>NC_089826.1:80052253-80368406 GCF_035046505.1 Tiliqua scincoides
TACATGTGCCAAAAAATAAGACACAATTAAGGAATAATTCCTACTGCAAGCAAAAAAGGAGGAATAAAACATTAATAAAATGGTCTCTGAGTCAGAAATCAGAAGAGACAGTTTTGAAATCAACATGTCCAATGTCCATCTGCTTTCCCAAGTAATCCGTTGTCACGACTGTTCACCAAAATGGTCGCTGTCTTGGTGGCTTCATTTTTTTCAAGGCCACATGTACAATTTGTCATTTTCTTTTCTTTTAAAGTGTATCTTGTTTTCTAAAGGATTTGCCCAGATGTGCATGTTACAAGATAAGATTACTGAGGATTCACATGTAATAAGATATACAGGCGGGCCCCCTTGCCCACAGATCCAGTATCCATAGATTCAATGATCCGTTGATCCACACAACATGCACCCATTAACTTGGTTAAAACCTTACCAGGGCAAAAATGATCTTCCTTATACACGTCGCAAGTGGTGTTGCTGTAGGGGGTGCAAAGCACTAAGTTTTGCAGGGAGCCTCACCATGGCGTGCAAGTAGCCCCTCCTCTCCCCTTCAGAGCAATTCTGGGGTGTGGGAGCAAAATAGGGGCATACTCCTGGAATGACTCCAAAGGGGGAGGGGAGGGGGGCAGATTTCACGCCGCGGTGAAGCTCCCTGCAAAACTTAGTACTTTTCACCCTCTCTAACTATGCTACTGCATGTTGCTATAAGCATTCAAGCTTACAGCAACTTTAAGGCAGGGCTATCTTTCTGAATGCTTGAAAGGACTCAATCAAGGTTAACATGAAGCAGGAAGTTAATTTGATTCAGGTTTTTTTTTCCCAGCATTCAGGCTTGATTTAGTTTTTCAAGCATTCAGGCTTCAGGGACTTCATAACTCCCAGCCCAGTCTTTTAGTTCTGGTGTTTATAAAAGCTTGGTTGATAATGTAAAATTGGAGCAGTTCAGACAATAGCTACCCTGTCCATTTGACCCCATGCTTTAAACTTGTGTGCTCCCACGGCACACATGTCCCTAGACTCTCTCCCTTGCTTCTCCCACTTTCTCTAAATTTCCCCCAGTTTCAGGAAGGGGGCCTTTTGTTTAAACCTCGAAACCTATTTTTAAAGTACAGCTGGCCCAGCATTTGCATGGGGAGAGGTCTATAGTTGAGGCGAGTTACTGGTTACTGTTTCAGGTACAAAATTGTTAAAAAGACTGGCATCTACCTATGGCAGCACGAGCTAGCTGGATCAGAAGACTTTGTGTGGCAAATGTGACTGTAATTGATCAGTTGCAGAACTCAGATAATGGCCTTAAACTGGAATGAATGCCTGAGTGGTTAGGTTAACATTCTCTCTGCAGCTCTCAAGAGTCTATCTTTCATAAGAGATCGTGTTAACCTACTGTATAGAGAGTGGGAAAATCAGAGGCGATTTCCTCCCAAACCCAGTGTGTCTATCTAATTCCAGCACTCTACGGCCCTATATTTTATTAGTTTCAGTATTTTCCCAAATAACCGAGAATTTTCTCATTATTATGATAGGTTTGGCCCACATGATCCTAGACAGGAACATTTCCTTGAACTCTAGCTGAGGGCTGATCTCTGCATATTTCTGGTAAAGGTATAAATATGTTGACAATTCCCTCTGCTATGGAAATGCTTTTTCCAATTATGGCTCCATATTTTTTTTTTTTCCGCTCACATGTTAATTGTAACCAAAGAGGAAATTTGTTTCCATGAAATTTGTCATCTTGCTGCAACAGATGTCTACCTACAATTCCAGCGTTACACGAAATGAAGCGGGAATTTTCTAGCACAGCCAAACTGAATCATTCCCATGGGCTGGTAAGATCTAACCATTCAGAGAAGCATACTAGTTTCCATATCAATGATCAGCCAAATCCTATGGTTGGTTTCCCTGCCATGTGCATGGAACGGCATCAAAATAGGCTACACTGCACACTGTGGTGGGGGAGGGGCAATCAGGAGGCTTGGGGTGGAAGGGAAAATATTTTCCCTTATGTCCCTGAACCAGCAATGAGACTTCTCAGACCTGCACCACCTCTTTAGTAGGTGCAACTCTAAGGAGGCAAAGGGGTTGTGTTGGTTGGGACTGGAGGGGAGAGCATCCAGCAACAGGTGTCACCCCTCTGACACTCCTCCGGCCCTCCCCCTTTTCCACCCCATTATGCCCACTCCCACTCGCCCAGCCTGCTGAATCACCTCTGTTAGCAGGTCTCCATCTTCCCCCCCCCCCTCCATGCATGGGGCCTCTGAGGCCTCTCTGGTGACAGTCCAGAAGTGCTCAGCTGTGTTCGCTTCTGGATTACGTTTTGCGACTCCTAGAAAGTGCCTTCCAATGTAGGCATTGACAAGATAACAGTTGAACAACTTCAGCAAGCTGCAATACTAAGAATGTCGACCGTTATATAGCTAGTGACATCCAAAAATCCCAGTCCAAACATCTGGTGGGCTGTGACACCACTGGAAATATTATTATTATTATTTAAAAATATAACTGCTTTTTCTATTTTGGTTCAACCTTGTAGGCATCGGATGCTAATAAGACCCATTGCTTCCTCTGCACTGCTTCCTCCATGGCTTCTGTTTTCCTAATTTCACATGTCACTTCTTGTGTTGGCTACGGACGGAACAGGGAAATCAAACATTGCATTTATTACTCTCCCTGTACATTAATATGCCCACTGAGGAAACACAGATTGCTTTTTAAGCAGTGTTGGTGACTCTCTCCAACAAAGCTAAAGAACAGGCCCTACATCCACTGCTTTTCTCTGACTGCTATTAGAGGTGTAAGAGACCAGGGAGAGGTGTTTGGGAGTCTTTCCACTGTTACTTTACTTTCAGACATTTTCCTATATTTCACAGTAGGGTTTTCAACCGTTACTACATAATACATCACATCAGTTGCCTGATCTGAGCACTGGTTATGCCTGCTGCCCTCATCCCCTCCACCCCCACTCTCAGTCCTCTGCAAAGGTCAGCTGTATCTAGAGCTTACCTGTTCTCTGGCTTGTGACAGTAAATTCTATCCATGGTATGGGTTGCATGAAGGAGTGGTGTCGCATCTCATTGGGTGACCTCGAATTCTAGTATTATGGGAGAGGGGCAAAAATTTCTTCTGAAATTTAAATTTAAAAAGGGATTGGATAGATTTCTGGAGGAAAGACCATCACAGGTTACAGGCCATGATGACTATTAGGTAACCTCCTGGTTTTAGAGACAGCCTAGCTTTGAATGCCAGGTGCAAGCGAGTGGCCACAGAATGAGGGTAGCTTGTAGTCTTGTGTGCTCCCAGAAGCATCTGGTGGGACACTGTAAGATGAAGAAAGCTAGATGGGCCCTTGGCCTGATCCAGCAAGGCTCTTCCTATGTTGTTATGTTTAAGTGTGTTAACAAGCACTAGTTTGAAACATCACAAGACATTTATAAGGACCTGTCATGGGCTGGGCACACACTGACCGCACCTGATTCTTGCCCTTTCATTTTGAAAAAGGATTGATGCTAATAAAAGAATGTTCTATACAGATGTGTGTGTGAGCAGTGTATATGCACTCATTGCTTTGCCATAGTTTCTCATTTGCGATACTGCATGACCAATGCTCAAGGTGTCTGGCAAATTCATTGGAGCAGCATCTAGGTTTGTCTCCACAATAGTGAGTGTTCGACTTATGTAAGATGGAAACGGTCCTGCATTTATATTGCCATTTACCAAGATCCAGGTCTACAGAGCTTGCGTCCTCAGTACACTTCTGTACTGCAGCGAGTCATGGACTCTTTGCTCACAACAGGAGAGGAAACTGAACGCTTTCCACATGTGCTGCCTCCGACGCATTCTCAGCATCACCTGGCAGGACAAAGTTCCAAACAACACAGTCCTAGAGCGAGCTGGAATCCCTAGCATTCCTGCTGAAACAGAGATGCCTGCATTGGCTTGGTCATGTTGTGAGAATGGATGATGGCCGGATCCCAAAGGATCTCCTCTATGGAGAACTCGTGCAAGGAAAGCGCCCTACAGGTAAACCACAGCTGCGATACAAGGACATCTAATTATGCAGGGGATGGACAGAGTGGATAGGGAGATGCTCTTTACACTCTCACATAATACCAGAACCAGGATACATCCACTAAAATTGAGTGTTGGGCGGGTTAGGACAGACAAAAGAAAATATTTCTTTACTCAGCGTGTGGTCGGTCTGTGGAACTCCTTGCCACAGGATGTGGTGCTGGCGTCTAGCCTAGACGCCTTTAAAAGGAGATTAGACAAGTTTCTAGAGGAAAAATCCATTATGGGTACAAGCCATGATGTGTATGCGCAACCTCCTGATTTTAGAAATGGGTTATGTCAGAATGCCAGATGCAAGGGAGGGCACCAGGATGAGGTCTCTTGTTATCTGGTGTGCTCCCTGGGGCATTTGGTGGGCCGCTGTGAGATACAGGAAGCTGGACTAGATGGGCCTATGGCCTGATCCAGTGGGGCTGTTCTTATGTTCTTAAGGCCTTAGGAGTGGACCTCAACAAGTGGGAAACCCTGGCCTCTGAGCCAGGGTTGGAGGCAGGCTGTGCAGCATGGCCTTTCCCAGTTTGAAGAGACACTTGGCCAACAGTCTGAGGCTAAGAGGCAAAGAAGGAAGGCCCATAGCCAGGGAGACAGACCAGGGACAGACTGCACTTGCTCCCGGTGTGGAAGGAATTGTCACTCCCGAATTGGCCTTTTCAGCCACACTAGATGCTGTTCCAGAACCACCTTTCAGAGCGTGATACCAGAGTCTTTGGAGACTGAAGGTTGCCAACCTGTTGTAAGCTCACAACTGTTATACACAGTTGGCAACCTTCAATCTCTAAGGACTATGGTATCGTGCTCTGAAAGGTGGTTCTGGAACAGCACCTAGTGTGGCTGAAAAGGCCGATTCGGGAGTGACAATCCCTTCCACACTGGGAGCAAGTGCAGTCTGTCCCTGGTCTGTCTCCCTGGCTATGGGCCTTCCTTCTTTGCCTCTTAGTCTCAGACTGTTGGCCAAGTATCTCTTCAAACTGGGAAAGGCCATGCTGCACAGCCTGCCTCCAAGCGGGCCGCTCAGAGGCCAGGGTTTCCCACCTGTTGAGGTCCACTCCTAAGGCCTTCAGATCCCTCTTGCAGATGTCCTTGTATCACAGCACAACTGTTATAAACCAGAATAAATTACTACCCCCCCCCCCCCGAAGGGGGAGTACAGCTAGCAAAGTCAAGGGAAAGAATGCCAAGGAATAAAGCATAGGGCCTACCACTTTTGCAGACCTTTCAAGAGTAATTAGATCCTTAATATAGTCCTCTTTCATTTTCCTGAGCACAATCTTGCTGACATTTGAGCAAAAACAGAGGTGTCCATTTTTCTTTCCTTCCTTTTACACTCCTACTCTTTTTTTCCCTGAACACTTCTAAAGTTTGGAGAGTTTCACAAATGGGTTTGTCAAGCAGATGCCGTCCAGGATGGGATACAATAGTGCTTGGGTGATAGGTTAGATTTTCCACAATGTGGGGAAAAAACTTAGTGTGAACTTACAGGTCCTGTTTTCTCCATTGCAGGAACTATTCTGGGACAAGCCTAGGAGAAAAAAGAAAACTCCACATGACCCAGAAGTGTGTCTTTCAGTGCTTTAAAAAAAAGTCTCTGCAGGCTTGGAAATGGTGTGGGTCAGCCACAGAAAGGCAAACACCCCAATTTTGTTATTTTTTTTTGTTTTAAAAAGAATTTAAATTTGGACCTGGGTTTCCACTGGTATCCAAGATAAATCCACAGATCCTGGACCCATGGATACTGGTGTCCACCTGTAAATCTTTGAAAACTAAACAGGTCCTGACTCCAGGCTTACAATCCAAGAAATGTGATACAAAAGGGATAGAGAGGGAAGAGGAAAATGAGTTGTCAGTTACCAAAACTTTCAAGTCATATTATGACCTGGTGGAAGGCCATTTAGGAGACTGTTCTGGGAAGAGAGGAACCCAGTGGCACTTGCTGCCAGGTAAGTGGAGTGATGACTCCCTCTGCTACAGAGAGGTGAAACAGCTGCATCCATTCTCACTCACACAGAACTTTGTCAGCAGGTGCTGGTTCAACCTGCAGAGCTTTCCTGTTCTTAGATTTTTGCAGAGGTGTGCAGACAATCAACTTCCACTGAAATTACGCAAATTCAGAAGCCAATTGGGCTCAGTTTCCTGTTTAAGGATTTGCAGGCCTGAGACTGTCTGTTCCGACTGGTACCAATCAAACTGAAACATCAAACCACTTGCCATCTGGTTCATGCGTGACTCCATCGGGAGGCAGGGGAAACACATTAACTGTGAAAACCATCTTCATGCCATAATTGCTACCCAGAGATCTTTCAAAACTATACCAGCGCTCACAGTATAGCATCCTCATAAACGTGGACCACAGTCTGTCTTTCTTTCTGCAGGACAATAAAGACAACCAAGCTGGTTAAAAAAAAATTATATCGCTTCTCCCCTGGGCCATTTGAAATAAATGTTTCCAGGGGCAGCTATTGGGTCCACGCACACCATATGTTCAGAAGAAATTGCAAACATTTTAAAAGATCAGAGGAAATGATAGAAGTGGATCAAAATTGCTGGGCTGTCAACTTGTGAGGAAAAATGGCTGGAGACCAGTGTAGATGTTACGCATCAGTTACTAATAATTAACTTACAGTATTATGGAATTTGTTGATTTACAGAATTTATGGAATGAAAACAAATCATAAAAGTGCAATTAACTGGTGGTATTCACTGTCACAAGATGCCACTAGTTTAGAAGACTTTTTAAAAGAATACAAGCATGTCCTATCCTAATTTTCAAATCCTGCAAACTACACCAATTTGTCCGGTCCAAATATCCCAACTCCCTTCTAATGCCCGCTTTTTGGCTAATTAACACCCTCTTTATCTCTAGGAACAACAGCTGTGGTGTGCAAAAGAATGAACACAGAACTCCTTATCTATAGCAACTAACCAAATTTATTGCTATAAACACAGACACTCCCTGCAAGTCCTCTTGTCCAGAGGCTTTCCCTCCCCAAAACTCCACTTAACTCAGTGGTTAAAGGTCCAAAGCCTCCAGTCCAAGTCCAATCCAATCTCCAAAGCACAGTCCAGTCTTCTGAAGCAGAGCCCCTCCTCTCCAGCAGTGTTCTCTCCAGCAGAGCATCTCCTCCAGCAGGGTCCTGGCAGTCCTCTCTTCTGTGTCCTCCAGCAGAGTCCTGGTAGTCCCCTTCTCCTGTAGGTCTGGGTCAGGTAGCCCTCTGGGTCAGGGTCCCACTCCTGGCCAACTCTTTGCTCTTTCTGAAACTGCCTTTTATCCTGCAGCCCCTTGTTAAGTCCAAATGCAGCTCAGCTGTGAGCTACCTTGTTAGCTCATTCAAAGCCCCATCAAGGTCAAATGAAGCTCAGGTGTCCAACCAGGTCTCCATTAGCCTTGATTGATTACAGCTGCGGAGCCAGCCCTGCCCTTCCCAGAGCTGTCAACCAGCTGTCAAAACATGGAATCGCTGTAAACACCACATCATCCATCTGATGATCTTCTGATCTTCCATTACAAAGCATACCTTCCGTAATGCAGATTCCTTTAGCACAAATGTATTACTACTCTCTTAGGGTCCAATCAGTCAGCACTGAGCTCAGTACCAGCCAGACATCACCTGGAGCATGATAAGAGCTCCAGGCAGCTGTGAGGTCATTGGGGATGGAAACCAAGGAGGGAGGGGTGAGAACCCTGCTCCACTGGATCCTATGCTCTGTGATCCTATAGCCAGCACAGACTGGAGGAGACCCATTGTGACCCCTGCACCCTTACTCCAAGGAAGGGAATGAAAGTCCCCTTCCCCCAAGGAGGCCTCTAGCGGCCCCAGAAGTGCTGCTGGATGCAGCGGTAGCCATTTTGGCTCTACTACATTGGCGGAGTTGCCAGGGATAGGATTGGTCTGCCTGTCCTGGAGCAATTGACAGCCATTCTAACCAATGGAAGCAGTGCATTCTGGACTAATCAGTACCTATTTCCTGTCTATTAAAGCTCTGTAGCCAGATCCAGCAAGCTTGGATTTTTGCTCCAGGCACAATGTGGTGGTGACAATGCCTTGCTGTTCCACGCCACAGCCACCAATCATCACACCAGATCTTCACAGAGACTTTCGCTTTGGAGCTGCTTCCCCTGGGAAATCGGACATAGAGCCTTCTGGAGAGACAAGCAGTGGAAGCAGCTCTCCGGCATGAGGCACTGTGAAGACTGGGTGCACCTAATGGTGGCCGCGGGGTAGAATAATAAGACCTCACCATCACCACACCTGGAGTGAAAATCCTGGTATGCCATGGGCCACGGTTTGGAGACCACTGTATTAAAGCAATGATGTCTCCAATAGTGCTATTTCATGCAGCGCTCAGCTTTTGGACATTGTATCCTCCAACCTATCCAAGGTATAGGTATCCTATCCCAAATGGCACTCTTACTTAAAAGTACTATCCATCCATTCAGGTGCTCCCAAATTCACCTGTACAACATGGGATGAGGCTGTAGCTCAATAGAACAGCACGTGGTTTGTTTACAGAAAATCCAAGGTGTTTCATCCCTGGTATCTCCTGGCAGGGCCAAGAAAGACACTTGTTTTGAAACTGTTTGGAGTTGCATTTTGATCACTGGTCCATCTAACTTGCCATTGCTCAACTCAGTATGAGTATCAGTGGCATTGCTAGAGGGGGTGCAAAGCACTAAGTTTTGCAGGGAGCCTCACCGTGGCATACAAGCAGCCCATCCCCCTACCCAATGACTCCATTGTGCTCTTGCAGCCCAGAATGCCTTTAAAGGGAAGGGGAGATGCTTGCATGCCGTGGTGAGGCTCCCTGAAAAAATTAGTGCTTTGCACCCCCTCTAGCTACACCACTGGGAAGCATCACATGCTCAGTTCTTTGCAGAATGCAACATTTTCCACACTTCAAAGCACGCTCATTTCTGAACATATTCAGATATACATTTCAACTAAGCTAAAGCTTGTGTTTTGCATGCCAAATAAACACAAATTTTAAAAAAATATTCTATATTTCAAATATCTCCTTTTTCTTTATTGTCTTTTCTGCACTCACATTCTCTAAGAACTATCAGGACTTCATTACTGGGACAAAAAAATGTTTTTCAAAAGTGTCTCATCCGCTCCTTTATTTTCTTGCTCATATAAAAAGGAGACTGGTTAACAAGTGTTGACCGCATTGCTTTACAGACATGCCAATTCATGAGTACAGTAATTTGATAAAATCTTTAACATGCTTGATGTACTGTTTATACAGAAATCTCCTCTTAATGCCTCTTGTTCACCTTCCTGTCTAATACCATATGGTCTCTTTTGGTTTCCCTACGTTAAGGTTTTGGGGGCCAGATTAGAGTGCTTTTAAACTGTAATCATTTTCCCCCTTGAAATTATTGCTCTAAAAAAATGTATATCAGCAGAGCAGTCCTTCTTTGCAAGGATTTCTAAATGGCAGTTCTCACTCTTACCACTAGATAGCAGTGTTTTCCAAAGGATTGCTACACCAAAAAGCTATTCCGCAAACCTGAAATCCTGCTTTTTTTATTGGAAAAGGTGGTTTCCTACCAGGGACATGCAGTGTGGGAGTGACAGGTGAGACAGAACCACCCCATTTGGGTCTGTGGAAAGGCAGGGCAGTTCTGCCTCACCTGCCACCCCCGCACCAAACGTCCCTTTGTCCTACACGTAACATCAAGTACCCCAAATTACAGGAGCATTATCGCTTCTGTTTTTTGCTTAAAATCTAACTCTTTTGTCTGTCTTTTTTAATGTAAAAAGATTTCTGTGGGAGAACTGGGAAAACACCATAGCAAGATTTCATGATGCTCTTTTGCTTTCAGTCCTGCTTCTATGGAATTTGCCTTTTCCACTCCTTCTGCGCACACTGGTCTGATGTTTCCAGTGAGCTATGCCTACCACGATCCAAGATCTTTTCTTTGGATAGGTGCCTACAGCCAGGTCAGACTTCAAAGTATATGTGGCTAGAATTTCTAGGACATACTTCCATTTATTTTTTTAAAATTCAGAAATATAAAAAGGTTATCCAAACCAGAAAAGCACTTTCAAATTACTACCAAAAACTAAGCTTGTGGTACAAGCAAGCTTATTTATTATTAGCAAAAACTACTGTGCTTCATAAAAACATAAGAACCGCCCCACTGGATCAGGCCATAGGCTCATCTAGTCCAGCTTCCTGTATCTCACAGCGGCCCACCAAATGCCCCAAGGAGCACACCAGACAACAAGAGACTTCTGAATGCATCTTCTGAATGCATCCGGCATTCTGACATAGCTCATTTCTAAAATCAGGAGGTTGCACATACACATCATGGCTTGTAACCCGTAATGGATTTGTTCCTCCAGAAACTTGTCCAGTCCCCTTTTAAAGGCGTCCAGGCCAGACACCATCACCACATCCTGTGGCAAGGAGTTCCACAGACCAACCACACGCTGAGTAAAGAAATATTTTCTTTTGTCTGTTCTAACTCTCCCAACACTCATCACTGCAGGAAGTAGAGATGTTGGAAAGAGGTTCATGTACTGTATTCTCTGCACATGGAGAGAGTTTAGAAATCCTATCTCTTTTATGCTTGGATCCCATTTTGTATCTTGTTTGACTGGCCTCTCTCTCTTTGTTCTGAGAGAGGGCTGTAAAATTCTGCTTGTCCTTGTGCCTGGTTAGTGTCACAAACATGCCATAAAGCATGTTTGCAGTGACTAGATTAAGCCAGGCTGGTGGGATGGCCGGCACTGCAACCAGGTCCCTGGATGCCAGTGGAGGTTAGTTTCACACCAACCAGTGCAAGAGCTGGGAGAGGATGGCAGGAGGGTGTATCATAGGTGAGGAGGGGCAGTTTTGGGCAGAGTAGGGCAGGATGGGAACAGAACAGGCCCAGGAGGGGGGGTGGAAAAAGCAGAGACCTCCTCTGCCATATCCCATCCTTCTTCCCAGGCCTGTCGGCTTTATGCTGCGCTGCTCAGAATCCCTTTTGAGCAATTCTCACACAATCCAAGATAGTGGCACCTGGGAGAGGGGGAAGAAGATGGCACTACAAGCATCCCATGGTATGCTGTGTGATTTGCCATGGCACCCTCAGACACCACAGTGTACAGTTTGGGGACCATGGGGCTTGGGTGTTGTCCCCAGACATTAGCACATTAATTTTTCCCATAGGAAAAAATCAGGGCCTTTAGAAGTTTTCATATTCAAAAGTCTTGTAAAAGTCACCATTGATTTCTACATATTCATAAAAATGAGGAAGATATCGTGCTCACCCCATAACCACACTAGAAATCCACTGCTACAAATTTGGTATTAATATGTGTTAATTGACCACAGGTTGGCACTCCTGGTCAGCACTGTGAAAATATACAATTATAGCATCAGTGCAATTAAGAGCAAATTGACTATGGAAAAAGTAGGAAAACAGCCTAATATATATATATATATATATATATATATATATATATATATATATATATATATATATATATATATATATATATATTTTACTTTGAACTTAAAATCTCATGAGGATGAGAGAGAATCAGTGTGAAAACACTTAGAAAGTAAACATGGTTTCAAAATTATTGCTGAAAAGTTGGGTATATTTCACAAAATCAGGACTGACAGTTGGGCTCAGAAGTAGGTAATGTGGGGTTTGCAGAGTGCATAAAGTGAGCTTTACTTAACTTTTTAAGCCCACCGATTTTCAACTGGTGTGCCGTAAAAGGTCCACAGGTGTGCCACAGGAGTTTGAAGCACAGCAATTGAAAATCACTGCAGAACTCTTCTGGGTTCTACAGCTCCGTTTCTAGGGCAACTGTCTGTAGTAATGAATTGACTGTCCCTCCGCTGGCTCTAAGGGACAGACAATTCATTACTACAGTTGTCTTTAGAAACAGAGCCCAGAAGAGTCTCCCAGAAGCTGGAAGTGACATCACAAAAGATGTAGAAGTCAGTGTGTTGTGAGATGAAAAATGTTGAAAATAGCTGTTCTAGCCTTCAGGTTTGTAGAAATTTGGGAGTTTTTTTTTTGGGGGGGGGGGGGGACGACGATGTGATGATGAAAAAGGAAAGACCAGAAACAGGTCTCTGTTTCTACTTTTGCTTTTCATTCTTTCTACATCAGATTCAAGTTTGTTGCATAGACATAATAGTTTTGGACTGTGGATATTGTACAAGTGCCATGATATCTGCTAGTTGTGGTTCAAGAGGTAGGTGCAGAGTCAAGGTCAGCCACATGGTCAGATTCCCAAAATTGGAATCTTGGTGCGGGGGCAGGACAGTCGAGACATGGCATTCAGACTGAGGAATCAAGCCTGAAGCTGCACAGGAACACTCAGACCTTGTTGGCTCCACACTGCCCAAGCCTCCATTGAGTGATCTTCAGCCCACTCCAGCTCAGCCTCTTCTCACTCTCGCAGATGACTGTGCTTTCACCACTTGCCAGCAAGAACATGAAGCGTCTGGGCCCAGAGTGAGCCAATGATCACTGAACAGAGGTGAGCCAGAGGCAGGCTTAGCACATTTAAAGCAATGCAATAGTTCAGAAGCTAAGGGGAGACATGCTTACATCATTATGGGTGCAGTCCTAACCCCTTATGTCAGTACTTTCCAGCACTGGCATAGTGGTGCCAATGGGGCATGTGCTGCATCCTGCAGTTGGGTGTCACTCATGAAGGCCTCGTCAAAGTAAAGGAATGTTTGTTCCCTTAACTCAGAGCTGCATTGACCTTATGTCGGTGCTGGAAAGCACTGACCAAGGGGTTAGGATTGCGCCCTATGTCACCCCCACACTTCCGGAATGTTGAACTGCTGTAAGTGCCACACTGGGTGAAACCCACCTTGGGACGCTTCTGATATCAGGGACATTTTATTTTACATATTCAAAGTGACATGAAAACACTTCCAGGATGGCTAACAAAGAACTCAGCAAAGCAAGAGCAAATTCACAATAATACAAACCAAGTCAATATCACGACAAAGAAGACAACAAGATTTTTTTTAAAGCACCATTAAAATGTCCCTCCCCCACCCCCCAAAAATGAAAAGGCTGGGAAAACAAAATGACCTTTGCCTGGATCAAAATGACATTAGGTGAGCCACCCTGTGGAGTGCGTTCCACAGCTGGGGCACCACCAGCAAGAAGATCCTCTCTCTGGGCACCACCCACCACACAGACAGTAGTGAGGTCTGAAGAAGGAGCTCAGAGGATGGTCTTAATGCTCAAGCAGATTGATGTGGAAGGAGAGGTTCTCCTTGAAGTACTGGTCCTTTCAGTTTCAAAAGCAGAAAATTAGAGACCAAATAAACATCTCATTGGGTTGTTCTATGAATGGAAGAGCTTCTGTTCGCGCAAGGCAGGAGGGCAATTTTCACCAACCCCCCCACTCTTTGCAGCCCCTTGTGCCAGCATATCTAAGGTGTGGCAAGCCATAGCATTTGCCCAGGGTGCCAATAAAGGGCGAGGCAGGGCATGGACTTCCCCCAGGTGGCAAGCAGTGACTGCAGCACACCCCCATCTGTGGCACTCAAAGTGGTTCCCAGTTTTTCCATGGGGTGCATACTTGTTGCCAGCAGGTAGGCCCACCTACTGTCCCAAGGGTCTGTTTGGCTCCAAAATGATTCCAGGAGGGGGTAATGATACAGAAGGTCACACTGCTATGTCATCATGTCACCCCGCCCCAAGCACCATTGTGCCCTGGGATGCAGCCTTCTTGTGCCCCCTTAAAACCTGCTCTTGGGCATTGGGGGGCTCACCTGTACCAGCTGGCATGGAAAGCTCCAGCAGAAATGTGGGGCAGGCAAGCATCATTTGCACCAATGGAATTTCTTCCATTCATGGAGCCACCGCCTCAGATACAACCCATTACGATTTCCTTCTGACATTCAGCCAAGTCCCCTCACATACACCCAAAGACATGTACTGAAGGCTTGTCACAAACATTTACTGCAACCATCCTGTAAATCTCTCACCAAGGAGTAATAAATGGCTGCAACAGCAGTGCGCTAGATAGCGAATGGGAGCTTTCTGTCTTCAAGACAGCATGGAGCATAATTTAAGTTGTGCACAATAACACTGTCCTAATTGATGGGCTCCTTCCTTATATTTTGTTGCAGAGAATTAATTAATGTTTTCATTTAATGCCATACTGTCATTACTCTGTGAGTTTTCAGTGAAAGAAGTCGTCTGTTTCTTGCAGGTGTGCAGGGGCCAGCTGGATCCACAGATCTCCTCCCCCCATGCCAAAGACTAGTTATTAGACATAATTACACAGTGGCTTGCATTAGTGTCTTTTATGCTGTAAGCCGGTGGGATTTTAACAAAATTAGGAATTTGAAACTCCATTAAATAAACTGCTAGAGGGTTTCCTTCCCTCCCCCGCCCCTGCACTGTGTAAAACATCCTACTTAAAATTCTTTGTTTTCACTGCAGGTTAACTTATCTGATGTGGAGTAGGAAAACATAATTAATTAAGTGCAGGGAAAACATATTGTTCCTGTTACTTTGCTGATAAGCTGGCAAGCTGGTAGCCTAGGAACTACAAAAGGGCAGATGTGGATAACTGAAAATCTTAAGGCTGGTTATTGTGTGGTGGAGATTTTAGTACAGAGCACATAGCCAGGGACCCGCAACAAAGGGTCAAGCCAGTCATTACCTCAATTACTTTTTAAGACAGCATGTCAGGGAGGAGAGGGTTTGGAAACTACTCCAACTCTGCTCTCCCTGTCCATTATTTTAGTTAGAACACAAGCTTCCATTGGAAATGAAAATATAGTACATGGGATATGTCATCAGGATCAGTATGCACTGGGGTAAAATTAACATAAGAACATAAGAACAGTCCCACTGGATTAGGCCATAGGCCCATCTAGTCCAGCTTCCTGTATCTCACAGCAGCCCACCAAATGCCCCAGGGAGCACACCAGATAACAAGAGACCTCATTCTGGTGCCTTCCCATGCATCTGGCTTTCTGACATAGCCCATTTCTAAATTCTAAAGTGTCCAGGAGTTGAACTTAGACTTGAAAGGTCCAGGTTCAAATTCCCATTCAGTCATGAAGCTTTCTGGGTGAACCTTGGGCCAGTCACTGTCTCTCAGCCTCACCCATCTTACAGGATTGTTGTGAGAACAGGAGAAGGAAAGGAACCACGTACGCCACCCTGAACTCCTTGGAGGAAGCGTGGTACATGTGAAAAATAACTAAAAATTTAAAAATACCCTCTGCCACAATTCCACCCTGCCATCAAAGTCACGAAACACAAGGCCTTGCTATGCATTTGATGTAACATCTAGTTTGCCCCTACACTCTGTAAGACTAAGGCTGCAGTCCTGTATACACTCTCCTGGAAGTAAATCTCATTTACACAATAGGACTGACTTCTGAGTAGGCCTGCCTAGGATTGCACTGTAAGTCCCCTTGAACTCAGCGAGACACATTCCTGAGGAAATACACATAGGATCACAAAGGGATAAGGTTTTACTATTTAGTACTCCAAGATCTAATCCTACATGACTGATACCCTCAGGCTACAAAACTACACAGACCAAGGTTGCATTGTGCATTAATACCCTTGTGCATTAAGAAAATGTAAAATTCTACTCCAAGGTAATAGAAATCCTGAGATTTCAGAACCCATTTCAGCCCCTGCACATTTTAAAGCATATTTTTTTACACATAAGGGGTCAATTAGAAGTTTGATCTTTAAAAAAAAAAATGAAAGCTAAGATTTTCAGCAAGCGGAACTATCTGCCTAGTTCTACATTCGGGTGACAGAGATGCAGGCATAAGGAGAGAATGGGATACCCTTTTAACCATCGCTTTCAGTGCAATATCTCAAGATAAACAGGGCACAGTTAAGTAACTACAGCTCCAGAGCTCTTGCAATGCACAGAAATACTCAATGATTCCTGGAAGCACATTCAGGATTTGGTGAGTCCTGAAAATGACTACCAAACAAAGCTTCCTTGCTCAAGGACATGGCATTGAAGGCGATGCTGAAGAGTCCAGGAAGAGAAAGATTTCCTTTGAGAAGGGGGAAAAAAAAATATGCTTCAATATGCGTTCGACTTGTGAAGCAAGGATCTTTCTGGAAAATTAATTGGCAGTACCCTCAAGAGGCAGCGCCAAAGAAATAATTAGACAGAGGGGCAGGAGCCCAGCGGGGATTGCCATTCTCCAAAGAGTGAAGGAACCATCCTTCTGCAAACGGTCTGCCCTCCCTGCAGGTGATCCAGCCTGGAGAAAAGGTCAGAAGATTTACAGGTGTTTAAGGGAGTCAAGGAGAACTGAAGTAGCGGCTGCCATGGCAACATGGAAGAAGCAGCCACACACACAAAAAGTGTCTTGTTTTTGGTAAATACTTGCTATTCCTAGGCCAAGGACTCAAGTATATACAATTTCCAAGTGGATATATTAAAGTAGTGACCAAGAAGACAACATATTTCAAATGTAGTCCATCAGAGACCTGTGGTGGGTGGGGAGGCAGGTGAGGCAGAGCCTCCCCACTGGGAGACATGCTGTATTTATTTTTATATCCGCAGATCTGGCTCAACATGGGTCCACTGGACCAGCATTAAGCCAGACTCAGCTTCACCAGAGCCCTCCAAAGGCGACCGGTCTTGTCCAGAGGGCTTTCTGAAGCCCAGAGAGGCAGTGTGCATCCACCTGCTGCCCCTGCAGGCTTCGGAATGGCTTTTAGAGCCTAAAAAACCCTACTTCCAGTTTCCTGAGGTCCGGGGAAGCCCTCCAGAGATGTGTACTTCCTCTCCAGACTTCAGAAAGCCCTCTGGACAGGACCAGAGTGCAGCTCTGGTTCCTTTTGGAGGGCTTAAGGGGGCAAAGATCGTGGATTTCATTATCCAAGATTTTTGGTATTGGTGGGGGTCTGAGAACTGATCCCCTGCAGATACCAAGGCCCCACCTGTACCTCTAGTTTCTAGAGAAACAAGATGACCAATTTCATAACATTCATCACTACATGACTTTGGCCAGATGAACGTCATGAGGAGCAAGCTGTATGACCTAAAAATTTGAATTACACCAGTGCCAAGTATAGATCAGTCAGAAAGGAATGTGTGTTCCATGACAGGCAAAAAAGCTTATTATTTCCACTTATATCACAATTGGTCAACCTGTGGAGCAAGGAGGAGACAGGGCTGCACTCCTACCTGCCTGTCCCACTCTCTCCTGCTGTCTACCACCCGGACCTAATTAGTAGACAAGAGACAAAACCATATCCAGGTACCAGTGGATGGATAGAGGCTATGTTTGTACTGAAAGTGATAGGACCATTGTATCCTGGAGAACTGTGTCCCAGTCAAATGCGTTCCAGTATTAGACATTTGTATCCCCTCTTTTTGCAACCAAGACATTTTTCTCTGCTGAAAATTAAATCAGCAGGTTGCGAACCAACAGGGTCTCTGACATGACTGTTACCTGGTCATGTCCAGAACTGTTCTGAGACCCATAGAGGCCACACATGGTTCAAGGTTCAAGGTTCAATGTCCAGGATGCATTTGTCCAGGACACAAATTCCTTAGCACTATGTACTAAAATGGCACTCTTTCAAATTTTGCGCTGGTTTCCACCTCTTTTAACCAATGAATGACCAGTATTTTCACAAATGGAAGAGGGCAATCACAGTGAAATTGGTGCCTGGTTTGCATGTGGCTCTAGAACTGATTGGGAGGAAAGTGCTGGAAGTGACAGAGTACAGCAAGGTGAGGCAGAGAAAGGGGCAACATTCAATTCTGCTCACCCACATGCAGCATTATATCTTCAAATAAGATGTCCACTTTTTTGAAATGAATGGGCAGACACATGAACAAACATGATTAGCTCCGTCACATCTTGTTTGGTCCTAAGGGCATGATTACTAATGTGCTATCCTCCTGAGATAGCAGCTACTAATGTAAAGTAGTAGTTACTCTAATTGACTCAATATTGTTCAGTTATTAGTTTTATCACACATTACACACAACACACACGGGAGGGGGGAGACTGTAAGGGCTGGAGCTGCTGATACTTCCCCCTTTTTCTGATCCATTGCAAGCAGGAGAATCAGAGAGTGCCTATCCAGTCTATGACATCTGTGCATGTCCACCCAGAGGAGTAACATTCAAATACAACTTTAAACTTTCAATCTTTGCTGATGAATCTTATCACTGAGGTTTACACCCAGTGGAGTGCCGTTGGTACCTGCCATAAATTTTTGACACACACACCCCCAATGACAAAATTATTTTCAGTAATAGTCAAGATATGAAATAAATAATAATAATGACCAGAGACAAAGTGCAGACAGTGAACATTTTTTTATTGCTCTCTCTCTCTCTCTCTCTCTCTCTCTCTCTCTCTCTCTCTCTCTCTCTCTAGATATAGATATAGATATAGATATAGATATAGATATGTAAATATGCAACAGATGTTCGTTTTCTTGTTCTCATGATGTTTCCCTTGCCTGGCTGTAAACACTGTCATCAGATGGGTATCTCTACTCGATTGCATTCACGTGATTCCAGGAGGTCATACTTTGCAGAGCCTCGATTGACTAATTAAATAAACTCCTTTTATTTCAGACCTTTAATAGCCCAATCAATAATTTAGGGAGCAAAGAAAACATTTTCTGGAAAGGCATTAGTGCAGGATTCACAGAAACCACCTCACTGCTTGAAACTTTTCCTTAATGTAAAGTGGAGGGGGGAGGGAAGAACGAGGAGGGGGCCTGAAACAGAATGTGATGCTTCTCACGTTGTGGTGTAACGATTGCATTTTCTTTGAATATCTCCGAACAACATATTGGCTGGAGCAATAAATAGGACCAAAACAAAGCTGTGGGGGAAGAGGAAAATTCTTCTTGGATGAGATTCAGAATCATTATCTGCTAATGTAAATACCAAGGGGAAATTAAATGGAAGGCTAGAGTTAAGTTGCACATGCTAAAAATCAGTTTGTGTCTCGGTGTGCAAAGATACTATCCTCCAGGCTGCCATGCAAGGTACTTCTATGGAATGTCCTCTCTGTGTTTTCTTTATGGCATACCTATTCAGAAATATGTCCCGCTGAGTTCAATGGGACTTCCGCTGTGGGAAGTGTGTTTAGGGCTGTAGCCCAAATGGTCCACATTTTTGTTTAAAAAAAAAAAATTAATAGAAAGTGTTACAACCTTACAGTTGCAGTGGAAATGTAAAAAGATATGGCCAGTCATACAAGTTTACCGCAAACAATAGAATCTGATACAAGTGAGTCTACCAGATCCTTCCTTTTTTAAAAGAGCAGGTCTCTAGTCATTGTACGAGCCATCCATGCAAGTTGTTCGTTTTTAGTCTTTATATGGAGATCTATTATCTGGTGTGCTCCCTGGGGCATTTGGTGGGCCGCTGTGAGATACAGGAAGCTGGACTAGATGGGCCTATGGCCTGATCCAGTGGGGCTGTTCTTATGTTCTTAAACTACAATTCCCAGGAGGCCT
Source organism: Tiliqua scincoides (assembly GCF_035046505.1). Lineage (NCBI taxonomy): Eukaryota > Metazoa > Chordata > Lepidosauria > Squamata > Scincidae > Tiliqua > Tiliqua scincoides. Next base: position 80,071,776 of record NC_089826.1, read on the forward strand.
TGCAGGTCTCTTGTTATCTGGTGTGCTCCCTGGGGCATTTGGTGGGCCGCTGTGAGATACAGGAAGCTGGACTAGATGGGCCTATGGCCTGATCCAGTGGGGCTGCTCTTATGTTCTTATGTTCTTATTCATGCAGAAATATAGCTCCAGAGGCTCTCTCAATTGCCCAGTCTGCCTCTCATGGTGATGGCCTGCATATTTGAGTCCTCTTGGTAATTTTTTTAAAAATAGCGTTATTTTTTTATCGACTTACTCACAGTGCGATCCAAAGGTGCTCCTGAGCCAGCACAATCATTCCCACACCAGCTCATAAGACATGCTTGTGGCTACTCGGGAGCTGGCAAAAGCCCATGCCAACCCAGCAGCACCACATTCAAACCTTGTGCCAACCAGCACAGGTATGTTTACACTAGGCTGCCCAGGACTGGGAAACAGTGCCAGGAGGGCACTTTGGAGGCAGGGAGGGGGAATTTCTGGGTGGGGGTGGAATAAGGGGAAGATCAGGCCCAAGGGATCAGTAGCAGTGGCACACACCATATCCTAACCCCCCTTCCAGCCTGCCTGGCATTGCACTGGGCTTCCTGAATTTGCCCCTGCTTATATGGCTAGCACAGAGAAGCTCCGTAAGAGTCGCTGGGGCTTTAGTTGGGGTAAGGGGAAATTACCCAAAGGAGCCCTCCAGCCTGCATCTAAGTGTGAGCCATGCAGCCTGGCTGTCCCACACAGCTTAGAATTGGGCTGCCCATTAACTATATGATTGCTCAGGGGCAGCCCAGTCCTGAGCTGCCTGGAGCACGAGGCTGCCGTGGTGCCAAAAACAGCTGCCGTGGTATCCTGCATGCCTCAGGCAGCTGCCTCTATCACCTCAGGAGAAAGGAACTTTCCTCCCCTTCCCCTGAGTAAAAGAAGTAGCCCTATACTTGATTCTACAGCAGCTCTTGAGCCGGCGCAGAATTGAAGAGTCCCATGTTGGGCCACGTGGCCCTACACGGAGCTCACGATCTGGTGGGACTGAGCTCTGCCATTCCTTCCCCCTCCTGCTCTGCTCCCTCCCCACTATGCCTCCTCCTTGTCCTCCACTCACTCTCCCCCCACCTCCCCTCACCCCGGAACGCCTCTGCTTTTGCTGATACCAACTCCTCCTCGTCCTCAGCTGGGTCTGACAGATCAAACATCATAATCGCATTTAAGCCCTCCCCAGGAAATTGATTCTCCTGTCCTGAAGCTGCTGTAACCCAATTCCATTTGGAAAAAGTGGTCCTCTGGGCTCAGAGGTAGCTGATTTGAACAGAGCTGTCCAAATGGAGCTGCTTTGGACAGAGAAGTCAACAATGCAGACAGGATCCAGAAACGCTTACACTATCTCTGGTTCCGCATCTGCAGTCAGTAACCCAGATTAGAATCCCCACTTCACACGTACAATGGAGCGTGGGAAAGGTGGAATTCACACAAGTCTTCTAAACGTCATAGAGCAGTGGTTGCCTAACTGTGGGTAGCAACCACCAATTTTTGGTGGACTGTGAAAAAGTTGCAGGCCTGTGATAGCTGTGGTGCTGCAAGGCATTCTGGGGTGCTATCAACCCCGGCAAGGCATTCTGGGGTGTTACCCAGCCACCTCAAGGCAATCTGGAGCACTGCTGAGCCAACGCGACTTACAACGTGGGTTGTGGGCTACAACTTTTGGGAAGCACTGTTGTAGGGAGAAGGGCTATTCAACAATTATTAGGCTGATGGGAGATGGTAGAACAGGAATTCCCACCCTTCTATTCCTGCTGCCTATTTCTTCACTTACTGACTTTCTGCCAAGTCCATTGTGCTCAATGGGGGGGGGGGATCTGAATATACAGTATGTTGATATAAACCACTATATAACCCAGAACGGGCAACCCAATCCTGAGCTGCCCGGTGCGTGGGGCTGCCGCTGCGCCAAAATGGCGGCTCAACAGGGGAAGGGAAGCAGCCCCGCAATGGGGCTACTCGATTCTACAGCAGCTCTGGAACTGTGGCACATTTGGAGAGTCCCGTGTCAGACCACGCAGACCCACACGGGGCTCAGGATCCGGTGGAGCTGAGCTCCACTGGTCCCACCTCTTCCTGCTCCCTCACATGCCACGCCTCCTCCCTGCCCTCCCCCACCTCCCTCCGCCCTGGAATGCCTCCTCCCTGCCTCCCCTCACACTTCCACTCACCTCTCCTGGCAAACACCTGGCAGCAGAACAGAGGTTCAGCACTGACTCATGCTGGGCTCACTCTGTTGCTGGGTCCGCAGCAAGGGCTCACAAACATGCCTTACAGTACAGTTGCAATGCAGCATGGCAGTAAGCTGCCACGCAGGGCTCTGGATCAGGCCCTAAATCTGTCTCTAGCAATTGCTAACTAGCCGCCATTGCAGGCAGGCCAGAAGCTCAGGTGAATTGTGAAATCTCCCTTAAGTGGCCGGTGATGTCAACTTCATTGCTCCTCTAAAAGCACTATTTTAAATCCATCTTCATGGGGGATGGTAGGGGAGAGTCAAACACCTTCGCAAATAGTTCAGTTCTGATTGTAAAATTTCTATGCCTTTTTATATCATTTCAGCCCAGTTGTGCTTATTTCTCTTTCTGCAGCACAAATGCTGAAGATACAGGAAAGAGTGTTCTTGACAGAGAACTAATATTTAATGTAATCCCTCCTAAAGATGCAGATTACATTCTGATTCCATAGGTTGATTCCTGGCTGCCACCCCAAGTTCTCAAGAAGGATTTTTAACCAGTAAAAAGGGAAAATTCCAACAGTTGGTCACAATCCAGTTTTTGGTGGGTCACATCAAGGCGCTGCACTACAAGGCATTCTGGGGTGCCACCTGGCTCGAAGTGGCCAATGAAGTGCGTGAAGTACCAAAAAAGATTTGGAAGCACTGGACAGTATTCAGTACAATAACATTCTGTACAGGTTTGTAACCTAGGAGCAATAGGCTGCATAAGTACCAGATAGGCTTTGTACTTTGTGTTCTATGTTGTTTGTGCAACAACAAACAATGCATTTCTAGCAATGCATTTCTCAGAACTTGAAGCGACACATACCTGGAATTTGTCTCATCTTCAGACTTAGTATTCCTGGTTTGCACTCCCGCATCCCACAATGTTTTACTGGGACAGCCTTATCAGGTAATCTACTGGAGAAGGAGATACAATCTAGAAGAGTTTTTTTTTTTTCTTTCCCTTTCAGGCACCGTAACTGGGAGGTCCGGGATATAACTCACAATAAATACGATGGGTTGTCCTTCAGTCATCAGTTTTGGCTTGTTGGCAATGGTCCACGCCATGTGTGTAGTCAGGTGATCATAACAGTTGTCACATTGGCTTTTTCCTCCATGAATAACTCATGGAAAACTGCTTTATTGTTTACTGTCTTGACATTTATCAAGGTCAGAGATGTGGGAGCAGCAGCCAAGAAAGCTTGTCTTGAGGTTGAAGCTACAGCAAGTCCTCACTTAAAGTTGTTTCATTCAATATGGTTTCGTTTAAAAGTTGGTCAGTGGTTCTCAATCTTCTGACCTCCATGTCCTCTGCGGCTGCATATTGTCAGGTTACCGGAAGCTGCTTCTAGGTTCTGCCCAGCTCACAACCCCCTTCCTTGGCATTGTCATGCCTTCAGGTGCTACAGTGCTTTGTGGCATCATAGGAAACTGATCAGCAACCCCGCCACTTGAGAGAGTGTTATTTGAGCTCACTTATGGTAAAATTAGTTCAGTTATAAGTCGTTTCGCTTAAAGTTGCTGTTTCCAAGAACCTATCAACAACTTTAAGTGAGAATTTGCTGTATTTGATTGCATCTAAAGATACTTTTCTGCTCATGGATAGGCCATTGAGATCTTGTCTAGAGCACTACATGAATAAATGAAACAAACACCCCTTTGCACCAAGAGCTTGCACAAGCTCATGCACAAATGGAAACATGCTATGAAGCCTGCCTAGTACAAACGCTTTGCACAACATCTACTGCATATGTGGGCATTTTTCCTCCTTATGCTCGTGGTTCTTGAGATCCAACCCATTTTAAACATTTAGGCTTATGTTCATCACCATTTCCAGAGAAAGTAGCTGTTCTTCAATATGTCAGTAATTCCCATCTGATCACATTTCCCTCCCCAACTATCTGATCTGCATTTACATCCAGAAGGTCACTTTATAGTTTCCCGCCTGATGTCACATAATCATGCTGCTATTTAAAGTGTTATTGTTTGAAGGAAACTGGGTAACTACGGTAACACTGTATCTCAATTTAACTGTCACCATGAAATTGTAAAGCAGCTTATCAACAACAATGTATGCTAAAATACCAGAACTCTAGGGATTGTCATTTTAAATCAATTAAAGGGTTATTTTTTCCCACCTGACCCTAAAAGCCCTCTCTATTTAAGCAGCTGACCAGAATGAAATTTATAGTTGAAAACTAGTCCCCTAAGAAATTGTCTTGAAGCACTGGTGGGCCACTGTGAGATACAGGAAACTGGACTATATGGACCTTTGGCCTGATCCAGTGGGGCTCTTCTTATGTTCTTCGTATCCCAAATGGTAGAAATATACAATAGTCTCAGTAATGGATTCCAATCCAGGGCTGACTATTTGTCTCTGGAGCGTATTTTCAGATATGCTCAGAAGATGTTGAAGAAACTAGCGCGATTTATTTACAAAATAAATATCATTATGAAATAATGTCCCAGTCCTATTCCCCTTTCGCTCTGGTGGAGTGTTATAGGAATAATGCATCCGGGACAATTGTATTCCAGCCAAATGCATCCCAATAATTTGTGTCCCTGGATATTTGCACCTGGTTGTTGTTGTTGTTGTTTTGGGGGGGGGGGGGGTTATATATACTGGGACATATATAACCACTGATTTTAAAAAAAAAAAATCCATTCAGTGTTTCAGAACATAACCCCTGTGGATAATGAGGTACAACCTGTTTAATGTATATTTTTTATTTTTACAACCTTTCATTTTTAAAACGCAAAGGTAAGGTTAGGGTTAGGGCTGGGATTAAGGGCTTAGCATATATAACATGGGGTTTCTTGCCCAATTATAGTGGGATGCAAATAATTGAGATACCAAGAACAAAAACAAAAAAAACTAGACATGAATGTCCAGAGATGCCCCTGTCTGGGATTCATTTGACCAAGACACAATCATCCAGTACCCTAGTATTGATTTAAGGACACGGGCTATTTTCTGCTTAGCTTTGCAAGTTTTGCTATTCACCTCTCTCTGCTCTCCTCCACGGTCTTCAGACTTCTGCTCAGTGGTGTAGCTAATGAAAGTATAGACTGATGCCAGTGGAAAAAATGATGCCCTGGAAGCGACATAGCAAAGGATCAAAGAAAATTTTGTAGCTCCCCCCACAACAAAATCAGATTTAATTTATTATATAAATACCAAGTATTCTGGTTAATTGGCCATAACTTTTGATAGAAGACAGTTATTTCAGTGTGGTTTGTTTCATTGCATTCAGCATCAAATTACCTTTCCAATGATCTATAACATATGGCATTATTCATACACACCAAGGTTTTTACAATTGAAATGTTTTCTGGTTAATTGGTCATAACTTTTGATAGATATTCCAACGTGGTTTGTTTCATTCCATTCAGCATTACCTTTCCAATGGTGTATAACATGATGGCATTATTTGTACATACCAAGGTTTTCACAATTTTGGCCACTAGTGTCAAACTCAGCTTGTTGCCCCCCCCCCAAAGCTTGTTGGTCAGATTGGCACCCCATGTAAACCCTTAGCTATGACATTGCTCTCATTCTCCTCCAGGGTCTTCAGACTCTACTCTGAGGCACATGGTAGAGTCAGACACCATTCTTTGCTTTCCCTGGTACCAATCCTTAGTTCCCAGGTTCTTCCTCTGTATCTTACAGCCTGAACCTCAGGAGAGCACTGACAACTCTGTTTTAGAACCTGGTGTGTTTCCAGTTGGGGAGCATAATTGCCATTTTTTAAAATCTGCTTTTATAATTAGGTGGAAATCCCTTACATCCTGGGAAAATGTCAGAGTAATTGAATACCAGAAATAACTTCACCAGTGCCAAGAAGAAGACCATGACAATGAAAACAATCAGAAAATGCATAATTCTGCTACTATGAATAATATATTACTATTAGGATATTTATAATAGGAATTGTGAGGCAAAAGTATTAGCAACTGAAGGAATGTCGTGAAGCTGGTCTGTAACTTTTTTCCCCTTTAATACAAGATTTTCTGCTGGATCCCAGAAAGAGACATTCAATTACACATAAAAATTGGTCTGGTCTGGGCAGGAGGTCTGTTCTAGAGGGTAGAGCCTCCGTCTGCCTGAAGATAACATCCACAAGGTCGCCAGTTCGAGGCCACTGGCACCGTGCGACCTTGAAGCAGCTGACAAGCTGAAGCCGAGCTATTCCATCTGCTCTGAGCGTGGGAGGATGGAGGCCAGAATGTGAAGCCAGATCAGAATGAAACACCTAAATGTAGCGGTTCTTGAAAGATAGAACCTTCTTTTAATTGTAAAAATCCCTATTTAATAAGGGATTTAAATAAGCCTGCCTATGTAAACCGCCTTGAATAAAGTCTTGAATAAAGACCAAGAAAGGCGGTATATAAATACCTGTTGTTGTTGTTATTATTATTATTATTATTATTATTATTATAAAAAGAAAATTACCATGTGAATCTTTTAGTATCATATATAATAATATTTTTATTTTTCCAGTCTACTCTGAATAATTTCACTTAATTATGATTACAAATTGTGCTGCAATTAGTAGATTCTCTATAAGAAAATTCAAATTATTTACACATCACCATCCTGATGCATTTCAATCTCTCAGTAGAAGGACCACTGATTGGCAGCCCATTCCTGAGCTTCCTGGTGCCCACGGGAGCAGCGGCGCCAAAGCGCTGGGAAGTGGGCACTGGGAAGCAGCCTGAGGTCTCCTCGGCTGAAGGGGACTTTTGTCCCCTTCCCCCCAGGGAAAGCCCCAAGCCCCACAATGGGGCTTCTCAAGTCTGTGCTGCCTATTTGAAAGATTCCACACCTGACACAAAGTTCCGAATCCAGAGGGGCAGAGCATCCCTCCCATGCTGATTCCTCCCACCACCCCAGTTTCTCCCCCCACCCTGCCCTCCCATGTCCTCGTTCCACCCAACCCCCAGAGGCTGCACATGGTCTCTTTGGGCCTCAGAAAGCCTCTTGGACACAACCAGAAGGTGCTTCCAGTTGTATCCGGAATGTCAGGTGAGGCCCTCCAGTGTGGGTTCAGAACCAACACTGTGACAAACCAGCAGTTTCCAAGCCATGGATCAAGAGGGTCTACCTGTATTCCTCTTTCATCTATCCCTGACATCATGAAGCTGGTCCTTGCCTAACAAGCAGTTCTAGAGCAAATATGTGGAGATCTGTGGCCTGTATCACCATGTTCAGCCACTTCACAGTGTTTTTAAAAGGTCAGATGAAGCATCTTCAAAAATTAGAGCTCAGGAGTCCACTACAAGTATTAGTGACATTCTTTTACATAGCTCTCATTTGCAGTCAGTCTGTGAAATCACTAACCTTATGGGTCACCGGCTCTTTGACCTGTCTCAAAACTCTTCACATATCTTTGATTTAAAGTTAAGCGTGTGGCTAATTTTAAAGTTATATTTTCCCATTAACAGAGGCAAAGTACTTGACAGCTGTGTGACATCAACTGTGTATTGCATATTGTTAAACTAAATGGCTTTAATGTGTTGGATCAGAGGCCAGGGAACTAATCTCCATGGTAACTCTGCTTTTATATTTCACCACTTACGACGACTGGGCAGAAGATGGAGTCTCATCATAATGGAGTTTCCATCTGAACTTCTTCTGTGTATCTAAACTACATCGATAAATATTTCTGCCTGCAGACAGTTGTTTGGAAAAGGCGTGATGCACGATTAGGAGGAGAATGATGGGGTGTAAGGAACCTTGCTCTCGGCTTCAAACACTGGAGCTCTGTCCCGGCAAATGGGTTAAAATGCCAAAATTCCATCAGAGGAATCTGATGGGGGCCAAGGGCTTACAGGAAGGGAGGAAGTTGGTCAGGCAAGCAGAGCGGGTGGTGGAGGAGCAACAGACACTGCATGGAAAGCCTTGCAAATAAATATTCATTTATTAACATTAAGCCATTTCTCTTGCTTCTAAATTCCTCACCCTGCCCACACAATGGGAGATGGCATGAAGAGTTCAGAAGTTCAGGAAGGCAGAAAACAAAAGACAACAGCAAGAGAAGAAATACTGGGGACCTTCTGGAGTCCAGAAATCTGTCCCAGCTTCTTGTGTTGAGTTGTGTTGTAATTGTATTGCCTTTCGGATAACATTCACGGTGTGGGTTCTAGTTCACAAAACCCCGCATAGTTTGGCTCGGTATCCCTGACAGATCACCTTTTCCCTTGTGTTCCATCATGATCCCTGTAGTTCATGATGGTGCTCTCTTAATGATGTCATCTGTGAGCCAGTTTCAGTCAACAAAGGCACATCAAGAGACATCCAAGTGCTGTCCTGTTCTTCCCTTCCACTGCATCTAGGGCAAAGCTGGAAGAACCTACCTTTTAAGTCCATTAGAAAGAACCTTATTCTACTTGATTGGGTTTCTTGTTTTTGCTTTTGTTGCTTTTGTCACCTGCCTTGAACCTTTGGGTTGAGACAGACTGCATATCTGTCAACTACAGCCATACCTTGACTTTCATCCACTCAACTTTCATCACTTTGCTCTTTCAGCCGTTTTCAATTATAACCACATTTCAGATTTTGTCCATGTGCTTTCCTTTTTCATCTGATCTCATCCAACCTTCCACAACATTCCTTGATGTTCTGTTTATTTTTCTTTTATATCTATTTAGATTTTGCATCCATTTGCATGTATTATATACCAGTATAACCTAATTATCCATGGATTTTTTTTTTACCTGCAGTTTTATTTCAACGCAATGATAAGCACCCTTTAAATTAAAGGGAAAAGTTGTTTAATAGCCTCATTAAGGGAAGAGAGGGAGCCGGCTGACAATCCATCAATCATTCTCTCTCCAAGCACTTAGAACAGCTTCACTCCCAGGCAAACGACCCCTCCCTTCCCCCTGAGCACATGAAAGAATGCAGGTCATTATCCATTCTTTCCCTGCGCTGGGCTCCTGGGGAAGGGAGGTGTCGCTGCCTCAGAGTGAAGCCTTTCTAAGCGCATGGAAAGAGACTGCCTCTGCGTGTATTACAAAAGGTCAGCAAGGCTGTTTTTAAATTGCCGAGCACAGGGACATTTGCTTTAATGCAATTTTTGCCATCCATGTGAGCTCTGGGAACAGAACCCTTGTGGATACCAAGACTCAGCCTGTAGTTATTTATGCTTTTCACTGTCCAAAATAAATTTGCAAGCTAAATAAAGCTATGACATTCATCCGTTTTTGACTTTCATCCATGCTCTGATCCCTAACCAGATAAAAATACAAGGTATTTGTTATGTATGCAAGTTATGCAGGATCGAAATCCTGCATAACTGATTGGCCCGGACTTCTGGCTGGCCAATCGGGTGATGGATCGAAATCCTACCATCCGATTGGCCCTCTAGTTAATGTTTCAACTGCACCAATCATGGGGAGTCTTGGCTGAGCTAAAGGGTATAAAAGCCTGGGGTGTTTGCCTTGTGTCAGATTCATTGCCAGGTTCTGTTCTGAAGATGGAATAAACATAGTGAGCTGTTATCTCTATGCCTTCCTTTATTCACATGGACCCACTATATAATACTATTGCTATATCTATGATTGAAAGAGAGAGATCCAAGTTCTCATCTTGACTTAGGAAGCCTTCAAATGGCTTAGAACTTACATATCTCAGAGACTACTTTTAAGATAATCCAACAGCTGCCTGCTTGATTGTACCACCCGTTACTAGCATTCAAACAGTAAGAGCATAAATGCATTCTTGGTAAGAACCACATGGCAGCAGGAGTTCATCCAGACCCAGTATGAAAAGACTGATCTCTTGGTTCAACAGTGAAGTCCTTCCTAGAGCACATCTCTTCAGACAGGAAGCAGGGGTTGCATTTCTGCCAGAGTGTAGTGCGACTGGGACAGCCCACCTGCCTGCCCTGTGGCAATCCAGAAGTTTGCTTAGCTCTCCGCTGGGAGGGGGATTGTAATGTTTGGAAAAGCGAGCAGAGCACTGTAGAGCCCTTCAGCTCATCCATTTGACTCCAAATCAGAACCATTCCAAAGGCGGGAGGGTGACACAATGACATGGGGGGGGTCGTGACATGCCATCACATCTCCCTGCCCCAGGGTAAAATCTCTTGCCCTGAAGAGTTACTTTTCTGCAAACCTAACACACTTTCCTGTGAGAAAGCCCCATTTGAGTAAAGCATAGGACTGTAACTCTAAACTTATAGAGTCTTATTATGAGCACACATACATGTGCTCTTGGCCTGCTGTCCACCCCCAATCCTCTGCTGCTGCCACCCTACTTGCGCCACTGGCTGGTCTACTGCTGCCAGTGCAGGGCTTCCCGGATACCGCACCATTGACAGTGAGCCAAACACTGTCGGAGCAGCTGCAGAAATGGCCACATATCACGCAGATGGGAATTGGGCTGTTAAAAGTGTCCAAAACAGAAAAACAGGGAAAAATAAGGAGAAAACACAGCTACATCATGTAAGTACAGAAGAGTGTCTATCTTTTCAGTTCCTGGGAGATCTGCTTGCTGACCTCTGAAGAGATATGAGCAGGTATCTCATAATGCAAGGTCTTTGAAAGAACATAAGGTTAGACTTTATAATCAAGGGTTTTTATACCATCACCAGCAATATTCAAAAACCAAAGCCGGGGGGGGGGGGTCCATAAGACCTCTGGGTGTTACTAAAGATGTTCTCCAGGCATATCCAGAGGCATCTGTGGACCTAAGAAAGGCCTCCAAAGGTGTTCTGTTAGAAAGGCACTTGTGGTTTCCATAAAAAAACAACGAGGGCCTCAGAAAGCATCCTGGATGCAACCAGAGAACACCTCTGGTCGTGTTCATTCTCTCAGGTCTGGCCCTCCTCTGTGCAGTGTGTCAGAACGTGCAGTGTGTTAAAACTGCTGGTCCCAAAACTGTGCATCAAGAGGATTGACCTGTATCTCTTTGGGTGTCTTAGAGACACGCAACATGTTGCAATAAGCAAAAGGTCTAGGAACAAGGAGTCATGATTTTAGAATAGCTCACAGATATGATCTTACACCAATGTATCGAGAACTGATGGCCCAAACTTTTGCAACAAGTTTTTTTTTACTTAGCTTCAGTTTGTCTTCTGGTCCTCCCCCAATAGCATGCAGAGCAGCCTCTGTCAGCAGCACTACATAGCACTACATACACTACACTGGGCTCTCATTACGTAAGAACATAAGAACAGCCCCACTGGATCAGGCCATAGACCCATCTAGTCCAGCTTCCTGTATCTCACAGCGGCCCACCAAATGCCCCAGGGAGCACACCAGATAACAAGAGACCTCATCCTGGTGCCCTCCCTTGCATCTGGCATTCTGACATAACCCATTTCTAAAATCAGGAGGTTGCGCATACACATCATGGATTGTACCCCATAATGGATTTTTCCTCCAGAAACTTGTCCAATCCCCTTTTAAAGGCATCTAGGCTAGACGCCATCACCACATCCTGTGGCAAGGAGTTCCACAGACCGACCACACGCTGAGTAAAGAAATATTTTCTTTTGTCTGTCCTAACCCTAACCTAACAAGTTCATTAAACTACTTGAAACTCTGAATTCACTTAAAACACAGTACAGTACTTAAGTTCAAGGCACAAGTCTCATTGTGAAGCTGCCGCCAGACCTCAAGAACCATGCCTTGGCCAGCCCACTCCTGATGACATAGCTCCATCAGTTAAGCAGGAGAAGTTTTCACTCTCCCGGTGGCTTTTTCATTATCTATAAAATTGATTATCCTTAAGTGGCAGCAACAGCCATTTGAAAGAATCAGGCATCCATCATTTTCAATTAAAACAGGGAGCTGCAATCTTTCTTTCCATTTATCTTTATCGATCAACAGGCTTTTGCGTGTCTTTCATTGCTTAAAATCTCAAAAGCAAAACTAGGTATAAATGTCCTGCAAACATTTATTTTCAGGTAGTCCAACTGTGAACAACAGCAGCCTTTTCCTGTTAGTAGTAGTAGGAGGAGGAGGAGGAGAAGAATTTCTCAAAGCAGTTTACATATCAAAGGGGAAAGAAAATGGTTCCTTGTCCCAAAAGGGCTCAGAATCTGAAAAACAAACAAAGGCATGTGAGACACCAACAAAAAGCAATTCAAAAGAATGCTATGGTGGGTGAAAAGGGCCCTCTGCTAAATGTAAGAGAATCACCACTTACAAAGGTGCCTCATTACCTCAGTTTATCTGTCCCCTGAATTTTGGTGTAACACAGAGGATTTCAGGGGATGCATGGTAATAAAAAAAAATCACACACAAAAAAAGGAGATCATGCACCACTTGTAGAATAGGACTACAGTCATTTTTTTTTAACCCATATCAGTTGTTTTTAGGGTTGCTTCCACAAGGAATCAAAATCCTCTGCGGTTCATTTGATACCATCCTTTCTGTTGTGGTCTATCTTTATTGTACAGGATGTTCATCGTGATCTGTTCAGTACTATGGAATGAATACTTTTTAAAACAATCTGACTGATATTCTGCTAATGGACAAGAGGGTTCCCCCCCCATCCATGTCTAAAGTAATCAGTTGGACTCTCTTTTTCAGGGTTGCTAAAATAACAATTTACCAGAAAGCCAATAAATGTAATCACATCAAAAGCCACAATGTAAATGAACAAATTTACAAATACAGTTTTGATTAGAGAGGTTTCCTGCCATCCAGATGCATCAAATTATCCAGGCTAAAAAGAACTGATGTGGATTTTGGTAGCTTTTGTTTTCAATTTAATCTTTCTCTCTCTCTTTGCTTTGATTAAAAGCCTGAAGCAATTCCTAAATGGATTCCAAGACTCAAAAAGTAGTAAATCATAGATCTTATATGGTTAAAATACCGCTACCAAATGCCCTTCTCATTTTTTAACTCATGCACACTGAAGGACTGTTAACTATTGTTCAATGCAATTTCCCTTATCAAAATAGCAAATGAAATGATTCAGTGTTTAGAAGAATTACAGCCCAATCCTATCCACACTTTCCTGGGAGTAAGCCCCATTGACTCTAATGGGACTTACTTCTGAGTAGACATGCATAGGATTGGGCTCTTAGGTCAGTATATTAATTACCATGTTGTATACCTTAATGTATAATTGATGTATACCTTGATGTATACAGGTCAGCTCTTGGTATCCATGGGGGATCCGTTCCTGGACACCCTGCAAATATCAAAACCCATGGATAGTGGAATCCACAGGTGGGGGCCATAGGAGGGCCTCTGGATGTGACCAGAACACCTTCTGGTCACTTTCAAAGGTGCTCTGAGGCCTAGAGAGGCCACAGGCAGCCTCTACAGGTCTCTGAACACCTCCTGGAGGTGTCAGAAAAGCATTTCTAGTTTTACCAGAAACGGGAAATGCCTTTCCAACACCTCCAGGAGGCATTCTGAGACATGGTGAGGCAGTGCACAGGCTCCTCAGGCCTCAGAAAGCCTCATACATGTGGCTGGTAGGCACTTCTGGTCACATCTGGGAGGTCAGGTGAGGTCCTCCATTGCAGGTCTGGCACCTGTGCTGAGTCAAATCCGCAAGTACCAAACCCATGGATAAAGAGTCCCTATATGTACTCTCAGACTACAGTTGCCCTCTTGTTCCTGTCTGGCAATATACTGTGTATTAGGCAAAGTAAGTAGGACATCAAAGGGCTTACTGCAACCACAACAAAATCTCAAATATCTAGTCATATTGTTTTAGTTTTCATTGTTACATTCATAGCTGGGAAAACAAGTCCCCTGTGTTGCAGTCTTAGTCCAATGGGGCAGTGACAGGGTTGGAGAGGAGGGCAGATCACGCCCAGGAGGGGTTTCGTTCAGGAGTGGTGGTGCACAACACATCCTTACCTCCTTCCTGGGCCTGATTACCCTTGGTGGAGGAACTTGGACTTGTGCCAGCTATTGAGCTAGCACACATTCAAGTTGACCCACTGGACCAGAAGAGGCTTATTCCTGGACAAGGGAACAAAATTCCCTGACTTCAGGAGGCTTCTGGGGGCTGAAACTCCCCAACAGGATGCAACAGGGGCTGCCTGGCACCGCTGCATCACCATGCAGGGAGTTATAGGACATTGGGCTAACCATGGTTTTAACTGCACATACATTCATTGTTTATCCTTGCTTCTTTCTCCACTTCCTCTTTTGTTTTTCCACAATCAAAAAATAAGAAGAGCCCCACTGGATCAGGCCATAGGCCCATCTAGTCCAGCTTCCTGTATCTCACAGTGGCCCACCAAATGCCTCAGGGAGCACACAAGACAGAAAGAGACCTGCATCCTGGTGCCCACCCTCCCTGCATCTGGCATTCTGAGGTAGGCTACTTTTAAAATCAGAAGATTGCACATTACACACCATGGCTTGTAACCCGTGATGGATTTTTCCTCCAGAAATTTGTCCAATTCCCTTTTAAAGGAGTCTAGGCCTGATGCCATCACCACATCCTGTGGCAAGGAGTTCCACAGAGAAACTACACACTGAGTAAAGGAGGCAGGAGGTCTGGTCTAGAGGGTAGAGCCTCCATTTGCCTGAAGATAACATCCACAAGGTCGCCAGTTCGAGGCCACTGGCACCGTGCGACCTTGAAGCAGCTGACAAGCTGAAGCCGAGCTATTCCATCTGCTCTGAGCGTGGGAGGATGGAGGCCAGAATGTGAAACCAGATCAGAGTGAAACATCTGGACTGTTGTGGTTCTTGAAAGATAGAACCTTCTTTCAATTGTAAAAATCCCTACGGGGATTTAATCAGCCTGCCTATGTAAACCGCCTTGAATAAAGACCAAGAAAGGCGGTATATATACCTGTATTATTATTATTATTATTATTATTATTATTATTATTATTATTATTATTATTATTAAAGGAATTATTTTGTCTGTTCTAACTCTATAAATAGGGGGGTAAGGATCTGTGTCTTTCTGAATATGGACACTGTTGGTGCTACACTGTATAAATACAAAATAACCCACATAAGCCAATCAGATAACTCACAGTACTATCACAGCAAACTCATCAGTATTTAGTCCTGATACCAGTGGTATAGCTAGAGAGGGTGCAGAGCTCTACGTTTTGAGGGAGCCTCGCTATGGTGTGCAAGCAGCCCCTCCCCCTGCCGAATGCCTCTGTTTTGTTCTTGCAACCCAGAATGCTTCTGAAGGGGCGAGGGAGGAGGTGCTTGTATGCCACCATGAGGCAACCTGCAAAACGTAGTGCTTTGCACGCCCTCTAGCTATGCCACTGCCTGGAACTCATATTATTCAAGCAGAATGGGAACCACAGCAGCTCCAGGAGCCCTGGTGGTTGGCATTGATAAGGGGACAAGTTCCCATTTTGGCTCCTGCACCTAGTGGAGCTTTCCAGGGTTGGCATGTTACAGTGGCTCCTACACTGCTGGGGTTTAATTAATACTAGACCTTTGTTCCTCACCAAAGACTCTGTGTTGTATGCAGTGATCTGCCCACACAATACCCGATGGAGACCTTGAATTTTTATTTCTACACGTCTGTTCCACAATGGGGAACTTTGCGATCTTGCCACATGACATTCTTCCACTTCACTGTCTCTCCAAGTGTTTGCTTTTTCTGCTTTGCAAGTTCCCATTCTCCTGTCACTAAATCAAAATAGGTAAAAGCACCTTTGTTAACCTTATGATGCACAAAATGTCCCCGAGTACATAATTAATCATTTTACTTGTCATACCAGCAATTTCAATGACAGAGACCTACGGCTTCTCTTGACTCCCTCACTCAATGCCTCTCAGTCTTCGGCAAGTTGGATAAACAGACTGCGATGAAGTGTTTATGTGAAAGCCGGCAAGAAGACCTTAAAAAGTCAATGTTGTTTCAGAAATAATGAAATTGACATAATGCTCCATGTCTTACTCTTTAGTTTTTAGCTATAGGTGTGTTTTTTTCCGGATGGTAATGAAACAGCCCAAACAGCTATGATTTCCTAATTAAACCTTTTCTGTCCGGCCCACAGGTGTACACATTTGGTCCCTATTGCGCAAATGCAATGTTGGGCAAAAATAGCTTTTGCTGGCCAAACTCATTTTCTGGATTGCGCCCTATGTGTTTTAAGATTCTATCTTTGATGAGGCATTCCACCATCTTACCCAGAACAGACATTAGGCTGACCGGCCTCTAATTTTCCGGGTTCCCTCCCCTTTTTAAAGATCGGTGTGACATTTGCTATCCTCCAGGCCTCTGGCACCATGGCCATTTTAAGGGATAAGTTGTATGTTTTAGTCAAGAGATCAGCTACTTCATTCCTCAGTTCCTTAATAACCCTTGGGTGGATGCCATCTGGGCCCAGTGACTTATTGATTTTTAATTTGTCAATTAGGTCTGAAATGTCTTCTTTTTTAACCTCTATTTCACTTAATTCCTTAGTCAAGAGAGGCCATTCGGGCAGCAGTGTCTGCCCGAGGTCTTCTGCCGTGAAGACAGACACAAAGAACTCATTTAATTTCTCTGCCATCTCTAAACCACCTTTTATCTCCCCTTTCCCTCCTTCACCATCCAGCAGGAATTGAGCAGAATGGAGGTCTCCTCAAGGTGGTACTTTTGCCCCCTTGACCTTTGGAAAGCCTCAGCCAAGGCAATAGGTCTACTTGGACCTGCACCTGCTAATTCACTGGCACAAGTCTGAGTGGAACTATGTCAGCAGATGGGAAGGGGAAGGGAACAGGATACGAGACATACCTGCACACCAAACCTGTCACCCTTCCAGGTCCAATTCACCCACACCCACCCCATTCCACTCCTCCCTGCCTCCCCCACACCTCTGCCGCCCAGCATGGAGCTTACAGGCTCCAGCATGCATCAAGGCTTCCACTGGCACTGATGGGACAGTGTAGGCCTTCCTGCCAGCGCACCTTTCTTCTGCGCTGTCACAACATGCTTTATGGCATGTTTGTGACAGCACACACTGCCACAGCATTTGCTCTACCAGCGCAAGAAGAGAATAGATTGGGCTGTAAGTTGGTTGTCTTCAAATTAGGCAGAATTCATACAGAATCACTCTGCTGTAGAAGAATAGGTTTGTGTAAAACTTAAGTGACTGGCTTTAATATTTGTGTTGCTCTGTCCCAGCATATTGTCTTCAGAGGAGAATTATTCAAACTGAACTGTGCCCCAACAACTCTCACAGAGGCCACAGAACCACTAGTTATCCTATGAGGAGGATGGTGAGAAGAAGGATGAAAAGCCACCTATTGTTGCGTTTTAAGGTGATTGAGCTCCTCTGCCCTCATGGTGACCATTGAACCACCAGTGGCCCTGCGAGGAGGGCCAGAATAGTACACATCCCCCCTTCTATTGCAATCATTTCCCATTATTTGATTTTATTTAAGCCACTCTGGGAGCCTTGCCAACTGAAAAGTGCGGATGCTTTAGATACATAAATAAATATTCCAAATTAATTCCATAACTTTTGACTTGCATCTTGTCTTACACTATTAACATATATTCCTTTTCCCATCAGCATTCAATTTTTTTTTCACATACCCCTAAGCATCCTGTTGATTACCTCTGGGGGTATGAATACCCCAGATTGGGAACCACTGGTCTATTACATTACATTCGTGTGAAAGCTGAACCCATGTGAAGTGAATAACAGGATATGTATAAAATATAAAATACGGTGCACAGATTTGAAAAACTTTTGGAGGGAACACTTAGCCCCAAAGGAAGAGGCAGATTTGTGAGGAAATGCTCTTTGATTTTAAAACAGCATCCCCTGGAAGCCTTTTTCCTCAAGTTTATGGCATGGTTGGGGCCATAAACCAGCAGGAGGACCAACCAGAGACTCTAAGAAAAAGAGCGAAACCAAGATGCCAGATCCAAAAGGAGCCTGACGGACGGGTTTCCTCTGCTGCCATCGAGTGTCCTCAGAGGCGTAACGCACAGCCCTGGCGCCTGGGGCAGTGATGTCACAACATGACATTGTGTCACAGGACGTCACTTCCGGGTTCTCCCTAGAGAAGGAACGCTGTCTGCAGTGGCTTCACGCTCCCCTCCCTTGAAGGGGAGCCTCCACAGGAGGAGAATGCGCAAGGAGGTTGTGTATGCGCAGCCTCCTGATTTTAGAAATGGGTTATGTCAGAACGCCAGATGCAAGGGAGGGCACCAGGATGAGGTCTCTAGTTATCTGGTGTGCTCCCTGGGGCATTTGATGGGCCGCTGTGAGATACAGGAAGCTGGACTAGATGGGCCTATGGCCTGATCCAGTGGGGCTGTTCTTATGTTCTTATGAGAAAGATCAGGATCCTCCATAACTAAGGTGGAACCTGGGGGCAGTCATGCACCGCCTTGGCATAGCTTCTGGAGCAGGTGCCCCTTAGGCTTCATCCTAGTTGCACCTGGCTGTCCTTTCCACTGGGAAATGGGAGGTCAGGAGAACATGGGTGATGAACAGACTCACAGTGAATGATCAAATAAGGCACCTTTCCGGATAGAACCCATTGTTCACCTTCTTCTATAGCAGCAACTGAAATGCTTTTTTAGTTACTTGGTTCATTTCTTTGTTGCTGAATGACAATGTCAGTAAAATATATTCCTCTGCTTTGGAATTGGCAACTGGACAATTCTCCCTTTGTTTAAGGAGCCGCCAACAAGCACACTCTAAGGAGTTCATGCCCCTCTGTGTGCCATCTGTTCAGAGTGTGAAAATCCTCTTAAACAGCTTCGGTACTACCTCTCCTAACCCTGCTGTGTCCGGTTAGCATGACTAGAAATATTGACCAATAAGGAAGAGTAGCCAAAGGCAGGCCCAGCCCCAGAGTGACCAACTATTTAAAGTGCTTGGGTTGCTGAAGAGGAAAGAAAAAGGCAAGGCTATCCCTTTTCTTTTACATTGCCATCACATGTTCACTTGCGGGATGGAGGGAGTCCATAAACATTGTGAAATCAAGGCATTCTAGTGTTTTCTGTGTTATCTTTTAAAATAAAAAAGTCCTAATTTGGGGTCCTTTTTTTGCGATTAAATGTGATTGCAGCAATACTTGCTGCAATGTGGATAGGAAAAATGAACGTAGGAACATAAGAAAAACCCTTTGGGATCAAGCTAAAGGTCTTTCTAGTCCAGCATTCTGTGTGGCCCACCAGGTGCCCCTGGGAAGCCCACAAGGCATACTTCTCTTCCACCATTACTCACCTGCAACAGAGATTCAGGTTGCAATCCTATCCACACTTACAAGGGAGTAAGCCCCATTTACTCTAATGGGGCTTGCTTCTAAGTAGACATGTATAGGATTGGGCTTTCAGACACATACTGCCATTGAAAGTCAAGCTATATTTTTTGGTTCAAAGATCAGCAATTTCACAATTGGAAGAACAGGACTCTTGAGTGGATGTCATCTGAACATGCGCTTTCCCTTCCCAATAAAATAAATGAGCTATTATTATTTTACTGGTGGCCAGTCAGATTTTCTGTCACTTGCAGAAACTTTTACATATACCTGCCAGGTCTGTACACTTAATGCTCCAGAGTAGTGACGTCACTAGGGCATGCGGGGTTGGTGAGGACTGCACCAGGCGACACTCTCAGGGGGTGACACCATTAGTGGTCAAAATTTTGGAAACCTTCTGGAGAATTTGTATTTATGAATAATACCATCATGTTATATATCATTGGAAAGATAATTCCATGCAGAATGTAATGAAACAAATCATATAGAATTATCACTTTTCAATCAAACGTTATGGTCAGAAAAAGAAAAAGTAGAGCATGGGAAAAAGAAAACCCAACCAGAAAAAGAAAACCCAACTGCCTTGTGTAAGAAAAAGTGGATTTTCTTAACTCAAAACTAACCAGTGACACTGATTGTTCAGAGAGCCAATGAAGTGTTATTATGACACAGCAGAGAACCAATCAAGTTTTTAGTACGTATCAGCTCTCATTTCCATGTACCAGAGCTATTAGAATTCCTGTTTGGTTGTGTGAGTGTCATCAAGCTAGCCACTGGTTTTATTTGTTCTTGGTTTTTTTGCTGGTTATAGATTTGTTGGGTGGCCTGTACTGTTATATATTAAAATAAATAAAGTTAATGGGGGTTACACCAACATCCATGATGCCACAGCATTTAGGCTGTGTGTATAATATTGTAACTTATTCTGTATGATCTGGTATGGGAGGAAGTCCATCCTGGGCATGAAACGATAAGCTCTTGCACAGGGTGATGCAAACCCTAGTGCAACCTCTGCTACTGAGCATATTCAGTGTCTGCTCATAAGTTCGGCTCAGCTAGTGTCCTTTCTGATGCTAATTTAAAACTTCCTGTTTGCTGGTCCTGACTGTTTTATTGCTTTCCTGGTCAGGTCAGCTAAGTGATTATTTATTCATGTGTTCATTTATTTTAAAATATTTATGCCTCTCCTTTCCCCTTACGTTCAAAGTGCATAAGGTGGCTTACATTAAAAACAATACACACCAAAAAAATTAAAAAACATAAAAAAACTACATTAGAATAAAAACAACAGCAGCAGAAAACCAATACCAAGATTAGTGCTGAATTGCCCCTTAACTGGCCTTGTTTATGCAACTTTTGTTCTCTTTAGGAGGTATTAAGTTACCTGTTTCCATTATTTTTCTCTCTTTGCTTTCCATTAGAGTGACCCTCTGAATTACAAAAAAAGTGGTTCAGCCTGGACCTTCATGTTCCAACAGGTCTCTGCATGACTTCTACTGAGACTAGGGGACACAGATGCTCTGAGCAGTTGTGTTGCTTGGCATCTCAGAAGGCTACACAACAGGATGTTGGGGCAGACATGACTGCCCAGAGCATTCCTGTTCCCCAATCTCAGTGAAAGTCATGTGGGTTAAAACTTTGTTACCTCCTCAGGGCCATGTCCTCACAAGGCAATGAACAAGAATATAACAATTGTAAAATATATCAGCTCATGAAAACACAACAAAAAGGTACACAACAACCAAAACAAACACTGATAAAAAGTAGTCAGTTAGAAGCCTTGCAAAACAGGGGGATCTTTACAACCTGCTTAAAGGCAGAGGACTTAGAAAATTTCCTCAGGGACAGACCTCCAAAGCTGCAGTGCCACCCTGTACTCTCTCTGAGATATGTTTATTTCTTTTCCCACATTTTTATACCACCCTTCCTTCTTCCACAGAGCTCAGAGTGGTGTGCATAGTCCCTCCTTTTGTCCTCACAACAACCCTGCAAGGTAGGTGAGGCTAAGAGAGAGTGACTGGTCCAAGGTCACCCAGGAAGCTTCATCTCTGAGCAGGGATTCCAACCTGGATCTTCCAGGTCTAAGTCCAACTCCCATGTAGTGAAGCACAACAGACCCTAAAGCAATGTACATTACGACATGGGTCTTTGAATCGACATGGTTGTCTGAAAAGTTTGTCAACAGCATGGTTGATATAAAAGTTTATTCCATTTCTGCTTTTCTCCCTAACAAAAGGGTGGGGGGAAAGTCTCACAAATTGGACGGGTGTGCATGCAGGCCTTTGGTCAGAACACCGGCTTCACGTGTTACATTGTGTGCATGGAGGAAGAACGTCTGCATAACTCCCCCGCCACATAAGGACTCTTGCCACTTCTTATACATGGATCATGGTGTGTCTCGCCACACAGTGCAATTATCTGTATACATCTACCATAAGTAGCGTGGGAGTGAGAAGCAGCGAGTTGTGTAAAGCAGCGCGTAGCTTACAGTACTTCCAATATATGTTTTTATTCTCGTATAATTGTGATGCAGTTAACGAGAAAAAACAAACTTGCAGGTCAAAGCCTACGAAACTCTTCCTTTGTCTTGGAATTCATTTTAAGGTGCCAGTTTCATTCCTGCTGAAATTGCGTCCACTTGTTCTTGAACTCAGTGTGATTTCAGTTCTGTTTTTTTCATTGTCTTTCATAACATGCTGTACCTATAGCCACTTCTTTGTTTGCCAAACCAGATTCAGTCTAATTGTTTTGTGCTTTAAAATGTGCAAAGCCATCCACAGGAGAATGAAGGAAATCAAAATGATCAGAGCTACTGGACTAGGGGCAAAGCAAAGATTGCCTAAGCAGACAGGTGCTGGTTAACCAAGGGCAGCTTGATTTTTATGTAAGCGAGATGTCACTCAAACCAAGGGGCCATGACAAAATCTGAGGCTTTCCATGGGCAAATGTAACCCTATTGGCCTCTTGTGTCACCTGCTGAGCTAATTCTTAGAATACCACCTTCTGGCCAGCTATATGGGTGGCATGCAAGGACAATAGAGAATAAACCAGTAGTGCCCTCTTCTGGCAAGCTGCAGTGTTGGTACAGCAGATAAGGCACCTGATTCTAGTGGTGAGAGGGTGACTCCAGACACTAAGCACCACTATCATAAATGGAAAGACTCAAAGAGAAAAGCACTCCCCATTCATTATTGTGTTTTTAACTGGTAGATAAGCTGCCCCAAGTGGTTGTTGGACAGAAGGGTAGAGTATAACGGCTCAATCCTATCCACACTTTCCTGGGAATGAGCCCCATTGACTCTAATGGGACTTACTTCTGAGTAGACATGCATAGGATCGGGCTGTAAGTTGTTTAAAATTAAAGAGCCTAAATGCCAGGAATTGGGGCAGCCTACACCTACCCATCACCCATACCCCCCCCCCAAGCTCTTCCATCCCTGTAGGTCAGGGGTGGGCAAACATTTTGGTAGAAGGGCCACATCATCCCTCTGACACTGTGTCAGGGGCCAGGAAAAAAAAAGAATTAATTTACATTTCAAATTTGAATAAATTTACAGAAAGGAATACATTAGAGACAGAAGTTATATGAATGAATGAATTTTACTGAGCTTATTGATAATACATATGAGAACTATAATACGGGCACGTAGGACCACATGAGAACAAGAAACCGTTTCCCATACACCTCTTGCACAGTGGAAACATACAGACCAAGCCAGAAACACATGGAGACATAAGTTGTTCAGATGCAATGGGGGGGGGGTGTTAAAATAATACCCAGGGAAAAGCAGAAAACGCATGGAGACTGTAAAAGTCCTTGCTCTAACTCAGCCTGCAGCTTGCATCTGGCAGTCGCGGGCCAGCATGGGTCCAACAGTCTCCGGCGGGCCAGAAGTTAATTGGAGACTGGGGGCTCCCTGCAAATCAGGTTGGGTCCCCCCGAGGGCTGCCAATGGCCCCCAGTCGGGGTTTGCCCACCCTTGCTGTAGGGCATACATATCCACTCTCCTATCTGTCCACAGGGGACAAAGAGAAGGAGTAGGTGGGTGGGTGGGTGAGTGAGTGTAAGGGGAAGAGGCACACCACTCCCTTCCCTTCACTTACCTGGAGCTCAGCACACACCCTTCCTTACCTGTGCCACTCCTGTTTCAATTGAACAGAAGTAGAGCATTCTGGGGGTTTCCGGCATGCTCTGGTCTTGTTCATTTAAAACAGAAAGGGGGGGGGAATACATGCCAAGGTCCAGGGAAAGGAAGGGAAGGGGAGTGAATGCCAGATCACCTATCCCTGCCCACTTGGTGCTTCATAAGCACCAGCTGGGTGGGGAGAGGTAGAGGTGCTGGAGCCACAGCAGCTTCCCCCTTCCTTTTCTCCAGCAGCATTGACTGAATCCTGACTCACTCTCAGAGAGCTGGCAGTGGCGTTCCCACAGGGCGACAGTGCTATGTTTTGCAGGGCACCTCAACATGCCATGTAGGCTGCCCTCTTCCTCGCTAGGAGGCACAAGCTACAGAAGAGATACCTTCACTTTGCTCTCACCACCTGGAATGGCTCTGACAGTAAGGAGGAGGGGCCACTTACACGGCACATTGAGGAACCCTGCAAAACTTAGCGCTGTACCCTCCTTCTTGGAACACCACTGAGAGCTGGTAGTGAATTGGAGCACTGATCAGAGTTCTTGGCAACCTTCAGTCTTGAAAGACTCTGGTATCGCGTTCTGAAAGGTGGTTCTGGAACAGCGTCTAGTGTGGCTGAAAAGGCCGATTCGGGAGTGACAATCCCTTCCACACTGGGAGCAAGTGCAGTCTGTCCCTGGTCTCTCTCCCTGGCTATGGGCCTTCCTTCTTTTCCTCTTTGCCTCAGTCTGTTGGCAAAGTGTCTCTTCAAACTGGGAAGAGTTCCCTTCTGTCAATGAAGCTTCCAGACTTCTCTCTCTCTCTCTCTCTCTCTCTCTCTCTCTCTCTCTCTCTCTCACACACACACACACACACACACACACACACACACACACACACACAGATACAGAATTGGGCTGTAAATCATTATGCAAATACTAAGTTTAGATTGTGCTTCATTGGATCACTTTGACCATCAGACAGGTCACCAAAACCTTTTCCCCTCAAAGTGGTGTCCATCATAAAAATATTTAAGGAAAGTATTTTGAACTTATACTGTAAGTTGTTGAAAAGATAGAACCATCAACCAAAGGTTCTCCAAAGTATACTGCAAGTTACGGAAAAAATATATATATGAGAGGGCTACACATTATTGTGGGGGAAGAGGAGCTGTGATCACATAATTAAATGTTTGTTTTAATGCATGCATACAATGTAAAGTCTAAGGGCACAAAATGTTAATTGTGGCATTTTCTAACTTAATGCAGAGCTTAATGCAACCTTACAGCTGAACACTTCTCATCAGGAGGGGCAGTGAAGTTTTTCTCTTCTCATAAGAACATAAGAACAGCCCCACTGGATCAGGCCATAGGCCCATCTAGTCCAGCTACCTGTATCTCACAGCGGCCCACCAAATGCCCCAGGGAGCACACCAGATAACAAAAGACCTGCATCCTGGTGCCCTCCCTTGGACTGGCATTCTGACATAGCCCATTTCTAAAATCAGGAGGTTGCACATACACATCATGGCTTGTAACCCGTAATGGATTTTTCCTCCAGAAACCTGTCCAATCCCCTTTTAAAGGCGTCCAGGCCAGATGCCGTCACCACTAGAAGGATATTTATAGTTTGTGTCAGCAAAAGCAAGGTCTCCCTAATTGTCTTATTGCCAGTTGTCATCAGATGTTAAGCAAAAGACAGAATGATGAGTAGCAGAAACACACGTCTGCAGTCAGAGATGACTTAAATCCTCCTTTGCTTTAACCCGATAAAACAGTAGCCATAAATATGCCTCTGTTGGAGAGCTTTGTGATTTCGGCTTATTCAGCGCCCAGCTTGGCAGGCGATCTAATTTGGCTGCTTTTGGCCTCAGATGGAACGATCGTCTCTCCTCCCTGTAAAATCTGTGCTGTATCCAAAGGGGCTTTTAGGAATGGCCATGTGCCAAAAATTCGGTATATAAAAGGAAAATCATCCCAAATGCACCTGGTTGAACTCTTGCTAGACTTGGCTATCTCATGGGCTTCTGGTCCACTTTTACTGGCTTGTTGCCTGTAGGTGCTTGTAGTCCATCGACAGCTTCAGAATATAGTTGACAGTACATTGCCTTTCATTGCACTGTACATTGTGCAGGGTAATTCACTGTACAAAGCCGACCCACGATTTGTCACATACCATGTCTTAGACATGGGCATATATACATTCAACAGACATGGGCATATAGACAGACATGGGCATATATACATTCAGTCTTTCATGTGGAGCCTAGGTGCTCTCTTAGACTTTATCAGCAATTAACCACTGTGACATGGCACACTGGTGTGTATGAGTGGTCCACAGGTGTGCTGTGGAAGTCTGGGGGAAGGTCATTTATTAGTAGGGCCATTAATAGGCCATTAGTACTCCCAACACAGCATGGCGTGCCTTGTCAGTTGTAAAATACTGATTATGTGCCTTGACAATTTTAGCACCTTATCAGTGTGCTGTGAGATGGAAAAGGTCGAAAATCATTGGACTATATACTACTACATGTGGGACCTCAATATCCGCAGTGGACATCAGAACCCCCGGATACCAGAGTCCAAGTTTTAAAGGTATTTAAACAAAAAAAAATTGTATGATGCATTCTGAGATGAACCTGGAAGCAGCAAGGAAACTCTGCATGACCTGGAAGTGGGTCTTTCAGTCCTAAAAATAGTGCTGGAGGCTTCAAAATAGCATGGTTTTGCCATTCAGCAGTAGGAGACTTGATTGATACTGGGGTCTGACTGTATTTCCGTACCTAATAATATCTTTCTGGATAGGCCTTTTTGGAGAATTCAATATGAGGTTATAGACCGTCAATATGTGTCTAACCCCTGTGTCTGTTGTGATTGTACTATTTTGTGGAAAAAAATAGTTGACGCTATTTGTTTGAGGTTCCATGTTTAGAAACAGTATGTCTGGTTACCAAATGTTGGGAAAAGGAAAAAAAAAAAAAAAAGGAGGGACGTTCATGGCCAGTATGCGAGTTTTCCCTGACTGCTGGCTGTTGAAGCAAGGAAAAGTGGTGCCCTAAAATATGAGTGGGCAGAATGTAGACCATAACACAGTGGCCAATTTCTGGGAGACTACTAGCACCTGTAGGTTCCTGGGATTCTTGCAAAGAAAGCCAAACAGAATAGGTCTTAGTCTGATCCAGCAGGGCTCATCTTATGTTCTTAAGCAACGCAGATCACTTAACACAGATTAACTGCACCTTAACAGTTAAGAGATCCTGAGCAGGCAATCTTGTTTTAGAAGTTCAGTGCACATCAGTGAAGAACAGGAAGTCAAGCAAAAATAGGAAGTCAAGTCAAACAAACAAATAGGAAACAAATAGTCAAACAAAACAAATAGTCAAACAAAACAAATAGGAAGTCAAACAGGAAGTCAAGTAAAAAAGCATGTCGTCAGTCTGTGGAACTCCTTGCCACAGGATGTGGTGAAGGCATCTGGCCTGGATGACTTTAAAAGGGGATTGTACAAGTTTCTGGAGGAAAAATCCATTGCAGGTTACAAGCCATGATGTGTATGCGCAACCTCCTGATTTTAGAAATGGGCTATGTCAGAATGCCAATGCAAGGGAGGGCACCAGGATGAGGTCTTTTGTTATCTGGTGTGCTCCCTGGGGCATTTGGTGGGCCGCTGTGAGATACAGGAAGCTGGACTAGATGGGCCTATGGCCTGATCCAGTGGGGCTGTTCTTATGTTCTTAATAGTAAAAAAGAAACAGACTGTGCGATATAAACATCGCTCACTGTTGAACAGAAGTCCCTTGCACGGCACAAGAGGGTGGCAAACGTGCATAAAGTACGTTTGTGCCTTCTCATGAGTTGACTGGGCCGGTGCAGGGACACATGCCGGCCCACGCTCGAGGTGGAAGGGAGGCGTTCTGGGGTGGGGGGATGGTGGGTGGAGGGTGGTCCTGGGGATGGGCAGGCATGCAGGGAGTGGGGCTGGGACCCAGCTGTTATGCCAGATCCCAATCCTGTTCCCCGAGCAGTGTGGAGCAGCTTGAGCCACTCTGTTCTCCTCAGACTTGTGCCACCTCCTGAGGTGGTGCAAGTCCGAGGATAGACACTGGGGTCATGGTGGCTGACCCGGGGGTAAGGAGAAGAGTCTCCTCTTTCCTCCAGCTGAATTGATTCTGACCCCAAATCTTGCACTGTGATTGTTCCAAGAGCCAATGACGTGTTGTTAGGACATAGCAGGGAACCATCCAGGTGTCCAATATGAGCCAGCTCTCATTTCTATGCATCAGATCTAATATGGGAACTCTTATTCAGTTGTGTGAGCATCATCAAGTTGGCCACTGGTTCTTTGTTGATTAATGATTTGTTGGATGACCTGCACTGTTATATATTAAAATAAAGTTAATGGGGATTCCACCAACCCTAGTGATGCCTTTGCATTTAGGCTGTGCGTATGATATTACTATTTACAGCCATAAAGCAGTCAGTGCCTGTTACAAGAGGCGCTCCATCAGCATTCCACTTGGCATGCTACCAGGAGTGTTGATGGGAAGGCCTTTGCCTGCCCACCCATCTTCAATGGTTTGCCTGCTCGGCAGAAGAGGTAAGATGAGGACAGCAGGGAGGCAGAGCCTATGAGAGTGGGGTGCAGGTGGTAAATTGTACCTGGGCCCAGGTCAAAAGGGGGGTCCAGGAACCAATGGACGGGTGGCAGAAATTTCCTGGGATCTACATTTTCCAATCTCTCCCAGGACTATAAGAGGGGAGAGTGAGGGTCTACATCTGGGCACAGGGGTCCAAGGTGGGGGGCCAGGAGCCAAAAGAGGAGAGCAAGAAATTTCCTGGGAGCTCAAAAAATGTTTCCATAAATTCTGTGAAGACTGGCATTCACATTGTGGGTAAGCCTGCTTAGTTTATAGATCATGATTTGTAGAAATAATGCTCCAATGATCACATGAAAGTAGAAGCCAGTGGAGAAGGGAGGGGGCCAAAAGAAACTTTGCACTTCCTGATAAAATTCCTCTCAGAGGCCTTGCAAGGAGGGGGGTGGATGTATGGGTGGATTGGGTCCCGGGAGGGGATGGGCTCAGCGGTGAGAGAGATGCCAATATTCTAACCCAGTTCCTGGACTGGTCTTGTGGCGTGAGTCAGCGCAGACATACAGCAGCAAAATAGCTGTCGCAGGTCTGAGTTGACCTGCCTGTGCTGTGGAGGCTTACCTCTGTAAAGAGAACAATTGTTCCATTACCTAGAGGAAACCTCTACAACTCCCTCCCTATCACCACCACCACCATAGGTCACCATTTTGGGGCTGCTCCACCAACGGGTCCAGAAAGTATAAGATAGGGCTGTGTGTTATGGATTGCGTGGGATCAAAAGGAGTTGTGGCCTTTCAGAATATCTTGAGTGGCCACGATGCATGCCTGGTGCATGTTGCTGCCTGCAAGTAGCATTGTGTGACCTCAGATTCACTACCGCACCAACCAGGTGAAAAGCCAGTCTTTTTATCTAGCATTAAAACCAGTGGGCAAGTTGGATTCCCTTTTAATGAAGTCCGCTCTTCACCAAGATTCCTTGCACTCATGCCGACCCCTGTTAAATGAAGACAAATTAAATCAGTCTGTAATTGTAATCAAAAGGATTGACTGCAGCCAGGAGTGGAGGGCAAAGTGGGGGAAAAGTGGGCGAGCCCTGAAATGCATAGGCTGAAATTAATTGGCAGGCCAAAGAATTTCTGCCATCCAGCTTGGAAACAGAAGGCGTTAGAAGAAGTTTGTCCTATTAATGTAATTGGCTATTTATAAATACCTACGCTTGATTTTAGCAGAGGCTCCTGAGGTTGAGGATCAAATCATTAACTTGTTAGTTCTGTGTTATAAAAATACATACAGTGGAATACAGAACAGGGGCGTGCAGAGGGCAAACATGTCTTCCTCATCTTTCTGCCCTTCTCCTTTCCTTCCCACTTTCATTTCTTCTCTCCTCCCCCCCCCCCTTCATATACATACAGGGATGGATGGCCAAACAAGACAAGACAGATCTCATAATTCTCTCTCTCTCTCCCCCCCCCTCCCCCAACAATCAATTCAAATCCCCTACAATCCCATATTGCAGTAGTTCTCACACATTTAGCACTGGGACCCACTTTTTAGAATGAAAATCTGTCAGGACCCACAAGAAGTAATGTCGTGATCGGACGTGTTGTCATCAAGCAGGAAAATTTTTAACAAGCCCAGGCTGCAATCCTACCCACACTTACCCAGAAGTAAGTCCCATTGACTAGCATTGTTAAAAGAATATACATAGTAGCTTCTTAAAAGTACAGATGTGTAACATTTCCCCAAGTGCAGTCACATACCATGGTAGCATCAAGTCTTATATATTAAAAATAAAATATTGAAATGAATGGGGTCCCACCTGAAATTGGCTCATGATCCACCTAGAGTTTGAGAAACAGTTTGAGAAACTCTGCCATATTGTATATGGTTTGTTCGCAGTATAAGCAGAAGTAGTGAAAGAAAATGAGCCAGAAGGGCTGCTGTCAGTTCCCTTTCATTCCCAGCCGCCACCGCCCCAGGGCCTCCTAAATTCAAACTGAAAACTGGCAGGAATCAAATTTTGGCTCAGGTTAAATTGTAATGTAATCAATCTGTGTAACTCCTTGCCACAGGATGTGGTGATGGAACCTGGCCTAGATGCCTTTAAAAGGAGATTGGAAAGATTTATGGAGGAAAAATCCATCACAGTTTACAAGCCATGATGAGTACGGGCAACCTCCTGGTTTTCAAAATAGGCTTTGAATGCCAGGGCCAAGGGAGCAGCAACAGGATACAGATGTCTTGTTGTCTTGTGTACTTCCTGAAGCATCTGGTGGGCCACTGTGAGATACAGGGAGCTGAACTAGATGGGCCTTCGGCCTGATCCAGTGGGGCTGTTCTTATGTTCTTAAACCAACTAGAGCTGAAGATCCAGGTGTTCTGGCTGGTTAATTTTAAAATCTCAATTAACTAGGAAAATAGTTGGTTGGCAACCTTCAGTCTCGAAAGACTATGGTATAAGCCTACAGCACCCAGTATTCCCAAGCTGTCTCCCATCCAAGTACTAACCAGGCCTGACCCTGCTTAGCTTCCAAGATCAGACAAGATTGGGCATGTGCAGGGTAACAGTTGCTGCTAACTAGGAAAATTACTCAAATAAAGAATTGAGGGAGAGAGAATAGTCTTTTCCCTATAGTCAGGTTCCTGTCTTCCTCCTATCCCGATTGCCTAATTAAAAGGGTGATCGGAGTTTGTGTGGCCTGGCCTGGGACAGGAGAGTCCCTCCCCAATGGGGAGTGGAAGAGGGCTGGGTCTGGCAGCTATGGCGGGCCTTTTAAAGGGCCCAGGACTCAGCCCTCTTCCTCCTTTGCACGTGGGCACCATGGGAATAACCGCCCACCGCCCTAGAGGCTGTCTGAGTTTAACTGGTCGCCATTTGGAGCCGGGTAGGAATTTTTTGCTGCCTGCCAAGATTGGCCAAGGGGCAGGCAGTTTTTTCGCCTACCACAGACTGTCATGGGCCAGGGGGTTACACACACCCTGTTTCTAAAGCTGCCATTGGTCACTTCAAGAAGGCAGGTGGTGCGGGTTAGGAGGCATGAATGGGACTTTGGGCATGCAACTTCAGGCAGCATAGGCAGGGTGGAACCCTATTTCAGTCCTCAGGGGCTCGGTGACATGAGGACGTAGACGGGGCCCTGGCCAGGACCGCGGAGCCCACCTCAGAGGCTCAGCGGCACAAGGTGGCACAGTCCACGGTCCGGCTGCCTTCCCCTTAAGGGACAGACATGGATGAGACGCGCCGCCCAGCGACGGGGCGCGACTTGGAGTCGGGTGCATGCCTGCCTGGGGGCAGAGGTTTCTGGTACCGCCCAGAGGTCCTGCCTCCGCACCACAGGGGGCTTTTGCTGCCTCGGATGCTGCAGGTCTCAGCCTCCTCTTCTGTTGATAATGTGAAATAAAGTGACCCTTTCTCCCATATCTGTTGTCTCGAGTGTTCATTGGACAGTGCGGAAACAATGCATTTGTTCAGCTACCAAAGTGGAATCATAGCACATTCTACAGTATTTCTAGTAGAAGGTTTGCCAAGCAAAGGCAAACTTCTTCTTCTATTTAGAAGAAGGTCCTCTTCTATTTAGCATGTGGAGAACAATTTCAGTTATATACAGCAGATCCTTTCTGCCCAGTTAACTCCTGGCAACCCAGAATATGTTCCTATGGCAAATTTAAATCTGAAGTTCAGAGGAGATTGAGGTCGGCCAATGCCAGCTCCCATATTCTGAGGAGACTGCTGCCAGAGCTAGAGATCACTTTTGCCTGGTGGTGGTCTAAGCATTGGCAAGCTCTTGCCCCAGTGTGCAAGGTCAAAACAGCCCTGTGTGTGCAAGGTCAAAACAGCCCTGTGTGTATTGATGCCACCAATCAGTTTGAAATGGATTGGCATCTTGGCAATATTTGGAGGGAGGACATTCCATCTACCACCACCCTTATTCAGATGCGATAACATGGCTGGCTACGGTCTCACTGATTGGGAGATAGGCTGGGAGGGCCAGAGGGAAGGCTCAGGCAGAGAGGCAGAAGGACTGAAGGAGGATGGTGGAGCGGGGCAAGGGTCTTCTTGGTGGTGGTGCCTGTACAATGGAATTCCCTCCCCTTGAGCTGAGAATTGCTGCCTCATTATTAGCCTTCCAGTGAGGCCTGAATACAGGAAAATCAGTAAATCCAACCAACCACCAAGCCAACCCCCCCCCCCCAAGCAACCCTCACCCCACAGGGCAGGTTCCCAAGGAAGGCACTTTTGAGAACTGACCCCAGAGTGGAAGTATCCATCTGAGCAGGACAATGAGGTAGCCCTGAGCTCACAATGTGACAAGTGCAACCTGACCATGTTTCTTGGGATAATCATCCGTTTTCAGCAACAAGACCCTTTCCGCCCCTTTCTTTGTATATTCACCCCTCCCATAAGCCCTCTGTCTGCATCAACTTTGAGATTTTGTGTCTCTTTACATCTCATATTCCCTTATTGTGACATTCCCTGCACCCTGTGATGTGGAGCCCCCCTCACCCCTGTGGGAGAAAGCAGTCGAGAAGCAAAAAGCCCACAACAAAAAAGAACTTCATATACAAGTCCATGTCTGTGATGCTCTTTAAATACTCTGATTAACACACTATATAAATGCTATTAATATTATTTTTATGATTAAGCAGTGATCTTTGTGCAAAGACCCACTATGGGGAGGGCAACATATGTTATTTATCCTCTTGCACAATTGCTCTCGGGGGCTTCCGCGCTTATCCAATCTATGTTCTCAAATGTTGCGCTCTACTTCATTCTAAGGGTGCAAATTGCAGTCACTTACTTTCTTTATATGGGTGACAGTAAAGGGACAATATTGTGTGATAGCCAATCCCAGCCTCCCACCATGGCCCTAGTGCAGTGATTTCCAACTGGTGTGCCGAAACGCACTGGTGTTCTGCGAAAGGGTCCGCAGGTGTTGCTGTGATAGTTTGGAGCACAGCGGTTGAAAATCACTGAAAAACACTTCTGAGTTCTGCAGCTCTGTTTCTAGCACAACTCTCTGTTTTAACAAGAGCTGGCGGAGGAAAAGGGACAGACAATGTATTACTACAGACAGAAACAGAAACACAGAACCTGGAAGAGACTCCCAGAAGCTGGAAGCGACATCACAAGAGATGAAGACTATAGAGAAGACCATAGAGGTCCGTGTGCTGTAAAATGAAAAACATTGAAAATCACTGTCCTAGTGTTCTCCCCATCCAATTGTATCTCAAGACTGCAGCTTCTTTGCTCACCCCATGAAATTCAATAGGGTGCACTGAGTCAGACTCCATTTGATGAGCTCTATCCCTTCTTCTGCATAGCTCCACCTTTGTTGCTGCTTCTTGATCGTTCTGTGAACAAACTCAGAAACTGGCTTTTATATACAGTACATAGCTTGTGGGGCAGGACTGCTGCCTCCACCCTTCCCCTTGTTGGGAGGAGAGTCTAGTTGTTAAAGGTCCTGTACATGTAAAGTCCTGTACACACTTAATTAATGAGCTTTACCTCTGAGTAAATACAGGTGCAGCCTATTTATCCACGGATTTTTTATCTGTGGATTTGTCTCAAATGGGGTGGGGTTACTGAAAGTCACACAAAACTTTGCCTCCTTTGCCCTGCGATGGCATCTCACTCCTTTTCCAGGCAGCCCAAAACACTGCAAAAAGGCTCCACCTGGCACAGGCAGGGAAATAGCCCTGGAAGAGGGTTCCCCTTGCAAAGGAGCAATAACACTCCTGGAGCCCCTGGGCCAGCAATGAGGCTGAAGCGGGGAGGGGGGGCAGAAAACCTCTGTAGCCAGAACATGTGCAGCAAGGTGGAGCTCTCTCTCTTTCACTCACTCACACTCACACACACACACAGGGGCAGGTGCTGTAGCAACAGAGGGGATTGCTTTAAAAAACCCAGGGACTGTTTGCCGAATTCCCCCTCCCCCCAGATGGTGCAGGCAATCACCGACACAAGCAAGCCTTCTCAGCAAGCAAAGCATGAGATTTAGGCTACAAACCTCTCCACACTTTCCTGGGAGTAAGCCCCATTGACTACAATGGGACTTACTTCTGAGTAGAAACGCATAGGACTGGACTCTTAAAAGCTCAGCATCCCACCTGTGAAAGAATTGGGACACCTGGCAACAGGGAGGGCTGAGTACCGAGCGGAGGAGGGGGAGTCGAAGGAGCAGAGTGGAGGGGATTGATAACAGTGTAGTTTCCTTCCAGCCCCAAGTGTCAGGCTGCAGCGTATTTGCATAACTCTATGGAATTTAGCACAATGCTTTTTTTGTTAATCGGAACTAATGTGGATAAATAG
Source organism: Tiliqua scincoides (assembly GCF_035046505.1). NCBI lineage: Eukaryota > Metazoa > Chordata > Lepidosauria > Squamata > Scincidae > Tiliqua > Tiliqua scincoides. The sequence goes on from NC_089826.1 coordinate 80,106,194, forward strand.
GCTCCACCTGTACGTATAAGCCCAGGTTGTTGGAATATGCACCATGTAGTGCTATTCCAGTGAACGACCAACCATGTGTATGATGGTGATCCCACTTAACTCATTGGGGTAGCTTCCTTCCTGTCTTCCATGTGCTAACTGGAGCTCTATGTACTTTCTGTTCATGCTGCCACCTGCTAGCTTCCTTCTTCCTTCTTTCCCAGCCCCACAAGGTATTCTGGGCTGCTACAGGGCTGCCTGGGCATGTCCCAGCTGCCATTAGCGCTTGTCCAGGCAACGATGGATAAACCAAATGATGGAATTTGAAGAACTTATCCCTGTCATTATGTGGTGCATACCTTATTTAGAAAATTAAGAGGCAAGAGATGAGGAACTTGGCAGGGGAGCAAGCTGTTTTGTTAGACCCATGGAATCAGAAGAGGCAAAGCAGCATCTCATCCATCCACTGCAAAGTATTAAAACACCCATCCCACAAGTGACCCATATTTTTAGAATTCACCGTTGGTAGACAAATTGCTCAAACATTCAAGAATTTTCAAGGCCATTTCCTAATAATGCTGCCTATCTTTAAAAGTGTTAGTGCTGGCAGTGTTAACTACAATGTCTTTGTCTGATGCTTTCAAACACTTTATGTCCTGCCCCGTTTCAGCGACCAGTGTCATAATTTAATTTTTCATTCTTTTTTCAATGAGAAGGTAAATCTGAATGCATTAGTACATTCTTGTGAGTGGGTCATGGCAAGTGACCCACAACACTATCACCAACACATGTGTCTTTGGGGGTACAACTTGACGGACTCAATTCTTTGCATGGGAACCTTAGCAGTAAAACGAGATAATACTGCATCAAAATGCTAAAGGGTGCCTTTCTGGGAACATGGAACCTGAAGGTTTTCCATCTCTTCATAATGTTTCTGAATGGTTCATGTTTGGAAACATTTCCATAATAATTAGAAAATGTATAATTAGGGAAGGGTTGGTCACTTATGGGAACAACAAAATGTCTTTTCTCAAATGAACAGTGGTCAATGTAATCCATTCTGTTCTGACATATGGATCTGCTTTAGACTGAGTCTGATTCATTTAGTTCAGTCTTTGTCTAGTTGTTGTTGGCAACCTTCAGTCTCGAAAGACTATGGTATCGTACTCTGAAAGGTGGTTCTGGAACAGCGTCTAGTGTGGCTGAAAAGGCTGTTTCGGGAGTGACAATCCCTTCCACACTGGGAGCAAGTGCAGTCTGTCCCTGGTCTGTCTCCCTGGCTATGGGCATTCCTTCTTTGCCTCAGTCTGTTGGCCAAGTGTCTCTTCAAACTTGGAAAGGCCATGCTGCACAGCCTGCCTCCAAGTGGGCCGCTCAGAGGCCAGGGTTTCCCACTTGTTGAGGTCCACTCCTAAGGTCTTCAGATCCCTCTTGCAGATGTCCTTGTATCGCAGCTGTGGTCTACATCAGTGACTTTCAACATTTTTCATCTCACAGAAACTGATAAAGCGCTAAAATTGTCAAGGCACACCATAAGGCAATTGGCAAAGCAATTGAAAAAGGTTCTGTCTGGAAAAGGGGTGCTCACTACAATGGCTTTGCACCCCTTTTTCCTTCTCCTCTGGAGCCTCTCCTTCCCTTGAGGAGTGCCTTCACAGGAGAAAGAACTAGGGGCCCAAAGCCACCAGCTTCTCCTCCATAACTAGGATGGAGACTGGGTGGCAGTCATGTGCCCCCCTTGGCACAGTGCCCAGAGCAGGTGCCCTTCAGGCTTCGCCCTAGTTACACCTCTGCATAGGAATAACTGTACCTGGCTCAATTTTACAGAACAATCCATATGCACTGTAGGAAGATTGTACCTGCCTTACATAGAACAGATCAGATCAGAACAGCCCTAAAACCATTGGAAGTGTCAATCATGGAATTTCCTAATCATGTCTAGTTTGGCCCTTGTATGCAAAGTAATTTGAGTGGATGAACATCTCTGGGATAATTGCCAAAGGAACAAATATTATTGGAATTTTTTTTTTAAGTTGAGTTCCCCTTTTAAAAGAGTTGGAAGGCTCTTTGTCAAAGAAAGAGAATCTCAGTAGGAGACTCCCAATATGCTGATTACAGGCATTTCCGTGGTATTAATTTTTTGACTGAGGGAAACTTCTCTTGTTTCAAGCCAGAAAATTCTATTCATTTCCACCGACGGGGTAGAGACTATATATCTGCAGAGGTCAAAGAGGATAAACTTTTGGCACACATGTTGCTTCCTTAATTACGGAGAAGGAAATGCTTAGTCACTGCAAGATGACAATAATCTTATTATTTTAAAAGCTCCATTCTAAAGAGCATTGTATGTTGGCCTGTCAGCACCACTAGGACACCAGTGTAGACTTTTAAGTATTACCGCACACAAGAAGCACCTAATATTTGACTGATCTGACCATAAAAACTACTCCTTTGGAGGAAGGAGTATAATATCAAGGTGCAGGGTCAGAATCAAGGGGAATGTTATTTTCTGCAAGAGCTTTCAGTCTTCACTTTGCCGGATCTCGCCCAGGCTTCCCCAAAGCATTTTGCATAATTTTGTTTGAACTTGAATGATTGTTCCAACTCTTTGGGGAGAAATGTCTCTGTTGGGAGATGCAAGCTCACACTGTGTAATGCAACCTTTCAGTGGAGAAAATAAACTCACAAATTATATTGCCAACAAACATGGCCAGATTGTGTCAAGACTGATGAGACTCTGGCAAGTGTACAGCTAAACCCTCCTTTATTTTTAGGTTTAAAGGAAGCAACCAAAAATATAATCAGTGGGCAACACATAGAGCTCAAGCCTGCACGATCAATATGCCATTTTCGCCCCCCCATTTCTGCAAGTTCTGGAAAATGTTCTAGCCTACATATGTTCAAACAAAAGGCTTAATTCATTCCGGCCACTTTACTTATGGTGAAAGGCATCTTCCTATGCAAGTTATTCCATTGTTCCAAGAAAGCGATTTTATAGACTGAAGGATTATTATGAGGAAGTGTGGCAAAAATGGGCTCACAATGTTTCTCAAACTGTGTCAGGACCCACTAGGTGGGTCGTGAGCCAATTTCAAGTGGGTCCCCATTCATTTCAGTATGTATTTTATTTTTAATGTATTCGACTTGATTCTACCATGGTATGTGACTGCAGTGGGAGAAATGTGACGGATCTGTATTTTGAACGGGCTACTATGGATGTGCTTTTGGGCACAAACCTAACCAGGTCTACTCAGAAGTAAGTCCCATTTCATTCAATGGGGCTTACTCTCAGGAAAGTGTGGTTAGGATTGCAGCCTTTATCAATGATAGTCAATGGTGCTTACTCCCAGGTAAGTATGGATAGGACTGCAGCCTTTGGGATGTTTGGGGAATTTTTAAAAAATAGATCAGCAACTGATTGGAAGGGTTAGGAGGGTGCTTCTTTATTTTAAAAACATTTTTAAACTTATTGTAAACTTTTAATTTACAGTTTGTTTTGATTTTGACGTATCGGGAATGTAAAACTTTTCAAATTCAGTTATGTCAGTGACATCGCTTCCAGGTTAATGACATCACTTCTGGTGGGTCCTGACAGATTGTCATTCTAAAAAGTGGGTCCTGGTGTTAACAAGTTTAGGAATCACTGGGTTAATTGAATCAAAGTGCAATTCTATGCATGTTTACTCAGAAGTAAATCTCATTCCATCCAGTGAGTCGTGTTCCCAGGAAAGTGTACATAGGATTGCACTCTTCAATATATTTGTTACTCATTTTTGATTTAAATGAACCCAAGAATGATACTCTCAAAAGGCCCTGCACAAGTCACTATGGGAAGACTGGTAGACCTATTTGTCATGGTTTGGTCACCTTCCCATTTCATTTGTGCAAGTGTTCTTCCAAAACGTATTTGAAACATCAGTTCACTGCTGCCATCATGCAAGGGGAAGTTGATACACGTCTGAATTCTACAGTGTAAGAACCAGGCCCATTCTCTCATTATCATGACCTCCCCTGTAATGCCTATTTTGAAACAAAGTACATGACATGATGTCTTTGCCCTCCACATTTATCCACCCTAATAATAATAATACCGGTATTTCTATACCGCCTTTCTTGGTCCTCAGATTTCTCCTTAGACTTTATTCAAGGTGGTTTACATTGGCAGGCAATTTAAATCCCCATAGGGATTTTTACAATTTGAAAGAAGGTTTCTATCTTTCAAGAAACCACAACTTTCAGATGTTTCTTTCTTGATCTGGTCGCACATTCTGGCCTCCATCCTCCCACGCTCAGAGCAGATGGAATAGCTCGGCTCAGCTTGTCAGCTGCTTCAAGGTCGCATGGTGCCGGTGGCCTCGAACTGGCGACTTTTGGATGTTCTGGCAAATGGAGTTTGGATGCCAGTTTGAATGAACTGGCAAATGGAGGCTCAACCCTCTAGACCAGACCTCCTGCCCTACAAGCAGCAGGACCTCCTGCCCTACACCCTACAAGCAGGGGCAAATGAAAGTGTATGGTGTTAGATGATGTCATGCCATACATTTTGTTTACTGACCAGGGGGAAATGTGAGTCTGATGCTTTTGGTAGCGCCATGAATTTCCAGGAAAGTCTCATCCCTTCTGGCCTCACAGACCCATCAGATCTAGAAATGGCTCATCATTGTCTGCAGTGAACTAGTGGCAAAGGATGTGGATGGAGTGATGGTGAAAATGCTTTTAAGTTATGCTCTAAGCATGTGCACCCTATTGAGAAACAACCATTCCATATGGAAATATGGTGTGAATTATTATTTCTTCCTCTAATTATTCATTTTGTTTCTACTTTCATTTAAACTCCCTTGGCCTGCTCCTCCCCCCCAAACCAACTGGGACTTCAGAAAACGAAACACTGGTATTTCAAAATGTGATGTATGTGCAGCTTTCTAACAGAAGCAACAATTACAACTTTACAGTTACTGTCAAGAATCCTGACAGATTGTAATGCAATCTGTCGGGTATTCTCAGGAGGGGAGAACTGGCAACTCGCAATATACAAGAGTTGTAATTCACCATTTGTATGTCGTATGTAGATTGGATGTGATCTCGTTAGTGGAAGTTATCAAAAATAATGAGGGAAAATGCAGCTCAACAACCAGAGTTTTCTATAGCAAGCAGCGTCCATGCCAACCTGTAATCAAAGGTATGTAACTCTCTGATCAAGAGTTAGATCTGTCCTTTGGAAATGTTACTATATTAACAATGATGAAGATGGATAGATGGATAGATAGTAGCCGGAACCCTATTCTTGTCATACTCTTAGAAGCACTCCTGTCACCTTTATATATTCCTATGATTCTGATCTGGTTCCCACCTAGGTGAAAAACCTCAAAACTTATGTGAGAGTCTGTCTACATGACTGAATATTCCTTCATAGGCAATAAAGTCCTTGCATTAGGGGAACTAGGCTGTCATGAAGCCAGCCTCAAACAGAGGCCCTCCCTACACACACCATCTATCATAAGGAAGGACATTTTGCTGGTTACGAGCTTTTCACAGGAAGCTCGACAATGGTGGAAATGGAACAAACAACCCAATACTGATTTGAGCCTTGGATGGTATGGGTAGCACACTCTTGCAAATAAGATCAGCTCTGTGTCTTTTAAGCATGGCTGTGAGCAGCCAACTCTTCCTCTTGGCTCCCATTTCAATCTCTGCCAGATCAAATTCTAACTCTTTGACATTGCCATCACTGCCCAGAAAGGCTCCAACAGCAATCGGTAGGGGCTGTTTATACAGTGCATTGTGGCACCTGCAATACATACTGCACCGCCCCCCCCCCTTTAGCCAAGCTACTGGAGCAATGGCAGGTTTTTTCCCCTCCCTGTAAAATGCATAAAAAACCTTCTTGCCCAACTCTCTGGAGAATCGCTCGCATTTGAAATAAGCAGTCTGTGCGACTGCAAATCTCACGTTAAATATCCATGAGACCAACTACATCTAAACAACTGGTCAGAAGAAAAAAAATTAAAAGCCTTTAGAAAGGAAAGACTTCTGTGTAAATTTCCTATAACCCTGGAGACTTAACAGTGCACTACTTGTGAGCTGAATGACAATACTGACAATATTTGCTGTGAGGTTCCGTTTTTAAAAAAAAAAAAATTAATTAAGCTTTATGTTGGGAGGGTCTTTCAAATGGCTGCATAGACTGCATCGTATTTTCCTAGTATTTTTATATTTCATACCATTTATATATCTCATCAGCTCCGGAGAGCATTTTAAGATATTTACTGTGGTCAAAGAGTGAATGAGGATCAAATGAAAACCCAGAACATGTCGATTTGCAGAAAAATAGCTGTTTTGCCAGTTAGCCAGCAAAATTAGAGAAACAAAAAAGTTGCATTAAACACAGGCTGTAGCCTTTGAAACCTATGGAACGGTCCGCCGTAAGAGCTCTGACTTACATATGTTGAAATAGTTCAGGGCAACGGCATAGCAAGAGGGGTTGCAAAGCACTAAGTTTTGCAGGGATACTCAGTGCAGCGTGCAGGTGGCCCCTCCCTCCCCTTCGGTGGCGTACACCTCTGTTTTGCTCTCCTCACCCAGAATGGCTTCAAAGGGGAGAGGCCGCTTGCATGCCGGAGTGAGGCTCCCTGCAAAACTTAGTGCTTTGCACCCATTTTGTACTGGTACAGGGGAAGATGTGATGGTGAGCTCTGCCCCCAGAGTACATATGCTCATCAGCACATCTGCAACATACCTATGCATGCATAAATACATGAATAGGCACTTTTCAATCCCAGTGTTCTTTAACCTGTGGTCATGATGGTTCCAATGGGGGGGAGGGTTGCAGCAACCTTTCAAAGCCTATGCAAGAGAGGGCTTGGATCCAATGCAATAATGGTACTGCCTTATCAAAACTGAGTTCTTGATATAACCCTGCACAGTCTTTTCTTGCTGTCTTGCCCTGCAGCTCCTAAGGTCAGGCCTGCCCAGGCTGGATTGTAGTTGTGAAGACACAAGAGGTTGGGGGAAATAGAGCAGGCAGGGGCAGGGGTGGGCAGCAACAGGGGCGGAAGTGGCAACTCGGGTCCTGAGAGGGGCATGGTTTGCATGTTTGGTGAAGGGCAAACTTGGCCACTCTACCCTCTGCTCTATGTTCATTCATTGAATGTTCCAGAAGTTTCAAAAGCTATAGCCTGTGTTTAACTCAGGTGTGTGGTTTTTTCCCCCCCTCTTTTTGTTGCATGCATCTAATTTTGAAAGCTTATTGAAGGAGAAGGGAAAAAAGTATTGTCCTGCAAATCTGCAATCTCACTCCACTATGTATGTGTTTCAGAACACCTGCTCCTATGTGTGAGTATTATGGTGATAAAAGAGTGGTATTGGAATTGTACGTAAGCAAGTTTCTATGAGTATTGCATGCGCTTGGGCAATGTGGATGGCACAATGTACCTGCACAAGGGAGAGTGTGAGAGAGCAAAGAGGAATTGATGTAAGAAAGGTATTGTTGTTGAACCATCTCTTCCTTTTCCTCGTCTATTTAACCCCAGCCACAGTTTTTCCGTGCTTTTTCTAGCACTTTTTTTTCTGGCCCTCCAATCTGAAAATTCTTCTCCAAATTGTTTCTCCCTACATTTGACTACTGACCATTTGCAATTTTTCTTCTTTTCTGAGACAAGATTAATCTCTCTCTCTCTCTCTCTCTCTCTCTCTCTCTCTCTCTCTCTCTCTCTCTCTCTGAGTTACCATAGTTTCTTGTTTCCTTAGTAACTCTTCCAAGAGTAATGTTTGTGGAAAAAGGTGCATCTCGTTCTTAAATATGAATGTAGAACCTCTCCATCTCAGGCACTAGAATACCTTTGACAGCCAGATGAACCAGAAATTGTCTGACAATTGCATTCTATGTTAAATGCCCACACAAGGTTCAGGAAATATCATCCGTACATGCCATGCCAAACATCGTAACTAACTCCACTATTAGCCTTGGTGTCCAAACCACTGGTTAGTCTCTAACCATTAGTACTTTGGTCATCTTTCCTTGAGTGCTACAGTGTTCTTTTCTCTGGTGTTTCTTTGTCTCATGTCAACCTGCCCACCTCTGTCCAGAACTCAAAATAATTCACTTCCTTTGATACTCAGACCATGTGACCATCTTTTTCCAAATTCCTACACTGGTTTCCCATCTTTCTTACCTCATGTGCAAACTTCTTGTCTTTATCCACAGGTTTGCCCAAGTAGTGTAGTAGTGTAGTACTGCAGGCACTGCAACGCACTGTGTAAGCGGCCCCTCCTATTTGCCATTGCAGCCATTCTGGGCAGTGACGGCAACACGCAGGTACTAGCCAAACCAAACAGCATCTCCAATGCATTGCCATCACTGCCTAGTGTGGCTCAGATGGCAAGTACAACAGGCCACTTACACAGCATGTTGCTGCACCTGCAGTACTTAGCATTTTGCCCCACCTCTAGCTATGCTACTTCCCTACCCTATCTCTCTAGCCTTACCCCAGCCCTGAAACTTGACTCTTGCACCTCTACCTTCTTCAACAGTGTTGCATGCAGCCATCATGAAAGAATAGGCAGTATCCTTCTGGACCACCTAAGACAGATGGGAGTTTGGGCTGGAATAGTTTGGCACTAATTGGCTGTCCTGTTCTGCAGCAGTTCCACTCTATTCCACGGATAAGTGGGTTCCAGACCTACTGTTCTAGCTGCTGCCCTGGAATTTGAACACTTCCTTCTTATCCCAAGTGCTTATAAATATCTATATGCAACCAGTGGGAGAGATCGTTCAGCAATTTGGAACACTGATGACACCTGGATGTGTTGCTCATGTTCATCAGATCCAGAAGTTCGGTTCCTGAATGAATGCTTGAACATAATTATGGGCTGAACGGGGGCTAGCCAACTGACAAATCAGGCAAGATGCAGGAATTAATGACGGTGGGTCTGTCTTGGTCTGAAAAATGGTCCGTTTTACATGTCCTGGATGGAATTATATTTCCCCTAAAGGACAATATATTAGTTCACAGGCTCTCCCTGATCCTTCACTGTTGCTGATTCTGAAAATGTTCTGAAACCTGTCTTTTCCCAGTCAGGCATCAGTATCTGTAAGGGGCTCATTCCCCCCCTCCCACAGAAACCAAAATCTGTGGATAATGGAATCTGTGAGTGAGCCCTTAGAGGACCTCTGGATGTGATCAAAGGTGCCCTCCAGTCATATCCAGATGCATTCTGAGGTACAGGGAGGCCGCACGCAGCCTCCCCACATCTTGGAAGGCCTGTCAGAGGTCTCTAAGAGGCACTTCCAGTTTTTTGAAAAACCAGACGTGCCTCTCAAAGGCCTCAGACAGGCCTTCTGAGAGACAGGGAGGCTGCGTACTGCTTCCCCACATCTCAGACCACCTCCTGGACACAACTGGAAGACTCTTCCAGTCACGTCTGGGTGGTACAGGTCAGTCCTCCAGACACAGACCAGGGACCCGCATTGAGTCAGATCCATGGGTCCCAAATCCATGGATAAGGAGGACAGACCAGCATACTTTCCTGTTTTCCTAGTTCTTTAGGGAGGTGCTGATCCAAATCTTATTCCCAGAGATAAAGGCATTGAGAGTATGGAGCAGGACCTCTAAGAGGAATTTTATCATACTTTATACAAAGTTCGTTTGGGGCCCCTTCCTAAAGGGGGGGGGACAAAACAGAGTGGGAAAGGGTGGCAACGGGGCAGGCAGAACAGGGGTGAAACAGGATGGGTGGAAGGGGGCGACATTCAGAACAGTCTTTGAAGTCCAGGTCTACTGTTGGACTTCCTGTTGCAGAGCCCAGGCTACCTTCCCATGTGGCATTAGCAGATGGGGACATCTAATATGGAAAACCAAACACACTTCTTACTCTCTCTAAAATCTTTAAAATATAAATAAAAATTGCAGAAAATGAGCAGCATCTTATTTAGGCTCACACTAGAATGGAAAATGTCCACTGTGTATCAAAATGTACTTCCACAGCTGTGTTCCTGAGCTCCTATGCACTCCTTCATGGTAAGCAGATCCACAAGCCAAAGAGATGCTACAGCATGGCAGTTTCCTCCCAGGTCTGACTCATGTTAAGGAATGCCATGTATGCCTTCCTCGGCCTGGCGCATATGGCTTGTGGCAGCAGGTTCTACCATGCCCATAGTAGTGTCCCCCGCATCCCATGTGGGCAGCGAGTCTGAGTGAGATCAGAGAATGTAAAAACCCAGGAAATTTCTGGGGGCCCCTCCTTGGCTCCTAGGCCCCTTTTTGACACTGGCCCTGTGTACAAAAATTACCCCCTTCTCATGGGCCCCTTCTATTGAGCCAGTCCTTCTCTGTGGCACCTTTCATGTGCTGGAAAATCTTACCAACAAAAGCAATGTCTTTGCTGATGTCATGACAGTGACGTTTCAAGTCTCCAAAGTTTCAAAAGTATTCTGTGACATTTCAAAAGTATTCTGTGCTGGCTCAGGATGGGTGGAGGTGCTTTTCTTGTCACTCCTGAAATTCTTTTGACACTTTTGTGATTGGGTTTCAGTATCAATGGTTTGATTTGGTAGCGTGGGTCTGAAATGATGAGTTTTGTTTCCTTCTTGTGATTTGATGATTGCCTTATCCAGACTGTTCACTGCTTCAAGGGCCACTCAAACAGTGCTACTACGAAAATAATACTAACAAAATAAGAAATGTCAGCACTTAAAGCACTTGATCACCATCCTGTATTTCCAGGATAGGGGGAAAAGCAAAAAGCACTGAACTGGAAAGCAGAAATGTGTGCTTTTTCCCTTTCTAGAGAAGGAAATTTGATTGGAAGTTGCAGGCTTCTTCAGACATTATATCCATTTATGCACATACACCATGCATGTAGAGAACTGGCTTGGGCTGTGGCTCCCTGGAGTATCCTCTTGAGAGCAAACTCAAATTTGTTGCTGTGTTATGTGTGAAATGGCTCTACTTCCCCTTCAGAGTTCAGTCTCTATGAACCCTTTGCAATGATCTCAAAAAAATAGCCACTGTGCTGGAGCTGCAAGGCTGAGCACCACACATCCAGGCAATTTCAAATGACAGCTATGAAACCAAGGAAACAAAGGCTACTCCACACTCGTGTCATTTGGCAAAGACACACCATTTGTGTAAAGAGACAGCTATACAATAGCAGCTACTTAAAGCGACAGTTCCCCCAATACATGCATAGAGCGCTAAAGACAACTAAGGGTGGAAATCCAGCTTGCCAGGAGAGCAGAAATAAAAACATGTTGCATGTTTGCTTTTGGGCCAGCTACCAGATAGGCAAAGGGCAAGGGAAGCAACAAGCTGTGACTCTTAGGTTTATTAACAACCCAATCCAACATAAATCTCCACGTAGTGAAGCAGTGGTGCCAACACAGGTGAGGCTGCATAGCCAAGCTTTTTAGCTGCTGAAGGTGTCCTTGGAGTAAGAAGACATTTGTCCTTGCCCCAGGTTAAACACCAGAAGCTGCAATGGGTCAACCCAGACCTATGCCAATGATATCGCTGGTGCAAGTCCACAATGATCTGTGTAGGCAGATCGGACCTGGGAAGAGGGTTGAATACAGCACACACTGGAGCCAACAATCCTGCCTCCTCTTGGGCCTGATCCACCTACCCACACCCCTGTCACTACCCTCTCCCCACCAACATACCATTTGCTAAATGTATCCCACTCTCCACCTCAGCATGCCATTCCCTGCCAGCTAATCACAGAGGGTATTCAAGCCTCTCTCCCCAGCACAACGAACATACTTAAATCATATGGGAGATATAGGTTTGAACAGCACCCTTCCCCAAACATATGCACATGATTTGGAGAAGGGAGCAGGAAGATGGGAGAGGAAGGAGGATATACTCATGCACATCTCTGATCCCATGGGACAGGTTGTTTCAAACACATCTTCCATGTGGGCCCTCGGTAATTTTGGAATGCTGATTCTGACACCCTGTCATTCAGCTGCTCACAGAATTAGACCCATTTTAATCTGACACAATCATCCAACATCTCTCATTTTTACAGAAGGGGATGATAGTACATAAGAACATAAAAAGAGCCTTGTTGGATTAGACCAAAGGCTCATTGAATGCAGCTTCCTGTATCTCACAGTAGCCCCCCAGATGCTTCAGGGAGCGCACAAGACAACAAGATACCTGCATCCTGGTGCCATCGCTTGCATCTGGCATTCTGAGGTAGCCTCTGTGGTTGCACATACTCCTCATGGCTTGTAAACTGAGGTGGACTTTTCTTCCAGAAATCTGTCCAATCCTCTTTTAAAGGCATCTAAGCCAGACACCATCACCACATCCTGTGGCAAGGAGTTCCACAAACTAATGAAACGCTGGGTAAAGAAATATTTTCTTTTGTCTGTTCTAACTCTCCTGACACTCAATTTAAGTTTCTATCCATAGCCTTCCCACCAACAGTTATGATAGTCCCAGAGGTGTAGCTAGGTCATTTGACACCCGGGGCCCATAAATTTTTGTCACCCTATACGACACAATTAATTAATTATTTAATTATGTAATCATTTATTATCATTATTAATTATATTTTAATTAATTAATTATTAATTATATTAACTAATTATAATTATATTAATTAATTATATTATTAATTGATTGATTGATTCACATTTTTGTACCACCCTTCCTCTAAGCAGCTCAGGGTGGTGTACATGGTTCCTCCTCTTATTTTGTCCTCATAACAACCCTGTAAGGTAGGTGAGACAGAGATAGTAATTGTCATGACATGAAATGAATAATAATAATGGCTAGAAAATAAATGCAGTGAATATTTCCCCACAAACAATGGATGAAATTCTGCATCAAATGGTATATAGCATGATGGTGTAATTCCTGAAAGTCATGATTTCCAGAATTTTGCTCACTAGGGTGTCAAACCCCCATCCCCCCAGGAATGTCTAATTGACCTGTTTTGAGTTAAGGCAGTGGTTCTCAAACTTTTAACACTAGGACCCACTTCTTAGAATGACAATCTGTCCATGACCCACTGGAAGTGATGTCATGGCTGGAAGTTACATCATCAAGCACAATAAAATAAATAATTATAAATAATTAAATTAAAGAAAAACAAATAATTAAATAAGGGGAAGCCAGCCCTGTTCCACCAAGTGACTTTTCTCTGTAGACTGCCTACAAGAACACCCCCTCCCACAAAAATATCAGTGAGATTTTCAGCCCTCCCCAGTGCCCAGTTTAGTGTAAATTCTTATATTTCAAGCACAGCACTATCAGGACCCACCTGGCTTTACAAGTGTAAGAACAAATAAAATGAACCTTACCAGCTGAAGCCTCTGTTTTATTCTTTGAGGGGTGCTGCCTTCTGGAGCATTTCTTGAACTCCACTTTCATTAGATGGGGACCACGCAGCTAGCCTTGCATTCCCCTTTCCCTGACTTGACCAGGAACCAAGGCACGTTTGCTTACTCGCGAGTAAACGCAACCGTATGGCTTACTTTCACTTTCCATAGGGCTCAATACATTTGCAGCTGGGAGGGAGGGACTTCCTTCTTGGGTGTTTTTTTGGGGCTGCTTTCATTGGATAGGAACCATTCTGGTATCATTGGATTCCTCTCAGCCTGCCCTTTCTGACGAACCATGGCACATTCACCTATTCGCAAGTAAACGCACAATATGGCTCATTTCATTTTCCATAGGGTTCCATGCATTTTTTGGTTTCTGGTTTTTTGGCAATACCTTTGATAAAAAGGAGATATTTCACTCCGGATTTTGCATTGCATTCCGCTGGAAATTCCACATCCAATGGTATATAGCATGATGGGGTTACTCCTAACCTCCGCAATCTTAGCGATGTTGGGGCATTTGTGGTGTCACTCCCCCCAAGGGTGGTACCCGGGGCAGAGTGCCCCCCTGCCCCCACTAGCTATACTAGCTACACCACTGGATAGTCCTTCTCTATTATTATTATTATTATTATTATTATTATTATTATTATTCCCACCAACAGTTATGATAGTCCTTCTCTATTATACATTCAAAACTGATTATTGGAAAAGAATGCACTGAATTCCCCTTCTCCTGATGCACCAGCAAAATTGTTGATCTGAATAATAACCTCTTGTGTTTTCACTTTCAAAGGGTTTTATTCAGTTACAACCAATCTGATGCCATATTGGTTGTCTTCCCCAATCTAATTGTATCACATGACTGGACAGCTGGTGACACAAATGAAGCCAAGAATATCCCTATTTTAGATCTGCAAAAATGTTAGATTTAGATCCCTTCTAACACATCTATTTGCACATCAAAGATTGTTGACCGAGTCCCCATCACCTCATGCACTCCTACATATAGTAAAAAGAACAAGTTCATCTACTCTACAACAATAGCCTGTCCTGCACTGATTTTTAAACATTTTGAATATCAATTTAAAATTTATGCCACACTTCAGGGGTTTCTAGGGCTATACTTTTTTTTTTTTTTTTTTTTTAAGAACACAACCTTAAGAACACTTACTAAAGTGCTTAATTTTACAATGGGTTCAGATTGAAGTTATTACAAAATAGCAACATTTGCTATCTGGATTACATATAATAATCTTTACTGCAGCGGTTCCCAAACTGGTGTGGTCATAGCCCACCAGCCTGGGAAGCACTTGTTACTGGCCTCTTAAGGGGAGGAGGGAGGGAATGGTTTCTGATTGGTATTTTTAACATTTCTAAGGCTTGAGGAAAACTGACTATATGTTGTTAATACACAGTAATAAAAATCAAGAATTCACAATCTGGTAAGATTTTTGATTTTTTTTTTAAACATAAAGTGATAATAATTCTAACAATGAGTTTTGACACTTGAGGTTCAACAAAACCTCAATCATATATTAATTAGGATATAACGATGCATATACATGTTTATACAAAATTTTAAAAACAACTTGAAATTGAGCCATTTTCATTAACAGAAATGGCCTTAGCACCCAAAGAGTTAAGTGAGAACCTATAAAGATGAGGATTTTACAATATATGTGGGGAGGTTTCTCCAGGCAGAAAAGAAATTCACTTTGCAAGTGGCATAATCACTATTTTCTTCTAGGCACCCCAGCACCCCAGCATTGTTAATTATTTCTGTATTGTGACTAGAGTGTATTATATGAAAGAGAGAGGCTATCAGTGTTGTATTTGTTCACTGACAAAACAAACTCACTCAGCATTAAATTATAAAGGGATACACACACAGACACACACACACACACACACCCCAAGTATTTCTCACCTGGGAAAAATAGAATTTGGGGCAGTTTTGACAAGTTGTCAGCAAAGAGCTTCTGTTCCTCATGTAAACATTTGCCTTTGCACCTGTTGTGTTTGGACTAAATATAGGCAAACTGGTTGGTTCTATTTCTTGGCACCATATGGTGCCTGTTACAGAATGAGGCAAAAATCTGTAAGAGTTTCATTTTAAGAGGTTCTTTGGCGATCCCAGCTCTTCATAAGCTCATTTTTAGGGGCAAGGACAAAATGCAGTTTGAGATAAATATCTGATGTATTTCTATGGATTAAAAAATTCCTATCCATTGATACCATAGAATTGCACCTTCCTAAAGTTGAATTCTCAGTACACATTTTATAAAGAACACACCATATCTTTCTGTTTTTACAGGTTTCTTGCAAAGAAACACAGCAGTAAGCAAGGGCTCACCAGATCAGTCAAAAAAATTAGAGTAGTAATACTTTCCCAACTGAAGGGGAAGTCTACATAGACTGACCAATGGAAAGACATGTGGCAGGGATCATTTTGGAGATTAAATGGTTCCTCTGTTCAGCACTATGCTTCTGCATTTGTCAGTGTTTGAACATAAACCTGAAGTGATGGCTGTGTGTATCTCTATGTCGATAATTTGGAAATTACAGTATTTAGAAATAGCTTGGGGCTAGGGCAGCGGTTCCCAAACTGTGCACCTGGGACCCCGCAATGGGTCATGACCCAACTTTTGGTGGGTTGCAAAACTGACAGGGCAGATTAGGTTATGCGCATCAAGAGTAAAACAAGTTACTACTTGGGGTTGGGAGCGCTGCTGCCCAATCACCATTGTAGCCACACTCCTTGGTGTTTATAAATCAATTGCAGCCTCCAGGGCCTCTAAAAAGTTTGGGAACCAATGGGCTAGGGTATTTGCGGGACTACCTACTTAAGAACATAAGAAGAACCCTGCTGGATCAGGCCAAAGGCCCATCTAGTCCAGCTTCCTGTATCTCACAGTGGCCCACCAAAGGCCCCAGGGAGCACATAAGACAACAGGCACAACCTGCGTCCTGGTGCCCTCCCCTGCATCTGGCAATCAGAGGCAGCCTTTCTCTAAAACCAAGAGCTTGCACATACCTACTATGACTTGTAACCCGTAATGAACTTTTCCTCCAGAAATTTGTCCAATCCACTCTTAAAGGCATCCAGGCAAGATGCCATCACGACATCCTGTGGCAAAGAGTTCCACAAACTAATTACATGCTGGGTAAAGAAATATTTTCTTCTGTCTGTCCTAACTCTTCCAACACTCAGCTTTCGTGGATGTCCCCTGGTTCTGGTGTTATGTGAGAGGGAAAAGAGCATCTCTCTATCTACTCTGTCCATCCCCTGCATGATTCCCCTGCATGATGTACTTCCGTACAATCCAGCTCATCTCTTCAGGTCGTCAGAGAAGGCCCTTTGACACATGCTGCCACCTAGGGAGATGCTAGGGTCGGTGGCAATAAATAGGGTCTTCTCAGTGGTGGCACCAACTCTATGGAACTCACTCCCTCTTGATTTAAGAACTGCTCCCTCCTTGGAGACTTTCCAGCAAAGCCTGAAGACATTTTTGTTTAGACAAGCCTTCTGAGTTCTCAGCCTTTTTGAAGATATCTGGGTTTTATGGACTCAGTCCTTTTTTATAAGGTGGGGGCTGCAGCTCTTATGTTTCACTGTAATAGTCTTTTATTGCTTTTACAATTGTTATAATTGTTTGACGGCTTTTCGTTTATTGTGTAATTTGCTTTTTAAATTGTGATTTTAGATTTTCCGCATTTTTTGCATCTTTTTTTGTAAGCCGCTTGGAGTCCCTTCGGGGAGAAAGGCGGGATAGAAATACTGTAAATAAATAATAAAATAAATAAATAAAATGTTTCGGTCAATATTCAATATGTCCATTGTTCCGGGAGCAGGGGCGAGTCACCTCAGGTGCCAGGCTGGAAGGGGGTGTCTCATGAAGCCCACCCAAAATGGGGGCAGTGGAAGAAGCAGCAACAGCACCAGTGTGGTTGCAGGTATATAGAGGGCACCAAAGCCACTGCATTCTCCTCCTCCTGTTTTGATGGCTTTGCAATCTTGCTGCCACCCCAAGATTAGAGGCTCAGAAACCAATCCTATTCAACTTTCCAGTGCTGGTGCAGCTGCAATGCAGCCCTTCCCTTATCTAGAGGGAAACAAATCTTCCCTTACCTGGAGGAAGCCTCCATGACTGCCTCCCATCATAGGATGAAGCATATGCCCTGTGGGCACGGCTGCACCAGTGCTGGAAACTTGGATAGGATTTGGCCCCCAGCCAGGCACCGCTGCCTCTATTGGTGCCTCTGATTGGATATTTGACATGTAGATCTGTACTTAACTGCAGTCCATGGCCTGCTCCTGGTTCCTGAGACCACAATCACCAAAATAATAAAGAAAATTGCCAAAGGCCCTTTTCAGAACATTGATGAATGCCAAATTAAACTGAGTTTTAATTATCCCCTATTCCAAAATTAGGCTGATAAATTATGTTTTCAAATGAGCTTATTTTTGGTGTAAAATTTGAAATATATATCGATGACAAAATATGGGGAGGCTAGGTTTACATAGACATGACTTTGTCATGGGCACATGAAACATGCACTGCTACCTTTTTGTATTGTAAATAGTAAAATACAGCTTTCTTCGACTGCAAGGATCTGACTAAACAGTGGTAAAATCCTCTAGTTCTTTGCTGAAAGGAATTATGAATCTTGAAAGGTCAGCTATAAATAACTCGCTCTGATACGACCATGTCTCAGAGCAGCTTCATAATGAGCACAATCTTGGTCTATTAAGATTTTCTTCCAAAGGTACTACAGTCTGGTACCTTTGTAGCTGTTAATTTGTCTTTGTCTTTCTTGTCATCCAACACGTCTGACTGAAAACAAGAGACTGGATTCCCTCTAAATTTTGGTCAATAATCCCCAAATGTTGGATACAAATGTTTTGTGTAAGCAAAAATTTGCAAAAATAAGAATAAACAAAAAAAAAAGTCCTTTAAGCCTCCCAAGAAAGGAAGAAAATGCACTAAAGCTCCAGATGTGCAGTAACTTCCATCTTCTGAGGCAATAGTGGGAAGACATTACTAAGATACGTTGCAAACATGAGATTTCTGTGGCAATTTAATAGACCCTGAACAAGTTGGTCTTGCTCAGTGAAAAGAAACAAGAGTTTATTGGGGTTTGTGTGCACGAGTGTGTTGCACGATAGTTATATTTATCCTGTCATATTTTGTGAGTTTGTGACAGAGTTTTTATGTTTTGGCACTCAAAGAAGAAAGGGAAGACTCCTGAGCTTGGAGAACTTCTTGCCTAAAACTGAAGGAGTTTTATTTCCTCACAAAGAGGCCAAGGTTGCCCTAGACCAGGGGTGTCCAAAGTTTTTGGCAGGAGGGCCACATCATCTCCCTGACACTGTGTCAGGGGCCAGGGGAAAAAAGAATTAATTTACATTTAAAATTTGAATAAGTTTACATAAGTTTAAATAAATGAATATATTAAAGATGAACTTATATGAATGAATGAAGGTCTTGCAATAGCTCAAGGCCTATAAAAGGCCTTGCACAAAGCAAGGCTGGCCTTTCCTTTGCTGCTGCATCACAGATGTGAAACAGTAAGTAGCAGAGGGAGCTCTCATCTCACAGCTCATGCTAGAGATCAAATAGTCGGCCTCATGCTGAGAGCAGTTGTGTCATGCAACAAATCTCCGGAGGGCCAGAGGCTCATTGAAGACTGGGGACTCCCTGAGGGCCGCATTGAGAGGCCTTGAGGGCTGTAAGTGGCCCCAGGGCCGGGGTTTGGGCACCCTTGCCCTAGACAGCTAACGGTAAAACTGGAGCTTCTTCCCCTTATTTTCTAATTCAGAGCGCAATCCTAAAATTGTGCTGGGCTGGCATAAATCCCTTAAGCCAGCTGGGGATTGGGTTGCCCACCTCATGGATAGACCAGCCCCACCTGAGAGAGAAGGATGCAATCTGGATGTTTATGTTGAAAGGTTAAAAAGAAAACCCTCCTGCTGGCTGCCCCTCACTGCTATATATACACCACAGGGTATATACATGTGAGCACATCTCTCTGGGAGGGGAAAAGCTAGGTAAAGATATATTGGATGAACAAATAATAAATATTTCAGTAGCAAAAAAAAAAAAATGTAGCATTTGGACCTATTATCAACTCTTCTTCCTATATGTACATCTTTGCAGGAATCCCTCCTAATAAAGCACTCCAATGTGTGTTGGCACCTAAATTTCAGTAGACCTCAATGCTCACGTAGCCATTTGCCATGTTTTCTTGGAGTCAATAAGGCTCTTGGTTAATTTTAATATATATATTTTCTACAAAAATTATCATGTGTATTGAAATTTGCAGCTATAATTTATATTTTCTGCTTTAAGGTGTCAGTCACTCATTAGTTTTCTAAATAACAAGGAACCCTCTTAGTCAGTTGGCATTTTCTAGTGTTTTAATTGCCTGCTGTGATATAATTATTGTGACATTTGGGGATGTTTTTAACATCCTGAATTAAATATTCTGACATCCCACAGAGCACTTCATGAAAACAGTCATACTGTATTTGAGTCATTAGGAATCTACAGCTGTCCCTTAGTATTAAAATTAGTTTTGACACGAAAGTACAGTTGAAATGCAAAGCGTTTAACAAGTTTTATTATAGGTCAATTTTAGCTCTGGAATATTTGGTGTCATTGGAAGTGGATTATAATTTCTTAGGTGAGGTCAAAGCACCTTCTTCATTTGCAGTATGTTGTCATATTAAGAAAGCTCTTTCAAGTACATCATTAATATGAAAAGATGCAAGCACCAAACTTGTAACCACTCATATCAGACCACTGATATTTCCCCCCTGCGTTCAGAAGTTGGCAGTGCTTTGCCTCCCCACCCAGAATGCCAGTGTTACAGACAACAGCAACCAGCAGCAAACTCTATGAGCCACAGAGGGCACAAACCTAACCTTGGGTTAGGCTGGCGCAAGTTGCATGTTTGTATCCCCTTTGGAGTTGGCTGAGATGGTGCAGGGACATGTGCCAGCTTATGGAGGCTGTATCCAGCCTCCACACTGATTTGGGGAGGGAAAGTTGCGTTGGCTGAGCTCTGCCAACACAGGGGTCCGGGGAGGATGGAGAGGAGACAAGAGGGAAGCGTTCCGGGGCGGGGGAGGGCAGTCCGGGGGTGGGCGGGGAGTGGGAGGCAGGGCTGGGACCCAACTGTTATGCTGGATCCGAACCCCGTGCCCAGAGCAGCATGGAGAGGCTTGAAGCTGCTCCGTTCTCCTCAAACTTGTGCCACCTCAGAAGGTGACCCACTGGGGCTGTGGTGACTTACCCAGAGGTAAGGGGATGAGTTTCCCTTTGCCTCCAGCTGAGACACTTCTGGCCCCAATCTTGCACTGGATACATTATATCCAAAATGGATCTCTGTGCTAAGGAACCTTTAGAATAATGTTGGGTGGGCACAAGGGCTACAGTGAGACAGGAGACTAGATGGGCCAACCTGTGCAAGAAGAAGGGCCTTCCTTTTCCCACAATCCATGTTTAGATACAACGCATATCTACAAAATTCAGTAGGAAACAAAGCATAAGTAGAAGTGCCTTCCCAATCTGTGGATAACCAACTACGTTGGTGGTCCCAGGAATGCTGGATGTGTCACTGGCAAGGGCTGTGTCAGTATTGCTTTACCAGAACATGCTTAGGATTTGGTTCCTTGTTGTGCTGGGGCATTGCTGGCATGGCATTGCCAGGATGGGCTTTGGATATGACAGGTGTTGTGGCAGCATCTGTCTGCCTTCAATGTGGCATCCAAACAGGATGGAGCTGTAAGCTTTGAATTGAGAATTCCCTGCTTCAAATCTCCATGAAGTGACTAGATGGCTGGAGGCAAGCCCCTGTCCTGCAGCCTCATATACCACCATGTGCGTGTAATTCATCCCAGTGGTGTTGATAATGATTGTGTAGTCTGATGCCAAGCTCAAAATGATGCCTGGAAGTGATGTCATGCCTGGGCTCTTGAAAAAATGAAAATGGGGGGAAATCCCTCCAACAGCTTGCCGCTCACTTGCTCAGCCATCTCCCCCTAGGCTTCCCCCATATTAGCATCTTATTGGTTCCCTGCTATATCACAGTAACACCTATTTGGCTCTTGGAACAATCAGTCTCATTAGTCAGTTTTGAGTTAAGGAATCCAGTTTTTGTTACATAATGCACTTGTGTTTTCATTTTCTGGTTATTTGGCTATAACTTTTAATAGAATAGAGATATTTTGACGCAGTTTGTTTCATTGCATTCTGCATTAAATTCTGCATTGAAGGTATATAACATGATGGTATTATTCTAAAATACCAAGGTTTTGACCGTTTTGGCGACTAATGTTAAGCTCAGATTGTTGCCCCTCTAAAGCTTGTTGCCCAGTGCAATTGCTACCCCCTGCATCCTCTTAGCTATGCCACTGATTCATCCCATCCATGGGGGCCTAAAACTGATGTGTTTTACCAAGTGGAGAGTTCTGAAAGGCTGCTATATATTCTTAAGAACGGTGGGAAGTTTCAGGGTTGGTCCCTTTCTATGGACTGCTTCCCTGCGATGAGAGAGAACTGGAACAATCACTGATCCTGCATCAGATTCCCAAAGCAGCAGTCGGGATCCTCCCCCAGTGCCCAAGTCCACCTCCAGCTTTCGTCTAGCTAATCTCACACCTCTCTCTCTCTGACTCTCACTGTCTCTGCCCACATTCATACTGCAAGCTACTTCTAGCTCTCCCTCTGTCTGCGCACCCTCCCCCTTTTCAGAATGCAACTGCTCTCTTTTCCCCCCCTGAAGATCTGCATTAAATTCTGAAGATCTCTAGTCCTGGCTCTAACCCTGTAAGGAAATATTAAGCCCTTTAGGATCACCCATCAGCTGCTGGGCAAAACCACAGCAATAGGCCCATTCTTGCAGACATGGCTGGCCTTAAGAGTTGCAGGGCCCAGCTGGGAACACTTTTTGTAGGGTCCAATTGGAAACTTTTTTTGTGGGTTCACAGCCAAGGTCTGCTGAATCTTAGAGATATAAATAAAACTTATTATAGACTTCAGATCACTATGGTAGAATGGAAAGCAATCAAATCTGCACTTTAGAAGTGTATGTGTGTTAATGGATCGAAGGATCTAAGCACATTTTAATATAAAATTGCATTCAAGACTAGACTAACTTAGTGCAGGGCCCCTTAAGCATGGGATCCAATTTGGAGCAACTGGAAGAAGGCAGATCAGGCCCAGGAAGGGGGTTGGTTCAGCAGCATTGGTGTGCATCAAATCTGAACCCCCTTCCTGGACCTGATCCACCTTCATGGGTCAACACGGACTTGTGTAGGTTCAAGTTCACCCATGGCCGCTGAGGCTTACCCCAAAGCATCCTTGAGAAGGCCTCAGCATACAGTAACTCCCCCATGGGATAAAATGAAAGCCATGTTGGTGCCACTGCATCACTGCGTGGGGAGTTACATAGGATTGGGCTGTATTTATACCCCAGCCTTCTCCCAGTAAGGGCACCCAAGGTGGCTTACAACATTTAAAAACAATAGCAATTGATAATAAAAACAGCAAAACCATAAAAGCAGTAAAATCAGAGAAGCCCAATGGATCATAACAATTAACAAACACCCATTAAAGATTAAAAATTTGTAAATAAGCATATTTTTATATCAGCGTCTGAGCTAGCTATTCTCCCCATCTTAACCTTTTACTTGTGCATGCAGGTACCCAAGCAGCCCAATCCTAAGATGCCCCTATACTGCCAGAACAAGCAGTAAGCAGCAGTGGCCTGCCATCAGATCCTGCCACAGCCCCCACAGCATCAGTAATTCAATGTGGGGGGGTGGGAAGGATGCACGGAAAGGGCAGAAGAGGGCAGAAAGGGGGGTGAACGAGGCAGAACAGAGGGTGGAATGAAGTATGGAAAGGCAAGCTATCAGCTGTGAAGCCATCATGGATATCCTATTCCCCTTCTAGGCCTCAGTCTGCCTTGAAATTGCTGGTGCATTTCCAAGTAAATGCATCCCAGCACTGCAGGCTTATCCACGGGTAAGCAAACAAATGTTCCCTTACCCAAAGACCTCTGGGACTGCCTCCCCCCCCCCCCCCACAGGGGATGCAGTGTACACTCCAACAGCACAGCTGCATCAATTGGAGGGGAGGGGAGAATAAGATTGGGTCCACAATCACACATACTAACATCCCCACAGTATAGCAGCACCGAAATAGACAGTGCTGTATGCTGTGGGGCCAAGGACATAGCCAGAGGTCTCCTTGGGGTAAGGGACAATTGACTCCCTTACACTGTGTCGGGCCCAGGCAGCCCCTATGGATCTAACCGAACCCACACCAGCTATTTAGCTGGTGCAGAACTGACAAGACCCGTGTAGTGCTTCGAAACACAGGAGGGGGGGATAAAATGCTCTGGCAGCCTCTGTTGCTGCACCTGCCCCCCTCCCAGGTCTGAAACGCCCCCCCCCCCCCAGACTGCCCAGTTACTCTGAAATGGTTTGCCTTTGCAGAAGAGTCTCAGGGCATTGATTTAATGTCCTCCTTGTGTGCTTTCTTGACAAGACTGCTGTGAGCATTTTAAGAAATTCCATCACCTCTGAGTTAAAATTAGCTTTGTCCATATTACAGTGTGCGTTTGCTAAATCAATAAGAGCCTCCCTTATTTGTGCTAGGAAAACTTACATTTGTAGCATAAGGAAACATGAATGACCCAAAGAAATGCTGAACACTCCATACTGGGGTTTTTTTTGGGGGGGGGGGGTTAGGGTAATTGTAATAGTAAGCTTTCCTTGGATAGTACTCATTGCCCCTGGTTTACATAGACATATAAGGCTTTGTTTATGAGCATTAATAATCTGTACTCAGTACTTGGGTAAACTGTTTATATTACAGCCTTCCAGAGCAAAGGTACTTTTCCAGTGTGTTGCATAAGCTGACAACTTAAAATACGGTAGTACATGTGCCTGTGTTAGATAACGTGTGCTCAACACAACCAAAGAGCCATGCTTGATTTTCAAGATGAGTATGCGGGGGACGACCAAGACAACAATATCCCAAAACTAGTGATAGATTTCCTCCTCACAGCTTCCTGATTCTCTTGATTTGAGAAGAACTTTGTTTTCTGAGAGTTCTTCAACTGCTTGTATAATGTTGGGACACCCAAAAAAGCTCTTTATCAGCCCTTCTGATACCTTACCTTTGTGAAGAAGGGTGGTCCAACATTATTTTATCTCTTTTTCTAATTTTATGTCACCCCTTCCTCCAAGGAGCTCAGGGTGGTGTACATAGTTCCTCTCGTCCTTTTGTCTTCATAGCAACCCTGTGAGGTGGGCGAGGCTGAGAGTGACTGGCCCAAGGTCACCCAGGAATCTCCATGTCTGAATGGGGATTTGAACCTGGTCAAAGTCCAGGTCCCAAACCACTACACCATCTTGGCTCTCTGTGATACCTCCCAAGAAAGAATCCAGCACACGCCCAAACCTTTTCCTTCTGTTTTCCCCTCCTCTTAATCCAGGGCTGCTTCACTGCTCCACCAGAGTCTTGGGAGAATCCTTCCTGGCCTGCAGTGCCCATCCTACCTTGAACAAAGTCTTGCAGACACACTCCCCCCATTACATAAAACCTAACCCATTGTTGTTTCCCTGTTTTTCGTTGCCAGGACCACTGCTGTCACTGGTTCTGCAGAGATGCATTAATCAAGCAATTGCTGCCTTTTCAAGAGGGCTCCTGCGCATGTAATCTTGGCTGTTGCAAGCATGCACAGGTGGATCAAGGTATCTGTCATTTCTGCAAGCAATGAGTAGGATTTATTAGTAAATGTCATCACTGAACTTGTTATTTGGTTGACTTTGGAAAGTGTCCCACCTGGCCTAGTAAATGTCAACATTTACAAGGAGAGCAAGTAGTTTTCTCATTACTAGAAATGTTCAGGTAAATGCCAGAATGTTCAGGCATTCCCCCTTTTCCTTTTAAATGCTATGATTTGCCAGCAAATGCCAGTTTTTGTCAGTCTTCTCACATTCACTGTATTGTATAGAATAAACACACATATGCAACTTAATATTGAAGATTTTTTTTCCCTCTGAATCCAAATACTGCAACATACATAAAGTACATGGCAGTTTTGCCTTATGATTCCATTTATTAATGAAGACACATTAAAATGAAATGGACACAATACCAATATTTTGTAGCTCTTGCTAAAAGACCAGAAGTGCCTTTTCAAGGAATCACCCCTAAACTTATTTAGACCATACTGGTGACTTGCACACTGGTGAATGCTGGAATAATATCTGCTCCTGCAGACTTTGTAAAATAATGTCACAAGATACTGAACTGTAAAACAAACTTCACTTAATATTGTGTAGCTCTTACAAACTTATCTCAAAATGGGTGTCACCCTAAGTATACTTGCTTCACTAATGTTCCCTAAAATGAATTCAATTTATGCCCCCCTCCCCCCATGGCCACTGGTTCTTATTAGCAGGAAACCTGGGATTTCCTCAGAAGTTTATCAGGGGTCCTTCTTGAAAGATATAGTAATGCTACAATCCAATGCACACTTTCCTGGAAGTTAGGCAGCAATCCTAAAATGACAATGGGCTACGATGTCATGAAAATGTCGTAAAGTACTTTCGCCTCACCAGGTAAGCAAGGAGGTTGACCCAAGCCCCGTTGGGCAAGTGGACAGGTAAGTCCGTGTGGCCAAGGCAGGCTGGCTCAGGGGTCTGGGGGGCGTGGAGAAGGCAGGGAGGAGGTCTTATGGGGCAGGGGAGGGAGGGTGGCAGGCAGGCCTGTGGGCAGGTGATGGGTCAGTGGGGGTGGGTCCAGGATTCGGCACTTGTGCCACATCCTAACCTGGTCCTGGGCAGCCCAGAGCAGCTCCCTGCTGCTCAGATCTGCGCCACCTCTTGAAGTGGCACAGAACTGAGTAACCCCACTAGCGCTTCTGAAGCTTTATCTGGGGTAAGGGAAAGGAATTCTCCTTGCCCCAGGCTGATCCACATTTGGCCCCCAACTCCAGGTTGGTTGCAGGACTGGCCAACTGGACTCCCCGTCCCAGCATGGGTTAGAATTGGACTGCCTGTCTCTTTGAACACAGTGGGATTTACTTCTGTCATGCATAGGATTGTCAGTGGTTCTCAAACATTGAGGAAGCTTTGTGGGGGAGGGGCTAGGGCAGCGACCCCATCCCCAGGATCGCATTGCTAAGATGGGCAAAGGGGTGCTTTTCACTTACTTTTAAGTAAGTAGGGCTGCTGGAGGCTGCCGGAAGGTGCGGGAACTCTTTTGGAGACTCTGCAGCACTCCCTGAGGCATGGAGCATTCAGTAAAAGCGGGCACAAAGCACCTTCTGCAAAACGGAAGTGCCCACACAGACCTGTGCCAGCTATTTAGCTAGTGCAGGTCTGAGTAGACCTTCCCCATGACCCAGAGGCTTACCCCCAGGAAGGGAATGCATGTTCCCTTACCCAGACCTCTGCAACTGCTCTGTTCAAACAGGAACATTTTGGCACCGCTGGATTGGCGCGGGAGGACGGGACACAATAATAGCATTTGGCTCTCAGGAAATGGATAGGAAAATTATAAGGGCAAGCAGAGCTCAGTGATCACACCTCCACTGTACTATCTGACTGTGATATTAATAAGTTGGAACTGTGATATGGGATATTGGATCCACTGGGGGAAAAAAGTATACTTCATTTCAGAGATAAAGAATCTGGAGCTCTCAGTATGTCAGACTTAACAATTTCTGCTTTAGACTTACATTAGTAATTTATTTTGAATTATTTAAAAAGGCGGGGGGAATCCCCCAAAACATATTTGCTTTACATTTGAGAATAAAACATTAAAATATCTAACTATTGGAAAACACAAATGCCTGTTTCCTCAAAGGTAACAAACAACCAAAACAATTTAAAAACTACTGGGACTGCTTTAATACAAATGAAAACATACCTGTCAAGAATGAGCAGGTGCTAAAGTCAGCCTGCTTCCAAGGTACAGTTGTACTGGCAAACATCTGGTTACAGCAGGCTCAGTCCCAAAACATGATGATGTAACTGTTGCATCAGATGTCTCTTTAAAGGTAACCTGATTCAATTTCTGTTTCTTCAGGCAAAAGACTGTAATATGAGAATATAAACTGTGCATCGCTAGTTACAATGCAAATTTTATTCTGTGAGTTATTCTGCAGTTAGCAGTCTTTCAGTCTAACACAGGGGTGTCCAAAGATTTTGGCAGGAGGGCCACATCATCTCTCTGACACTGTGTCGGGGGCCAGGGGAAAAAAGAATTAATTTACATTTAAAATTTGAATAAATTTATATAAGTTTACATAAATGAATATATTACAGATGAACTTATAAGAATGAATGAAGGTCTTGCAATAGCTCAAGGCCTATAAAAGGCTTTGCACAAAGCAAGGCTGGCCTTTCCTTTGCTGCCACTACTGTATCACAGATGTGAAACAGCAAGCAGTGGAGAAAGCCCTCATCCCACAGCTCACGCGAGAGGTCAAACAGTCGCCCTCACGCAGACAGCAGTTGTGTCCAGCCAGTGAGGGCTCCAACAATCTACGGAGGGCCAGAGGCTTATTGGAGACTGGGGGCTCCCTGAGGGCCGCATTGAGAGGCCTCGAGGGCCGCATGTGGCCCCAGGGCCGGGGTTTGGGCACCCCTGGTCTAACATCTCAGTTCGACATTGCATACCGAGAAGGTCCCATCCATTTCAGTGAAGGCTTTGGAGTAGGCATGCTATTAACTTCTTGTCTTCATCTATTCCATGTTCACTGCCTTTTCTTGCTAAAGCTTTGTTCATGTCAGTACTAGCGAGCATAGTGTGTCTTGAACCAAGGATCTTCAGGGGGCTGGAACAGCACTGCCACTAGGGTTTGCATCACCCCGCACAGGAGGCCACGGCGTCACCCTCATGATGGACCTCCTCCCATGCAGTGGGAAGGGTAACACCCCGGGTGGTGGGTGTGGTGATGAACCATTGCCCCGCCCCTGCTGGTTTTTTGGGCTATAACGTTTGAGAGAATAGAGATATTTCCATGCGGTTTGTTTCATTGCATTCTGCATGAAAATACACATCAAATGATATATAACATGATAGTACTATTCAAAAATACCAAAATTTTAACAATTTTGGCTAGTAGTGGCGTCACACACCCCCGCCCCGTGTGCGTCACCCAGTGTGGCCCTCACCCCCCCTCCACTCTCCTAGCAATGCCACTGGGCTGGAACTTAGCTTCTTGAGCTATCTTTCCAGTCTTAAAGAAAAAAAGCTCCTAGGTCCAAAGAAACTTCGCACATTAAAGCAGAAAAAATTGAGTCTCGTGTGAGTGGAGTCAAGCCCTGCCTGACTTGCCCATCCCTGGCTTTTCTGTAAAGTTGATGTGGATGAGGAGAGGCCAGTATTCCTTGGGTGCTGAGTTCCCATGGTTCAGTTTTCTCTGTAGATGGGTGAAGTGGCCAGTGAGGAGGCTTGGCATGTCTTTTGTCATTAACTTATAAATATTACATTTGCTTGCAACCTCATGTTTCTCTGCATTGGTCCCTTTTTGGACCTCTAATATTAAATTGCAATTAGTGGTGTATCCTCTGTAGGGTTTATCTCAATATATTTTCAGCCACAGGGTTGCTGTGGTGATGACATACTTAAAATTACCCAGCCCTTTGAGAGAACCATGTAGTGATTCTGACTATCTGGTGACTATATTTTGAAATGAACAAAAATTTACCTCTTCTACCAAGTAATGTAGAAGGTGATGCTACAGCTCTTAAAACGAAGCGTTCTTTGGCAAACAGAATTGGCAGGTACTAAAGCTGCGGTTTATGCTATACTAATTCAGAACAAAATTGACAAAGGGCATAACAACCTTATAGTTTTATGGTAAACGTTCTGTCCTATCAAACTTATTCCTACCACCATCAAAGAATCTTAAGAAATATAGTTTGGGGAAGATAAGAATTCCATTTTGAATTCACGAGTGCCCTGTGCAGAATCCAGGTTCCCTTGAGATATGGTGTTAAGCCTACAATCCCATCCACACTTTCCTGGGAGCAAGCCCCATAGACTATAATGGGACTTACTTCTGAGTAGATATGGTTAGGATTGGGCTGTAAGCCAGTTTAAGTTGGTGTATGCAAAACATTGAGATTGTCTATGGAAACATTGCTAAAAGGACATTGTAACAAAACTACTGCATTAAGAATTGGCAGGGTAAAATTTGCAAAATGCCATACGTGGGTCCTGAGTTAATTGCTTCCAGGTGGAAGCATTTCAGAAGGGAGGAGCTGGTTTTAAAAGGTGTAAAAGCTGGGCTGAGCAGCTATGTAGGATGACTATGAGCAGAGAAGAGAGGCTAACTCTGGGTTGGACTGGGAATGTAAAACTGATGTAATGAGTATGCATTAGGATGTAGAGTCTTTATTGGAAAAGTGAATGATGGATACCTAGGGGCTGCCAACCAGCCTGCACAAGATTACTGTATTACTGCTCCTTTTTGTTCACTGTGTTAACCTAGTGTTATGCTGTTAACTGCCATTTTAAATGTATTGTGTCTCAATTGCAGTGGTAGTTTTGATAGCTATCTGCCTTGGTAAAGACAGAGAGAAGTGGTACAGATAGAGAGAAGTATTTGCCTCTTACTTAAATAGAGGCATGAACCTTTAAACTGGAATCAGCTCAGCCATGAGGCAATGTAATGTACATAATGCAATGTATGGGGTGGCAGGTCTGAGATGGTATGAAGAAAGGCAAAGGTGGAAGATATTTCGAGGTGATAGGATGTGGTGTCTGCAGTGGCTCTTTGCTCTGGTGAATGTGGGAAACATGGGGTTAAAACCTGGGCTTTCAGTAGTGGGTGTGCTGCACAGCTGGAGCCACTAGAGGCAACAAGGTCTTCAGGGATAAAAGTAGCACCTGGAGGTTAGAGAGAGTGTGGATAGTAGAAGGAGAGAGGACCAAACTGACTGATTCACTGGTTGGTGGACCAAGCTGGCAGATGGACTAACAACTTGCCCTCCTTAATGATCTGTTAAGAGACCCTTCTTTGTCTAGCTGGTTTTTAAAAATTTGATTCCACATTGAATTCTCTAGATCTTACTCTGGAATCTTTAGTGGGCCTTGATGTCAACAGTGCCTATAAGTTAATTCAAACTAGGCTATGGGAAGCTGAATTTTCCTCTCTTTTTGCTGATCTTAACCCAGTTTGTTCCCCTCTTTCTTTTGGTTTTTGTCCTTTACCAGGTCAACCTTCCAAATATTTTGTTACCCTAACTAACCCCTCTCTTAGAAGGGCTTTTATGCTCACGCGTTTCAATATTTTTCCCTCTTCGTATCATCTTGGTAGATTTTCCTGCATCCCTCGGAACTGCAGGTTATGCTCTTTCTGTCACCTTGAATTGAACACACTGACTAACAAACTAGCTAATGGACTGATTGACCGGTTGGCAAAATAGTGGAACAGAGACTGCTGAAGACATGTGTGTGGCTGCCATGTCCAAGAGTTGCTGCTTGGAGAACTGGGAGGAGGGACCCTTGCAGCCTTCAGGCAAGCTACCTACTGGTTAGCTTCTTGTTGGTGCTGCGGTACAGTTGTAGTTTTTGTATGCTATTAGCGCTAGCTGAGCCAAGGAAACTAATTGGTTTAAAGTGGGCATAAGTTTGCTATTGTATGCTATTAGAGCTAACTGAGCCAAGGAAACTAATTGGCTTAAAGTGGGCATAAGTGAGAACAACAACAACAACAACAACAGTATTTATATACCGCTTTTCAACAAAAAGTTCACAAAGCGGTTTACAGAGAAAATCAAATAGCTAATGGCTATTAGCATTTTATTGAACAAGCTTGGAAAGGGAATTTGGCAATACAGAGGGGTGGGTGGAACCCACGAGGCACAATTTACTGGGATGTTCTTGCACTAATAATTTCACTGGGACTTCTGGAGGAAAACTTCTCAGTAGATCCCCCATATTAGAGTGAGAGAGAATTTGGTCTTTCTGCCAAAATATCTTGGGATGGCCACACCTTCCAACTGAATTGGGTAAGGTAACAGCTGGGGTCTTCTAATGGCCATCAGAGCAGTTTTGTTTTCTAGTAACTAAGTGATTTTCCATGTAGGGAAGAACCAAATAAAGGGAGGAGTGGAAAGGCTTTAGTGGCAGAGTAAAAATATCTATACCTGTTGTAGAATAAATGCAACAGCAGGAGCCGAGTCTAGGTGGGCCATTGGAGTCACACTTGCAACACTTTGAAATGTGGCTACGTAGACATCTCAGGAAAAAGTGTCCTACTTGGTAGGAAGGCACTTTATATTGGAAGCCACATCCTTAATATCGCAAACCACTGCTTTATAAAGAGACTGATGTGAAAGCTACAAAGATCTGCAGGGTTCTCCATGGTGCTCATTCAGGTTGGCATTCAGGTTGGCTGTAGTGTAGTGTAGTCAGGCTGAATGAAACATATGTAGTGGTTTTCTTTAAAAGCAGAATCAGTGTTTTACTATAAACCTATTTATAGGATAAAGTTTTCTAGAATAGGATATTAAATCTTGAAGGTGTACTTATAGCTGTGAACTTCTGAAACTAAAGTAGTCTTGACATAATTGTCTCTTGAATTTCACTGGTATTATAACTAGATGTTTCAGTTGTAACTCTGAAGTGTCATCTTTCAACACTCTGACTACAGGAATGGTATACTTCACCTACAAAAGCTGTTAAAAATATTGCTCAAGGCTAATCTCCATCTACTAGATGCTGTATTTGGGTGGTCTGACCTGCACTAATTTAAAAGCAAAGTGTCTTGCAAAAGGAGAAATGTATTGCTTAAGGCTGCATAAGTTTAAAATGGGCTGTGGCATATGAAAAAGTGTATGCTCCATGCTGTGTTAATGTATACATCTTGTCTGTTGTGCACATGCATTTCTTCTCTCTATATTCACCTCCAAGTCAGATTTAACAGAGGTTAGTGGTGGAGGTATTGAAACCTAAAGAATGGCTACTATAGTTATTCTTGAACAATAGATTCAGTGCTGCTATTGGTTAATGTGATGAAGAGAAGACTGTAAGATGGAGGAAAGCTTAAAGGTATTAGAGGTAACTGGCCTATTTACACCAACTTGGACTGAAGCAACAGTAGAAGAATTGGTATAGTACTGGTTTTAGTGAATGCTGAACTAAGGTACACATGATATTCCTGACTGGGTTGAAATTTTGCACTTTTCTTGCTGTCCTCTTGAACTTATTCACCTTTAACATTTACATGCTACCAGCAACATGGGGAGGTTGCTGTATGGAATGTTAATGTAGAGCCTGTTGGTAAGAGACTGAGGGCCAAATCCTATCCAGTATTTCTAGTGCTGGTGTACCTGTGCCAATGGGGTGTGCATTGCATCCGGTGGGGGAAAGGCAGTCATAGAGACCTCGAGGCATGTGAACATTTGTTCCCTTACCCTGGGGCTGCATTGTGGCTGCACTGGTGCTGGAAAGTTGGATAGGATTGGGCCCTGAAAATTTAATTGACTAATCCACTCCTTGAGATAACAGATTGTTAAGGATGCAGTCCCATGGAATGCTCTGGTATTACCTTTTGTGCAATTTGTTTGTAGCCTGATCTTTTGCTAGACTTTACCAGGATAGGGTGAGTGGTGTGAGACAGCCATGTGTCCTTTGTGATAGGTAGCTAGCCTCCTAGAATAGAGTGAAAAATACTGATCAAGTGGCCATCAGTATATTAAATGGGGTGAAACAACTGAGGAATTGACAGGAAAAAAATGTTTACTTGTCAAAGGTTAATACTACTAGAATCAATTGCTGATGTAAATAACTGAAATGGAGGATCAGCTGGTCTGAATACCCAACACAGGCCTCTTGTTTGTCAGTTTCCTAGCTTGACTGACAGTGTGCAGCCTAATCTGGGTTTTGGAATTCTTGCTTAATAAGGGCTTTGATCCAAGTTCTTAAGCAGCCTCTTCAAAATAACATATTACTTATGCTTTTTTACAACCAAGTACTAACACTTGACTCCATTACAGATCCTTAGCTCTAAGAGTACTAGAACTCTGTGGATTTGTTAGTGGTTGTGAGTTATTTTTCCCCCAGAAGGAATATAGAACCTCCCTATATATGTGCATTTATTACTGAAAAAAATGGAGGTACTGGTCAACCCGACTCCACTGTCCTGAGAACAGGTTCTTGACTTTCCCTTCTCTAGGTCATACTTGATTGGTTGAAAGAGAACTTAAAGGTGCTGCACCCAGCCATTATGTGTTCATATCTATGCTGCTTTTGAGGAAAAGTGATGCTAGTTCATCTAGAGGGGTGGGGCAAGCATGGCAAGTATTGCAAGTGTGGCAATGTTTCATATAACACTTGCCATTGGAGCCACTCTGAAGCCTGATCCTTCACTTTTGCAGAATTAACAAGGTTTTGTGAACTTTGGGGTATATCCTTGTTCCTGCCAACTCTTTGAGATGTGGTAAGTAAAAAGAATATACTAATTTGGGAGATATGGAAAAGTGGGGTGTATTGGGAAAAGAGAAAAGAAATGGGGAAGATCATTTTTATAGTCTTTAACTACCAGTGCCAGGACTGGTTATCCTGTTGACTTGGGTTAAATAGACGATTGTGTTATTGTCTGGATTGCAATTTGCTTCCTCAGGGTGTAGGGAAACACGTGTAAAGTTCAGTGTTTTTTAATGTTTGACAGGCTATAGAATCGGTCCAGATCACATGCAAAAATACTGCTCAGTATCATACTATGAACATGCAGTCCATTGGTCCAAAATTCACACTTCTACTCTGAAAGGTTAAGTAGCCCATATATGAATAGATCTTTCTTTTGTGGTCCAAAATGTTAACTGCCCAGAGCCAAGTAACATATAGGCATAATGAAAATATTCCATCCCATCCACTTCACTGCACTTTAAGGCACTGTCATGGCTCTGTGACCTGAAAGGGGGCTGATAGGCAGAGATACAACAGGTGAAGCATCCTATAACCTACATTTTCATACAGAGATACATACAACTAGATGTTGACTTTTCCATACCATTCAGTTAAAGGCACAGAACTTTGGGAAGAAGCACACCTTATCCCCACTATTTCAGTTCAAACTGTATTGAGTGAATCAGGTTTTCAACTTCTGTTCTTTTGATTGAAAGCTTTAGAATTCAACACTTTGGCTTGTCAGGAGTTGAAGTAAATCAAGGACCTTGGCAAGTGTCCTACCTATAGGTGCTTCTGGCAGAGGTGTGTGGCTATAGTGGGTAATAACCATTTAGAACCGTGTAGAGGATGTTGATATGGAGGAGGAATCTACTTTGGTAGCAAGAAGTTAAAACTAATGATTACTTCATAGCACCCATTACTAGTGATGTGCTCAAGTCCCTAACCCAGAGGTTCTCAAACTTTAAGGGAGAGTTTGGGAATTGGTGTTTTCAGGGGAGGGGAGGGGAGGGGAGGGAGCAGCAAAGCTATTGCCATGATCATGCTGCTGCTGCTGCTGCTGGGGGGGGGGTGGGGGAAGCGTTTTTTAAACTTACGTGAGGGTTGCTATGGCTCTCCAGAGGGTCCAGGGAGCCTGCAGCTTTCCAGCACCTCCATAGTAAAAAGTGAAAAAATACTCTGGTTCTTGTTGCAAAACCAGAAGTAGGGTCCTCTAATTTGAAATTGAAAGTAGTGATTTTTGGCCTTCTGGAGGCCTCCGAAGGCATTCACAGGACTGGGGAGGCCTTCCAAAGGTCACCCCTGTGCAGGGCCAAGGAAAGTGGCACTGTCCCTGGAGGCATGGTGCCCTGGGAGATTTGCCCCCCCCCCCCGAACACCACTGCTTAGGGCTGCATTGGTACTAGAAAGCTGTTTAGGATTGGGCTGTAACTTATTAGGTTGCCTTGGAGCAAGTAAGTCCCTCTTGGCCTCAGTTTCTCCCATCTTAATAGGAAGGATAACACAAACTGCTTTACAGGGTTGTTTTAAGGGCATGCTGGTGTTTTGGCTATAACTTTTTATAGAATAGAGGTATTTTGACAGTTTCATTGCATTCTGCATGACAATTTGCATCAAATAACATATGACATGATGGTATTGTATTGGCAACCTTCAGTCTCGAAAGACTATGGTATCGCGCTCTGAAAGGTGGTTCTGGCACAGCGTCTAGTGTGGCTGAAAAGGCCAATCTGGGAGTGACAATCCCTTCCACACCGGGAGCAAGTGCAGTCTGTCCCTGGTCTGTTTCCCTGGCTATGGGCCTTCCTTCTTTGCCTCTTAGCCTCAGACTGCTGGCAAAGTGTCTCTTCAAACTGGGAAAGGCCATGCTGCACAGCCTGCCTCCAAGCGGGCCGCTCAGAGGCCAGGGTTTCCCACTTGTTGAGGTCCATCCCTAAGGCCTTCAGATCCCTCTTGCAGATGTCCATGTATCGCAGCTGTGGTCTACCTGTAGGGCGCTTTCCTTGCACGAGTTCTCCATAGAGGAGATCCTTTGGGATCCGGCCATCATCCATTCTCGCGACATGACCAAGCCAACGCAGGCGTCTCTGTTTCAGCAGTGCATACATGCTAAGGATTCCAGCACGTTCCAGGACTGTGTTGTTTGGAACTTTGTCCTGCCAGGTGATGCCGAGAATGCATTGGAGGCAGCGCGTGTGGAAAGCGTGTGCCTTGTGGCTAAATCCTGGAGATGGTAGACCACCATTATCCAGACTAGCTATCCAGGGCACAGTGTTTCTGGATTGAATCTGGGAGTCCCATCTCACACTTAGAAAAATGCCTAACATTCTATCAAAGAGCTTCCAGAACATTGGGCGGATAGTCTTGTAAGTGTAGAAGTATAAAAATAGCCAAGATTAATGTTGACTCCCAAAGATCCATTCTCTCTGTTTCCCAAGCAGTGCACACAGTGGCGTAACTTGAGCAAAGCCTGAGGAGTACCTGTGCTGGGCGCTTTGCTGGGAGGGCCATGACTGCCCCCAGACTCCACCCTGGGATTATGGAGGAGGTGCTGGTGGCTTTGCACATCCCATTCTTCTGGGGTGGCTCCCAGCCTCCCTTGCAGAAGAAATAGGGCATGCAAAGCTGATGCAGAGAATACCATATCAGTGGTGGACCTGTTGGCTCAGAATCCACACTGCGATTCTGGATAGACGCTCTCTGCAAGTACCTGGAGCCTCTTTAGTGCAACTCGGGCAAACAGGTTTCCTACTACGCTAAGGAGAGAGATGCCGCGGTAGTTGTTGCAGTCACCCCTGTCGCCTTTGTTCTTGTACAGCGCGATGAGGTTTGCATCCCTCATGTCTTGAGGTACTCCACCTTCTCTCCAGCAGAGACAGAGGATTTCATGCAGCTCAGTGACGATGATCTCTTTGCAGCATTTTAGGACTTCAGCAGGGATGCTGTCTTTTCCAGGTGCCTTGCCAAAGCCCTCAAGCCCTCAAGGCCTCTCAATGTGGCCCTCAGGGAGAACCCCAGTCTCCAATGAGCCTCTGCCCTCTGGAGATTTGTTGGAGCCCACACTGGCCTGACGCAACTGCTCTCAGCATGAGGGCGACTGTTTGACCTCTCGCATGAGCTGTGGGATGAGGGCTCCCTCCACTGCTTGTTGTTTCATGTCTGTGATGCAGTAGCAGCAGCAAAGGAAAGGCCAGCCTTGCTTTGTGCAACGCCTTTTATAGGCCTTGAGCTATTGCAAGACCTTCATTCATTCCTATAAGTTCATCTTTAATGTATTCATTTATGTAAACGTATGTAAATTTACAGAAGAA
The DNA here is from genome assembly GCF_035046505.1 of Tiliqua scincoides. Taxonomy (NCBI): domain Eukaryota; kingdom Metazoa; phylum Chordata; class Lepidosauria; order Squamata; family Scincidae; genus Tiliqua; species Tiliqua scincoides. Next base: position 80,143,261 of record NC_089826.1, read on the forward strand.
TTAATCTGTAAATTTACAGAAGGCAGAGGGGGAGGGGGAGAGGGAGGGATTGCAGAGGCTGAGCAGGAAGGAGGCAAAGGGAAGTTTGCAGAGGGGGAGGGGGAGAGGGAGGGTTTGCAGAGGGCGAGCAGGGAGGAGGCAAACGGAAGTATTGCTCTCCCTTGCAATACCGGGTAGATGGGACTCGTCAGCCTAGGAAGGCAGCTCATCTAAGAGAAGGAAACTCTGATCCCAGACCTCCACTGCCTTGTAGCTACATCCAGTTATGGAAAAGGCTTCAGGAGTCAACCTCGAGGCAAAATCCGGAGCCGGAGTCCCTGAGGCAGTTCATGGCTGAACACAGTCACGTTCTGGCAACTCCTGCGACGCTGCTGGAACCAACCGTATTGGCTTCTGCCTTTCCATTGGACCATTCCAGCGACGTGGAGAGGGGGGATTTGCTGCATGGGTAACAGCCTGTCCTCCATACCTTCTTTACCCAGGCTTCGCGCACTGGAGAGGACACTCCAACTTCGCCATACGGCGTCGGCACAACACGGGAAGCAGCAGTTTACCAGTTATAAGTCTTTGCTCGATTGGCGTAGAGCATGACGCCAGGGGCTGCTTCCGACGGTGGGAGTGATCATTGCACCTCATTGGGCAGCTACCACCCGCCTTAAGCTGGGCAGTCCCCAGCCAGTAAGGTGTTGCCTCGCCACGGTCCGTTAACCTCATGGGGTGCGTGGGGTTTAGGGTGAAAACCGACAAGTGGATCGACAACTCTGCACCATGCAACAGAAAACAGAAAACTACTGCCCTAAAGCTGGGCACCTGGAACGTTAGGACAATGACACCTGGCTTCTCTGATGACCTGCAAGAAATAAACGACGCACGCAAAACAGCTGTCATCGACATGGAGCTGAGCAGACTGCAGATGGACATCGTCGCCCTTCAAGAGACTAGGCTGCCAGATTCCGGATCTGTCAAGGAGAGAAATTTCTCATTTTTCTGGCAGGGAAAACCACCAAACGAAACCAGGGAACATGGCGTTGGCTTTGCGGTCAGAAATACCCTGCTGAAATCCATCATCCCACCTACTGTGGGAAGTGAAAGAATTTTGTCCCTGCAGCTCCAGTCATCAGCAGGACCTGTCACTCTCATCAGTGCTTGTGCACCGACTCTGTCGTCTCCAGCAGAAGCCAAAGACAAATTCTATGATGACCTGGCCACCACTGTCAAGAAAATCCCTGTAAAAGAGCCATTGTTCATCCTCGGCGATTTCAATGCTAGAGTTGGTGCTGATAACAGTTCATGGCCCACTTGCTTAGGTCAGTTTGGCACTGGGAGGATGAACGAAAATGGCCAACGCCTGCTAGAGTTTTGCTGTCATCATGGTCTCTGTGTCAGCAACATGTTCTTCAACACGAAGCCCCAACATAGAGTCTCTTGGAGACATCCAAGATCAAAGCACTGGCACCAGCTCGACCTGATCCTTACCAGACGCTCCAGCCTTCCCAGCATCAAGATCACACGCAGTTATCATGGTGCTGCCTGCGACACTGACCACTCCCTGGTGTGCAGCAGAGTGAAACTGCGACCAAAGCGACTGTATCACACGAAAAAGGAAGGAAGACCTCGCATTGATACCAGCAAGACCCGGGATCAGAGAAAAGTGGAGGAATTTGCACGAGCGCTTGAGGAATCTCTTCCAGGCCCGGCCGATGCAAACGCATCCAACAGATGGGAACATTTCAAGAATACCATTTACAACAACGCCTTGTCCATATTCGGCAAGAAGACCAACAAGGCGGCAGACTGGTTTGAAGCCCACTCTGAGGAGTTGACACCAGTCATTGAGGAAAAGAGGAGAGCTCAAGCAGCATACAAGGCCTGTTCCAGTGAGCGCAACCTGCAGGTCCTCAGAGCTGCTTGCAGCAAAGTCCAACAGACTGCCAGGAGATGTGCTAACGACTACTGGCTCCAGCTCTGTTCCGAGATACAGATAGCAGCTGACACGGGCAACATCAAGGGGATGTATGATGGTATCAAGCAGGCCCTAGGTCCAACACAGAGGAAAATTGCCCCTCTGAAGTCTGGAGCAGGCGAAGTCATCCGGGATCGGGCGCAGCAGATGGAACGCTGGGTGCAGCACTACTCTGAGCTATATTCCAGAGAAAATGTAGTCACTGAAGAAGCACTGAACAACATTGAGTGCCAGCCTGTGCTGGAAGAGCTTGACAGTGAACCAACCCTAGAAGAACTTCACGTGGAGATTGCCTCTTTGCATTAAGAGCCTCTCTGTTGTGGAAACAGACACCTGCTGCAGGCTGTAGGAGTCCTGACTGCCTCACTAGTGCCTCTTTGTGCTTGGACCACTGTCGTATATGCGGTCTACCATTGGGTGGAAGGTTGTTAAGCGGCGCACGCCTGTACTTTCACTGGCTTTGAATAGGCTTGAGCAGGTGCATGAACTGCATCTCCCGGCATGCATTGCTGCAGGTTTGCCAGCAAGATCCCTTTGTGGAATGGCGCATAGGTCTCTGGGAGTTGTAGTCAGCTACTATCTTTAGCGTATCTGAGCCTTGTTATTGCCTGGAGCTTACTGAACTGGATCTTTTCCCACTCTCCACGCCTTTCTCCTTCTTCTGGCTTCGCATAGCCTTCAGCAGGTGCATGAACTGCATCTCCCAGCATGCATTGCCGCAGGCTCACTAGCAAAATCCGTGTGGAGCGGCGCAAAGGCCTCTGGGAATCGTAGTTCACTATCTGAGCCTTTTATTTGTTGGAAGATGTGCTGCTCTTTTCTCGCTCTCCAGGCCTTTCTCCTCCTCCCCCGCGAGCGGGCGGCGAAGATTGTCGGCCGCAGGAAGGCGAGCGCGCGCTCAACCCACTCGCCAAGGGGGAGAGAAAGAAAACCAGTCTCGGGCGCGCGCTCCCGATACTAGAAAAGTGGGCGGGGCTCCGGGGACAGATAGAGCGGCGCGCGTGCGTATGCAAATGAGCGAAAGTGGGCGGGGCTGCCTGGAGGGAGGGGTAGAAATCGAGCCTCCCGGGTATGTGTACGAACGAAAGTGGGCGGGGCTGCCGGCAGGGGCGGGGGCAGGCAGAGCGGGGCGCGTGTATGCAAAAGAGCGAGTGTGGGCGTGGCTGCTGGTAGAGCGGCACCAGCTATGTAATTGAGCGCGAGTGGGCGTGGCCGGGCCAGGGGGAGCGGTTCCAGCGCGTGCAAACGAGCGCTCGTGGGCGGGGCCGCGGGAGGGGAGGGACGGGTGCGCGCGTGGGCGGGGCGCGGGGGGCGCGCGCGCGTGAGGTCAGAGGCAGAGGGAAAGGCGAACAGACGGAATGGCCGCCGCGGCTCCCGCTCCCGCCTCGCAGTGCCGGAGCCCCCGCTGCACGGCCGAGCGGAGGGGAGTGCGCCGCGAACTGGACTCCTGGCGGCACCGACTCATGCACTGTGTGGGTAAGAGCGAGCGGCGGGCCGGGGCGCCGGGGGCGTGTGTGGCCGAGCCGGGGCCGTGAGGGGGCGCCTGAGGCCGGGCCGGGCCCCGAGGGGGGCTGCCTGCCTGCCTGCCTGCCTGCTTGCCTGCCTTTGTCCGAGCTCCCCTCGGCGGCGGCGCGGGGCTCCCGGCCGCGCGGCCCCTTTAAGGGAGGGAGCCGCTCGTGCGTTGACGGTTGGGATTTGAGCGCCCTCCCCTCCCCCGCCGGCCTCGCGCCCTCCCGGGCGTCGTCATAACAACGCAGCTCCGCTCCTCTCCCGCCCCCGCCGGCCGGCCGGCCGGCCTGCCTGCCTTCCTCTCTGTCTGTCCAGTGCGGCCGCGCTGCCGTCCCGTCCCCGCGCTGGCGCCGCTTGCGCCCATCCGCTGCACGGCCACGCAGAAGTCAGCCCCGTTGCCTTCAGTGGCTCTGCTCCTGCGAGTGGAGCTGCAGCTGCAGAGTCTACTCAGCAGCAAGTCCCGTTCTGCCCGGGAGTCTTACTCCCGGGAAAGCATGGGTAGGGCTACAACCTTGGGCGGCAATCCTGTCCGCCCTTACCTAGGAGTAAGCCCCACTGACTGTGCGGGACTTGCTTCTGAGTAGACTGAGTTCCCAGTCAAAGTAAAGGAGTGTTCAGCCCTTGAGCTGCAGGGCTGCCGCGTGCTGGGAAGTCGGGCGGGATCGGGCCCTCGACTTGTAGACTGAGCAGGAGCCCTGCTTCGTGGCGCCCTCTTCGTGCCCAGGCTCTTCCTCTGCAGCACTCGGCAACATGAGGCACGTAGCCTGTCCCTTAACAGTCCTGTATGGGGTGTGAAGCTGCCCCCTGCAAGGACCTGAGGAAGGTGTCCTTAAAGCCATCTCCCTGTGTACACCGCAGGGATCCAGTGTGTGCACCTGCGGGCTGGGCAGGAATGGGTTAAGGGCAGCGGGAACAGAAGGTGTGCCTCTCTGACCCACTGGGTCCCAGTCTGTTGGCAGGCTCTGATGCTACCCCAGAGGTGGCCCAGCCACATTGACAGTGATGTGTGGCTCTCAGAAATTCATTGATGAAGCTCCTTTTTGCATCACAAGTAACATAAAAGGTAGATGGGAAATGCTCGAGCCTTATACTCATTTCTCAGATACAAGCTGAGAGTCCACTGGATTGAAACACTAATGTTCAGGGTGAGCGAGTGTGTGTGTTCAGACTGAAATGCTACTTAAATGTCGTGGCTCTCAAACATTTTTCTTGCTGCTCTCAGGCATGTGAAGTCAACCGCATGTGCTTCTTGCACAGCCCATTTCTGCCCAGCCCACAGGTGTACACGTTTGTTCCCTGTTGCGTATACGCAACTTTGGGCAGAAGCGGCTTCGGCAAGTTTAGCCACCCTCTTCTGCGCCATCGAAAATGAACAGGGGTGCTCGCTCTTTCTCACTTAAGGGAGGCTGCATAGGAGGACATGGCATAATTGTGCCCTGTGTTAGTGGTGGGGAGGAAATATCTTTTGGAGCAAAGTAACATGTTAAGCATGTTGTTAGGTCCTTTGTGCTTGTCATGCTCTTCCCACCCCATTGTGAATCCTAGCTCTGTGAATGCATGGCTCCAATTCTGATTACCTCAGGAGAAAAGCTGCTGGTGAGTGTCCTGGATTGCCTATGTTTGCAGCCTGTGTTGTCAGGGATGGGGCAGGAGAGAGACGTCTGTCCAAATAACCGAAGAAACATTTTCAGAAAAAATACACCCTCTGGGATTGTGTTATACAGAGAACATAGTCATACTCAATTGCAGAAAACTGGTGTTGAATTGTAATCAGATAGCAGAGTTCTGAACTTTTTCTTCATTTTTAAATTTAAGGGAAGTAGTGACTACTAGTTTAGGAGATTCCTTTTTTGTACTGTGTTTGTGGCTGTGTGTCTCAAGAATGACCTGAACTTAATCTTATAATTTTACATGAGGTAGGTTGTCCTGAAATTACAAAATGAATAGGTAGTATCTAGTTCTAGTTGCTTTTGTAACTGCTAAAAAAAAAAAGATGGTTCATAAAGATGCTATGTGAATACATTCATCTATTACCATAAGATTGAAGGGGGTGGTGATGGTGATAGAGAGTTAGGGCCTCAGTCAAACTGACTTTACTGTGTTGTATTTGCGCTGTTTCTAGTTTGACAGGGATTACCACCTAAGTACTTTTTTCTACATTGTACTTATTAGTTGCAGATAGTGAGGTTTCTTCTCCCATGCCCCTCAAATACAGGGAATTAGACTCAGAGCGCCCCTCTCTCCTGTGCTCCAGACAGAAGGCCACTTGCACCAGTGCCTACAGTGTTTGGTGCTCTTTAGACTAGAACAGTGTTTCTCAAACTGTGGGTTGGGACCCACTAGGTGGGTCGCAAGCCAATTTCAGGTGGATCAGCATTTATTTTGATATTTTATTTTTAATTTAGTAGACTTGATGCTACTGTGGTATGTGACTGCATTTAGGAAATGTTACAGATCTGTGGGTAAGTGTGGGTAGGATTGCAGCCTAGGATTGTTAAAAATGCCCTGCTTTATGATGTCACTTCTTGTCATGACTTCACTTCTGGTGGGTCCTGGCAGATTTTCATTCTAAAAAGTGTGTCCCATTGCTAAAAGTTTGAGAACCACTGGTCTAGAAAAAAGGTATCTGAGATGGGACATAATTGAGACATACAAAATTATGCAGGGGGTGAATGGAGTGATGTTTTTCCTTCTTCCACAACACCAGAACCAGGAACATCTTCTAAAATTGAGTGTTGGAAGAGTTAGAACAGACAAAAGAATATTTCTTTACCCAATGTGTAATTAGTCTGTGGAACCTCTTGCCACTGTATGTGGTGATGGTGTTTGGCCTAGATACACTTTAAAAGGGAGTTGGACATCCTTCTAGAAGAAAAGTCCATCACAGGTCTTAAGTTTCAGTTCCTAGATGAGTTCTTAAGGTGGGGATTCCCTACCGAGAGAACTAAGAACTATCCCCTCCCTCATGGCTTTTAGGTGATGGCTGAAAACATTTCAATCTAGTGTTGTGTTGTCTGTATGCCCTCTGTATGCCTTTATTTTGTCTTATTGTTGTGTCTGTAGCGGTATTTTTGTTTGTGTTTTTGTTTAAAGTCAGAAATTGTAAGCCATTTTGGGCATCTGCTCTGGCAGAGGAAAGGTGGGGTATAAATCTTTTAAATAAAACCAAGAGGTTGCACGTATTTATTTAAAAATAGGCTGTCTCAGAATGCCAGATGCAAGGGAGTGGCAGGAGGCAGGTCTTTTGTGCTCGCTGAGGCATCTGGTGGGCCACTGAGATACAAGAAGCTGATTTAGATAGGCCTTTGGCCTGATCCAGCAGGGCTCTTGTGTTGTTACCTTCACTAACTCATTGTGCAGCGCAAGATAGAAGCATCTGCTTCCTTCCAGTTGAAGAACTGGTGTTGGACATCTCCCCCTCCCCCAGTTTGTCTAGTGTGCCGAGTATGTAAAAGACCACAACTTGTAGTTTGGGTATGATTTTTCTTTGTACCCCAGAAATGGCACTGCATTGGTAGCTTATGAGTAGTGTTTGTGGAGCTGATAACACTGTCATTTGCAGAGATTAACCTGGCGGTTGCTGAATAAAACACATCCACTGACTAGTGAAATGCTAGCAAAATAACCCCTGGCATTCCACCCACCCTCTCTGCCTTTCAGTCAATATCTTAGTAAGCACTGAATTATTATTCTTTATCCAGCTACTGCAGTGTTTCCCAAACTGTGAGCCATGGCTTCCTGGGAAGCAGTGAAAACCAACCAGGGGAGCCAGGAAAACCTCATTAAGAACCTGCCATCCTATACTATGTGTAGGATTATAGCACTAATGGGGAGCCGCAGCCAATGACCTCAATTAAGGGAGCCACAAGTTGAAAAAGTTTGGGAACTACTGAGGTGCTGAATCATCAAGCTGCCACATGCTTTTGAGGTTTAATTTGGGCAAAGTCTTTCTCGTTAAATCTCTTATGCTAAAGGAGTTAAGGTGTAATTCTACATATTGACTGTATAAGTGGATCTTACTAAAGGGGTTATCTGGAATTTGTTAAGGGTAGTTTTGCATTGCTAGTAATACTAGGCACTTGAAGCTAAACAAACTCATGTAAAATTTGTAGTTTATTGAACTAGTCTTTCGAAAGATTTCAAAAACCATTTTTGAAAAACCTCTTTGGTTTCTCTTCAGATCATATTGCGCTAGTCAGTAATATGCTCCAACTTATCAAACATTTTTATTCATTCTTTGGTTGGGCTGTGGAATTTCTGTGAGCAGAAATCAGACTTAAATAGAAGTCCCAGGACATAATGGGAATATATACTTCAAAACTATACTCACGCTTCCAATCTTTGGGAAATTCAAACTTTTGCATGTTGCTAAAAAACTCTAGGATGCATGTGGCATGTAAGATACACATGCTAGATCTGTTAGACCTGCGCACTGGTTGCAAAGTAAATAGACCCTTTCTGATCTGTCCAACATAGTGAATTGCAGGAGATTAGTTACAACCTGTGACAAAAATCTTTCAAGGAAGCTTGTCTGTCATTTCCATCAGAGAAGTTTGATAAAACATCTGAGGAATGCCAGGGTTCTGACAGTTTGAAATCCGCTCCTTTAGGCTTCAGGTCGCAAAGCTTGTGCTACTGGAGGTGAACATTTCATGAAGACATGTTGACTTAATATGTCACTGAGAACTTTCACAAGCAGCTGAACACAGGTAGTGTGGTGGGGATCTAATACATCTTTTGAATGTCTAGCAGTTGACTTTACAAGGGCACACAACTACTATAAAGTACCCTTAATATATTGACTGGCTCATATTTTACATTGCTAGGCTAACCACAAAAAGTATTTTCAAAGTATTTTTACAGATTTTAACTCATTGTTTTATCCTTTTTTATACCCCCTTAACATGTGCTTGCTCTCTTTCTCTCCCTTTCTGAGTCTTTCTTGATTTAATCATCCCTTTTCTCTTTGCCACATAGTGTGGCTTGTACTCGCTGTACTCCATGGCACATACTTTTCTGTGTCTGCATGACCATATGTTTACCACCTCTTCTTGTTTCCCTATCTACAGGTTAAACTGAAGCCCTATTTCTTGGCTCACTCCCTGTGCATTGCCATCTGTTACCTTTTTCTATTTCCCTGCCCTACATATCTTTCAGCTTTCTCTTCCCCTTTTCCTTGTTCCACAGGTTTCTCCACACTTAATTTCTCAGCTACCCCTCTTTTTGGTGTGCACCCCTATTTCCATCTCCTTGTTATCCTGTCTTTTCCCACCTTCTGGATATGTCCACCCCACCTCTTTTCCTCTATTTCTGTTACTATTTTATTGCCTGCTTCCTCCATTTTCCTTGCAGAGTTCAGCATCGGCATAGAAGGTCTTCATTCTCTCAACATTTCGTATTAGTCTGAGAGAAGTGCACTGTGTATTGTGATTGAAAAAACTGGCACCAACTTCACTATGTGCCACTGTATCCAGGAAGAGGATAACTAATTAAGATACAGCACCTGGGACATTCACCCATCTGAACAACCATTTTGAATATTCCCAAAAGAGTGGGAAATAGGCTGCAAATAGAGGATATTTGGAATTCTCCCAAGCACCACCAAAATACTGCAATTGACTTTAAGTTTCTTTTTCTTGGAAAAAAGCTATTTACATTGACTGAAAGTCTCATATTTAGTTTGAGAATGTGGGAACATTTTGGAAAGAAGCCTGGAGATTGGGAACTATAGTTTCATTTTACTGTTCTCATCCTCTAACAGTTAACAAGTTACTTGCTGTCTTGCATGTTCGCCTTTGTAGGAAGTGAATGATAGATGCCTTATGTTGTCACACTACATAGGTACAGATTGAACAGGTACTGTAGTAAACACTATGTATGAAATTTACCTGATTCTTAATGCAGGTAAGCCTGCTGAATGTGTAGCTTTGTGTTTGGTAGAGCAACTATTGTTGAATTGCACGTTTCCTTGGAGAAATGTGAAAGAGTTGGCAGGAATATTGGCATTACAGGTGGAGCCTATTTATCCGCGTTAGTTCCGTTCCGTGACTTGGCGCGATTAACAAAAAACGCATTGTGCTAAATTCCATAGAGTTACGCAAATACGCTGCAGCCTGACACTTCCGGATGGAAGGAAACTAAGGCAGCTGTTATCAGTCCACTCCCCTCTGCCCTCCTGTCCCGCTTCTTTCACAGGTGGGATGCTGAGCTTTTAAGCAGTCCTGTGCCTGCCTACTCAGAAGTAAGCCCCATTGTAGTCAGTGGGATTTACTCCCAGGAAAGTGTGGAGAGGATTGTAGCCTTGCTGAGCTGTTTTGTTTCCGTAGGCTGGAGCATGGAGAGCCTGCACAATGGGGGGGGGCATTTGGCAAATACTCCCTGGGTTTTTTTAAAGCAATCCCCTCTGTTGCTACTGCCCCTGTGTGTGTGTGTGTGTGTGAGAGAGAGTTTAAAAAAAACAACAACAAACTATCCCATCCCTGGCAGCAGTGTGATTCTGGGGGATTGTGTTGCTGCCTTCTTCCTCCTTGCCCCGTAAAGGGGCAGGGATAAGTGCTTCCCTGGCTGGTGGGTTGTGACCCACTAGATTGGGAACCACAGCAGTACAGTCTCTTTCCCTTTGTGCCCTACATTCTCCTGACACTTTCATTTCCCAGCAAGGCAGGACAATAAAATGTTTTTCTCCTAGTTTATAGTAGAGTCATATGTGTCTCAGTCATATGAAATGATAGGTGAAAAGGTAGACTGCGGCCAAGTGAAAAGGACAGTAGGTCCAGAAACACTTAACTAAAGTAGAACAATGCTAATTGGAAAAAAGGCAAGCAGCAAGTCACAAATTCCCTCTATGTTCCCTTCATGAAGATGGCATCTCCATCTAAGTGCAGAAATGCATCTTGGATTTCAATGTTGGATTTTGTGTTTAGGGGACATGCGCAGTAATCATTCTACTTCTGTAGACTAACCTATATATAAATCATCATACCACGTAGAGTAAAATTTTGATATTTTAAAAATGTTTTCACTCATTCAGAAAAGAAAAGTAATTCATCACAATTGTTTGCATTGAGCTCCCTAATTTTTGATTTTTCAGTTGGGAAAAACTGAAAGCTGCCCTTGGAGGGGAAAAAAAGGTTGCCCCCTCCCCCAAAATATTTAGGTGGGGGAAAAGGTACATTCAAATGTTCAACGTTTTTGGGGGTATGTAGTCTGGGAATAATGCCAGGCACTTTCCCTAACCCAGCAACATTGTTTCTTGTTGCCCAATGCATTCTTTGGCATCTTAAGAACAGTCTGTGATTCAAACCTCAAAAACCCATTGTTGGGGAGATGGTCTTTTCTTAAATGTACACAAACTCTGTATAAATGTATGCAGTATTTATTTACAACTTTATATCCTGCTTTATTTCTCTGATGGGCATTCAAAGTGGTTAAATGGTGCTCCTGCTGCTTCTGTTCTGTTCTGAGGAATATGTGAGAATACAAATTTGTGAAAGAGTAAACTTAACAATTTTTAAAATTCCAGTAAACAAGAGTAAATAAAAATGTTCCATCCTTGCTTAAAGTTTGTATCATCTTGGCAGAAATAACGAAGTTGGTCCTGAAAAAGAGACTTTGAAGATCTGTCAGAGTAATAGCCTAACTCTATTTGTATAGAATCTCTTGCTGAAGCTTTCAGTAGTGAGAATGGTAAAACCAGAATACACTCTAATTGAAGAATATGAGCTTAGGATGCTGCTTATAGATTGGACAACTACTGCCCCTCTGGCTTTGTGTCTGTACCTTTTAATATTCTCTTGGCTGCCTGTCAAGAGATTTCTCTGGCATGAACACCTTTTGTCTTTAGTCCCAAACTTGATAGGTAATACTTTAGAATGAATCTTTCAATGACCCTTTCAAAATAATGAAACATTGCAAAGGGAGCTAGGGGAAAATTTGTGCTTGCGGCCTCTAGACTTCCCTTCCTCCTCTCTATCTCACCACTCTTTCTAATCTATCTCCTCTTGCCACTTCTGTTGCACATGGGCCTGTGTGAAGAAAGCATCAGATAGTTGAAGGTTGGTTTCAGTTTTCTGCAGGCTAGGGAAATGTATGTAATGTCTTTGCAGAACGGACCCTTTTGTCCCAGGATCCAGTGTGGCAGAAGTTGTATGAGAAGGGGGGAGGCTGCTTTATAGTCTTTGCAGTCGTTTCAGTAATGTAAGATCAGGATTTAACTTGGAGGAAGTCCAGCCTCTTTCCACTTGCACTCCACCATGATGATTTCAGACTCCAAGTCCACTCCTCAAATTATTGTTTATAAAGAATTTGGCTTAGCAGTATACTGGACAGGTATTGTCTTCAGACTCCTCCCCACCACCATCACAGAGCTGATCAGGTGCAGGTCTGCTGCCCTCTGCTACAGGAAATCATCACTTACTTCCTATTGTCTTTTTAATTCCTGCAGAGTGCATTCCTTTCTAAACCAAGTTCTTCCCTTGAATCTTTTCAGTGGTGGAAGGGGAGTCTGCTTCAGAGGTAGCAAGGCAGGAAATTTGGCATGCCTCCTTCATGTTGCATTTCTTACAAAAGCATGAAAAGATGAACAATTGGAAAGTGTAAACAATGTCTGCATACCTCTTGAGCTGCTTGGTGAAAGAATGGAACAGTGTGTATCTCACATTTGATTGCAGATATGGCAGCCCCCTTGTATAAAACAGATCCTATATCTTCGGATTCAGTTATCTACAGACTGGGTTTGGGGCTGCCCATACACCCCTGGCCCCCCCCCCCCCCGGCAAGGGGAAACTGTGCTCAACAGAGGCCAAGGACATCCATCCCCAGCCTCTGCTGAGCTCAAACTGAGCTTAGGAGTTCAAAACATCTGACTTCTGGTTTCACAGAGAAACTGGAAGTGATGTTTTTAATGCCTTATAAGGCATTAGGGGGGCTGGGGAAGTCCTGCATGTTAAGTTGGCTTTTTGTTTATCATATTGAACAAGAGCATGTCTGGTTGTCTTCATTGTAATCTTTCTGGTGATTCTCTAATGTTTTCATACACCAGATTTATATGTGAGGCTTTGGAATCTGCTGAATTTTATCAACAGCTGTTAATAACTGATAGTAGTCTCTGGTAGATTCTAGTAAGGTAACTTTGTTTTAAGTAGCTGAAAGAACATACTGTATTGTCTCAAGTGGGAGAGGAAGGACATGGTGAATGGACAGATCATTGATTTCTAGAATGTTGAAAATGCATGCCAAGGAGTAGTAACACATTTGTCTATTATAATTGACAAATGGAAAGCATGTCCACTCTAGCACTCACTTGATTATTGTTTCAGTTATTTTACTATCCAGTTTAATTTAATCCCATGTACTAGCTAATCTATGCAGATTCTCATCCGATATGTGCTTCACCTCATGTTTCCATTCTTTCCCATCAGAGTATAGCCAGAAAAGTAACCTTTTTGGCTTTAGTGCTTTTTCTGTGACTCTTTGAGGAAGACTTTTGGTAGTATAAGCCAGTCTCAATCTCATTTATATCATTCTGTTGCCTAGCGTCCTTGCCTCAGTCAATCCCTGATTGATAAAAATGGGGCAAAAACAGACATCATTAAAAGTCAAATTAAACAGAAATAATGGCCCTGCTTAACGTTGAAGGATCCCATGTGGACTAGGCTAGAAAAAACCATTCTGTAAAGACAGTAGAGAATTGGTGCTAATCAGAATAGCTGGAGCTGGGAAAGATGCATCAGTACTCGAAGTAGCTCATGGTTTACTTGCTCATTCCTGGCTTTGTCTTGCTTTTCATGTCAAGTTTCTACTGTTGCCCTATAGAATATTGTCCTTCAGGCAGTGGAATAAGGACTTGTTAGGGTCTACATCTGTTTCTGGCTATGAAAGATTTTCACCATTTGTCAGTGCTGGGCATCCAATGTAAAGCGTTCATAGTCTCCGCATATAGATTTCAGCAGAACACTCATGTGCTTTGCCAATTTGGTCCAGTCAGTGCTCCTATTAATTCAAATCATGAAAGCATGACTGCTTTAGTAAACTATTATTCCATTGGAAAGCAAGGATGGTGTAGTAGTGGTTTGAGAATTGGACTTGAATGATCTAGGTTCAAATCCCTACTCAGCCATGAAGCTTTCTGTGTGATTTTTGGGCCAGTCATTCTCTCAGCCTTGCCTACCTCACAGATTTGTTGTGAGAAGGGAGGGAACTTTGTATACTGCATGGAGCTCCTTGGCGGAAGGGTGGTATAAAAATATGAAAAACTTCTTCACACCCACCTCTGCTCTCTCCACTTTTGCTGTTGTCTCATTGAATATCCAGAAAATACCATATTGGGAAACTCAGTTCCTGCAAATGTTAACAGTTTCAGACACCACTGTTTCTACTTCTAGGCCAAATTGTTTGACTCCTCTTCAGAAGCTATGAGAGTGTAGTCTGAAATGGGATGAGAAGATGTCTCCCTCCTCTGGGTTAAATTAAATATATAGGCTTAAATTCAGGGTGAGACTTGTATCATAAAATTTTGTATTAAATTTGGTAGATGTAAATTCTAGCAATATATGAATCTCAAACACAAGTGCATTTGCCTCTACTTTTCAAATTAGAGATGTGAAAGCATGCAAAACCTTTGGGGAGAGGAAACCATTCATGAATTTTTTTCCCTTTAGAATTAGTGAAATGTTTAAGGTGAGAATGTAAAATATTACGTTGGCTGTCCTTCACTTCTTTAAAATGCTTTGTGAAAGCTATGAAAGACAAATCTAAAGTACAGGAGCTTTATCCATGGATTTATTTATCTGCATATTGGGTCAGTTGGGTTCCCCTGAGCACTCCGCTCTGGAAGTGAACTCCTTTCCCCTCGCCTCCAGAGGGTCTTCTGAGACCAGCAGAGGCCACAGACATCTGTCCATAGCCTCTGCTGGGCTCAAACTAAGCCTTTGTTTAAAAAACAAAAACAAAAAAGCAACAACTTCTGATATCTCTGTTAAACTGAAAGTTGCATTTTTTTTTTAACAGAGAGGCTCAGTGTGAGCCTGGCAGAGGCTGTGGGTGAACACCTGCACCTTTGGTGGGCTCAGAGAACCCTCTGGAGGCAGGAGGAGCAGACCTCACTTCCTGGGGGAGGCATTCACCTGTATCCACAGGTGTATCCATAGCTATATCCAGAACAGAACCCCCACAGATATGGGGATGCACCTGTATTGGACTTAATACTTAATGCATGAATTTTTATGAATAGTAGAGAGAGATATATAGCTTATTTCCTTACCTACTACAGATTTCTCCAACTTTTCTGCAGGGTGGTCAGTGATTGGCAATGTGCACCAAATTGTAGATAAGTTAGTTGCAGACATTGTTATTTCTGAAATCAATAAAGATAAATATTCAGAGTTGGAAATAAATGTTTTGGAAATCAATTCTGCTTAGAGATACAAACTTGAAATGGTAGTACAGGTTGAGTCTCATTATTCGAGAGGGTTCTGTTCCCAGAACTCACATGGAGGGCAAAAAACACTAAAGCAGATCAATTTAAAAAACAAAGTCCCTTTGCTCCAGTGATTTAAAAACAACTTTGCTGACCTTTTGAAATGCACAATCAGGCAATCAGTCTCTCTCCAGGTGCTTAGGCTTCACTAGGAGGCAGCAATCCCTCCTTTTACCAGGAGCTGCAGTGAGGGGGAAACAATGGAGGTGATAATCATTGCCATTTAACTTCATTCATGCTCAGGGGGAAGGGAGGGGTTTGCCTGGTGTCTGGAGAGAATGATTGACGGATTGTCAGCCAGCTGCCCTCTCTTGCATTAATGAGGCTATTGTTAAAGGACTGTTTTCCTTTAATTTAAAGAGTTCTTATCACAGTTGAGATAGAAAAATCTGGATAATTAGGTTATACCTGTAATCACTTGCATGACTGTCTCTCTACAGCAGTAAAAAGCAGTTTTTTAAAACTGATTTTAAAGAAATGCATTTTTACCCTTCTCCAGGGATCAGCACATTCCTTCTCATTTGCAGTGGCCATTTGTTGTCAAATCCATGTATAAAAAAATCTGTGTATAACAAGGTTCGACCTGTATCTCTTCAAAGTTAATGTTTAAATCTCATGTGTTAAGGCATTATATTAATGTGATTCACAGTTTAATTTTATTCACAGTTGCTATAGTGTATATGGAGCTACACTACTAAAGCATTCAGTGTTATAAAATTTAACTCAGTATTGAGACACATGGATAACCCTTATCACACTTTTCAGGAAGCAAGCACTAGTTTTATTTTGTGGGAGTACAAAGCAGTTTGAAAAAGGGATTATTTCTTGTTAGGTGTACACTTATTTCATTGTTGCCTCTGCTAAGCAGGTGTTGCATATGTTTTTATTCTTTCTGTCTCTAGTTAATGCTGATTATCGAATACTGAAGAAGGACTGTAAATCCAGATGATAAAAGCTTCCTTTTGTTATACTGCAATCCTGGTGGTTTCTATTTTCAGCTTTTCTTTTTCCTCCCAGTTTTGCAACTGGCAAAACAAAACAAGTTGATATACACTTGACTGTTTAACTCATTTCTGTCCAGCCCACAGTGTACATATTTGATCCCTGTTGTGTATATGCAACATTGGGCAGAAACGGCTTAAGGGGTGTACTTGCAGCTGTATCAATGTATGGTTAGCCTGCATCTTATGTGAGGGTTATGTTCCAATGTTGGTGTGTAAAGTCAAAGTCGTATATATAGTTGAAACTCCCTTAAATCAAGCAAATGCACACTGGCTCTTTAAGAATTGAAATCACAGTACGAGAGATGCATGGGAACTGAGGGAGCAGCAGCTTCTTTTGCTTATTTCATGTGGGGTTTGCTGTTTGCTGTGGGTCAATTTTAGGCTCACCTTGGGTCATAAAACAGGGTAAGTCAAGTGGCGGGCAGAATAGCCTACACGAAACTGTTCTTCTCTTTTGGGAGAGCAAGCATGTACACTTGAATTCATGCAAGTATTTAGAGACTGTTTTTCAACAAGTATTCAGAAAGTGGCTTGAATAACAAAATAGGTTTCTTGTACCATATAACTCGGCCTAGAGGGAGAAAAAGACACCAGGGATATACTAACGCACAGCCACTGGAAAACGTAATGGGCAGAGATGAATAGAGGCATTTACTGTCCTGTCAGCCTCCTTATCCATGGGTTCCAAACCTGCAGTGGAGGCCAGACATGAATTCTCCGATGGTGTCAGGGAGGCTTTCAGAGGCTTGCAGCATGCGGCCTCTCCAGACCTCAGAAAGCCCTCCAGAAGTGTTTAAAGAGCAGTTCCAGTTTTCACGGAAAACCAGAAGTGCTCTTTAAATGCCTCTAGGAGGGGCTTGTGGATGCAGTGCACAGCCTCTGTAGGCCTTAGAAAGGCCCTGGACATGAGTGGGATGAGGTTACAGTTGCTCTAGGAGGCCGTGTGTGTTGCAACTTGTGAATTTCATTTTCAAACGTTTAAGTATCCATGGGGGGGGGAACAGATCCCCTACAGCAGGGATGCTCAATAGGTCGATCACGATCAGCTGGTTGATTGCGAGGCAAAATGAGTCGATCACAGGCTTCTCTCCTGTCCACACATTCCTGGGAGTGAGCCCCGTTGACTCTACTGGGGCTGACTCATGAGTAGATCTGGAGAGGAGCCGCTGGCAGGCTTCTCTCCCGCCCACGCATCCCTGGGAGTGAGCCCCGTTGACTCTACTGGGGCTGACTTACCTTTCCCATTTTTGCACTGGTATGTATGGAGATCTGCCCCCCCCCCCAACTTCCATCTGTTGGTTCTGTGTGCAAGGGGTTTTGCACTGGTCTTGCTGTGATGTCTATATAGAGATCTTCCCTCCCCCACACCTTTCCCCTGTTTTTGCACTGGTCTGTATAGAGATCTGCTCCCCCCCCCCCCTTGTATTGGAATAGAGGAAGATCTGGTGAGGAGGTAGATGTGGTGTCAGCAGTGGCCCCTTTAAGGGTAAGGCCTGGGCATCCAGCAGAGTGTGCTGCACAGCTGCAGCCACTTGAAGGCAATAGGGCCCTCAGGGATATAAGAGCACCTGAGGCAGGAAGGGCTCCACTTATTTATGTGAGTCAGCCTTTTCCTACATGAAGATCATTAAGTTCCACCGTGACTGATGAACATTTGGAAGTGTGCTTGAGGCTGGCTGTCAGCAGCTACTGTCCGGACTATGCATCCTTGGTTGATTCACTTCAGTGCAAGCCATCAAAGTAAACTCAAGTAATTACAAAAATGTTTATAGTTAATTATGTTGTGTTGTGCAATATTGGCTCATGCGGTTATGCAAGGTACATCAACATACATTGTACACATAAATGTTATATGTTATGATGGTGTGAACATTGTAAAAAAACTCTGGTAGATCTCCGGGCCTTGCTGGGTTTCAAAGTAGCTCTCAAGCCAAAAAAGTGTGAGCACCCCTGCCCTACAGACACCAAGACATGACTAATCTGTAAATGTGCCACTACCTAATTGGCAAGAGATTATTTGACTGAAATGCACATATTTACTTCCAGGTTTCATAAATATATCAAATGGTAGAATTAATGTACCAAGTTATACCTACTCTTAATGGTATTAAAGTTTAGATTAGAATATTAACAGATTTCAGATTTTTTTCCTTAAAGCTTTAGTACTTCAAGAAATTTTCTGTCTCTATCCAGCACTTTCAAGGGTAGTGGTTCCAGGGTTGAACATCTTGAGGAATGCCATTGCCGTGTCTGCTGTACAGGCTGCTGTGTGTTGGTAGAAGTTGACCAGAACATCAAATACATCTGGGTTCAGATCTGAACCAGTTGTTGAACTGTCACTGGTTATTGATATTGAGTCATTGAGCATTTCCCTTTTATTCAGTAAGGAGCAGCTATCATTGCTCTCAGTTTTGATAATCTTACCTTCCTCATCATGCAGCTGCCAGCAAGGATATATCACCTTGCCGTGTCCCTTTAGTATATGGATTTGTGGTGTAGGCATGTTCAGCTAGGTCTTCATGACATCTTCCAATTTGTTTTCATGGAGATGCTCTTCAGTGTCTCTGTGGTGAAGAGCAGTTAGCTTTTCAACTCTTCCTGACTTATTAGGATGTTCGTTGAGTCAGGTTGTGGTAGTTCCATAATAGCCTCATTTCACCTGTTTCATTTTGGTGAACTTTCAGATCTTTGAAGCATGTCTTTCTTTTCTTATTCTCTGGTGCTCCCATTATTCCAAAGACTTTGACTTTCAAAACCTTAACCTTGGTGATACTGTGTGGTGCTAAGGATTGCTACTGGTCCTTCCACAGACTGTCCAAGAATAGTCTTGAGTGTTACTAGTTCACTTGAAAATGCTCCACTTGATCTGACACCATTTTCAAACACTAATTTCCTTCTGTTAGGGTTGTCTCATGCTCTTCGGATGGTTGACACTGACAAGTTGAAATGTTTTTTAAATTCTTGTTGGTCAACTGGAATTTTTCTAACAGTGCTTTATTGTGATGTCTCCAGGACTTCATTTTTAGTCCAGTTACTTGCTTTTTCTCTTTAGAATCTGGAGAGTGGGACAAGTCAACAATTAGATTTTAAAAAAGACGGGGATTAAGAACAAAGGTAGCATAGTACAGTGGTGCCTCGCATAACGAAATTAATTCATTCCGCGAGTCCTTTCGTTATGCGAGTTTCTCGTTTTGCAAAGCGCGTTTTCCCATAGGAATGCATTGAAATTTAATTAATGCGTTCCTATGGGCAAAAAAGTCAGAACAAAGTCAAATTTGGTTTACAAAGTGTTTATTAAGTGCTCTTTAAAGACATACCGTATTTTTCGCTCCATGTAAAGTGAACAGCAGTCAACAGTGGCATTAAGAACCATTATCACTGTCATTAACAAATGGAGAGACTTAAAGGTTTGAGTACTCTAGTTTTCTGGAAACCCCAAGAACTCATCATCGCTAGAGTCAGAATTTATGAAGCTCATTTGCTCACAATCACTGACATCACTTTCTTCGCTGTCTTCCTCCCCCTTCCTTAGGGTGAATGGGATCATAAACTGACATGAAGATCCCCCGCTCCCTAGGGTGAATGTGAGCATAAACTGACATGAAGATTCCCTGCTCCCTAGGGTGGGCGGGATCATAAACTGACATGAAGATCCCCTGCTCCCTAGGGTGGACAGGATCATAAACTGACATGAAGATCCCCCGCTCCCTAGGGTGAATGTGAGCATAAACTGGCATGAAGATCCCCCCCTTAAAACAAAACAAAACAAAAAAAATTCGTCTTGCGAAGCACGGGTCATAAAAATTTGTTGTGCGAGTTACCAAACTTCGCAAAACGCTTTCGTTCTGAGAGTTTTTCGGTGCGCGAGGCATTCGTTATGCGAGGTACCACTGTACCTCTTATCTGATTTCAGCAAGCTTCTGTGCCTTTGAGCTATCCTCTTCTATGAAGGTTCTTCAACTGTTCCCATCTAGTAGGCTTCCTGCCCTTGTCCATCGAAACTGAAGCTTGTACTCCCATTAAGAGTGTACTGTAGTTTTATCTGTATTGCATGGTGAGGCTGAAGAAATAATGGTGGATGTATTGTCTGTGTTCTCCCCCTACAAGTGGAACCCTAGTTTAGTTTTTGAGAACAAACCAACTTGTGATTTCCCCCCATCCCCATGACTAAACATCATGTTTCTCCTTTTGTTGCAGATCTTATCTATATCTTAACCCAGGGGTGCTCACACTTTTTTGGCTCGAGAGCTACTTTGAAACCCAGCAAGGCCCGGAGATCTACCAGGGGGGAAGGAAGCGTCTGACAGACACCCCCTTTAATGTATGGAGCCCCTGCTGGAGTCTAGTCAGTTTCGTTAGTTTTGTTGCTGCATGCCTGAAGAGCAGCTAAAGTGTCATTTTCAGTGTCAGTTTAGTGTCAGCTAAATATGTCAGTTTCCTCTAGTCACTAGACGAAACTGACATATTAACAGTTTGGAGAGACAGGGCTCCGCGATCTACTCATTTTGCCTCGCGATCTACTGGTAGATCGCGATCCACCTATTGAGCACCCCTGTCTTAACCCAAGACACAAAGCACCTGCCTTGTTTCTACAGTCTTTCTAGAAGAGTTAACACATAATACTGCTTTATGGGTAGGGTTTTTGTGGTATAGTCAGGTTGCTTCTGGAGTTTATTCATTGTTGTGGTAGATGGAGTTGCTGAAGATATCCAGTATCTTCTCTGTTACATATAATCATTTTTAATTTGTAATTCAAGGAATATTGCAATTCTTGGCTTTAAGTCTTTATTCTACGAGTAGATAGAATGGAGGTTTATTCTTGGATCCCAGCATCCTCTGGGAGGAATCTCAGGAGCGCTAGGATTTTTGATTCATCAGTAGCATCCTTGCAGGAACTAAATTCTAGTGCTTCATCTTTAGGGTTCATTGCTATTAGCCACAGGACTTCTGTGGATATCTGATATTAGGAAGTTGTCTCAGAACTGTGCACTTGGCTTTTACAGGCATCATTGGACTGGCTTGCTACAGCTGTGTACTCCTTTTATTAATTAGGTTTGGGCTCAACAGTCCATGTTGGCATTAATAACTAAATATTTCTTCTGCGATATGTCAGGAAGCGTCTTCACCACCGCATTTTTGTTTGATGGTGATATCCTCCAACTGTGCTTTCTTCCGCCCTACCTATGTAGAATTTAGGCAGTTAAATGTATGTTTTTGACTTTGTGCATGAAGATTTCAGATTTGATCTGAAACTCCTGCTTAGGATGGATATCTCCACAACTGTTCAATCCTTAATTTTTGGGAAATTTGTGTGCTGATTGACTTCTCTTGTTCTTGAGGAAGTATTTTTACTAATTTGGTGGTTTCCAAACTTTTTAGCACCAGGACCTACTTTTAAAATGACACTCTATTGGAACCCACTTAGTTTCACAAAACTTTTTTTAAAAGCATCTTACCAACTGCTCAAGCAACTATCTTTTTTGTTATGCTGGTGAGGGCCCACCTTTTGGAGTGTTTGAGGTCCATGTTTGTGGGCTCAGGACCATTCTGGTGATCTTGCATTCTCCTTTGTCTTGCATTTGATAGGAGCTGAGGCATGTTGGTCTATTCACGAGTAAACCCATGCATGTGGCTCAGTTTTGCTTTCCATAGGGCTCAGTACATTTTCCTTGTTGGCTTGGGGGGAGTGAACTTCCTCTAGTGTTTTTTGGGGCCTGCATTGATTGGATCGGATTCTGATGGTGTTGCATTCCTCTTGGCCTACCCTTTACTGTGGGCTGAGGCATGTTTGCATACTTGTGGGTAAAAGTGCATGTGCCGCTCAGTTTCACTTTCTCTGGTAAAGGTAGAGGGTGTTGGAAATGTCTACACGTCACTAGAAGGCAGGGTCATTCAGGTTGCATGGTCTCCCTTGTGTGAGGGCTTTGGAACCCCAGACTGGCCCTGCCTTGCTGGCATAATGGTTATTAGGTGGGTAGCTCCCTCATTTCTGAAGTAAAAAGTTTAAGTTTTGAGGGAGTTTTTAGCGCTACTGCTCTTAACTAATACAGGAAGGTCTCCTTCCCCTTTTCTTGCCTTTTAAAGTGAGCCCTTCATGGGACAGGAGGGGGACTGTCTGTGGCTCCCTTAGAGGGACTGCTGAGATGTTTGGGGCCCATTTTTTCACATCTTTGTTCGATGGGGCGGTGCTGCTAGTCAAGGCCCCTGGTCCTGAGTCTGTCCATCAGCAGCAGAGGCATTAGCAGCACAGGGCTTGGAGAGCTTCTTGTCTTGTTTTTGTGTCAGATGCTGGAGCCTGGAAGGGCAAAGGGATTTTATCATGTTGCATTTGCAGCGGTGATTAATGCAGAGCTGGCAGGCTGCCCACACAGAGTTTAGACAGAGCACTGGGGGTCTGGCAGGGGAGATACTTCAGCGCCTACCCTCCCCTCCACTCCCTAGCTGCGTTTTTTGCTTCTTGGTTTCCCTCAAGGACTCAGTACATTTTCCTTGTTGACTTCATGATCCACCAACAGTCAGGTTGGTAAACACTACAGTAATTCATACTTTGCATGTTCCACAAGCTTTCCATGTGGTGATGTGTTCTTTATCACTCTGTGCAGTCTCCACCTTCTCAAGCTCGGTTTTCGTAATGTCAGTGTTATGATCTGAGCTGTGAACTCACTTCAGATTTTTCAGGCAGAGATAGCTATATTGGGCTTTTACTTTTGTCAACTGTTTGGTTGCCCATGTTCTAGTTGCAGCTTGTTTGATTTTATATTTTCACAGCTTCTGTCATTATGTTTCTAATCTTAGTCTGCGCTGTTCTTTCTGGATTTTGGAACCAAAAATATGTCCTTAGCAGGTCTCCCCTAGCTGGCTAGTTTTGAAAGAGCTTGCATTGGGTGATGTTCTTCAGAACGTTTTTCTGATGCCTTAACTAGAATCTTATTTTAGCATGCTTGACATAGTAAACTAAAAGCAGATGTCATGTGCATTGTACGTGCTGTATAAATATCACAAACTTTCCGATATCCAGAGTATTCAAGTTGGAAAAACATGCAGTTGATGTAATTTAACATTATGTTAAAACGCTCAACACTTTTTTCTGTAGAAATACATGTAAATTTATGATATAATTCAATAGCATAGACTTCTCTTATATTTTCTTTTTCAGGGGTAAAACCCAAGGAGAGAGAAATTCAAGGCTGTAAACCCTCTTGTCACATTCTGTCCATGTGTATGGTCAGTGCGTAAGGGGCAAGTAGGATCATGACTGCTACCAGCCCTCAGCCTCCATGCATTCATTGAAATTATGCATGTGGAACCCATTTACACATTTTGCTGAACTGAGGAGGAAGCTGTCACAATTCCACTACTTCTTTGTGTGGATGGAATATGAGATGTCTATTGTCTGAGAAAATTGATCAGTCTTAAAACTGTCTAACATGAGTGGCATACTGTATTCATCATTTATGCTGCTAACTTCCTTCTGTGGAATGGTGCATTTTTGAAGTGCGAACCTCTTCATGTAAAAATGTAGATATTGAACTTCTCAGTTCTGAAAATCTTGCAGTCACATTACTGATCGTGTGGATATCCTGTATCTGTTAAGAGGCTGATGTCAGTGAACCTGTACTTGCTCTTCTCTTGGTGCTTGTTGTAATCACAGAAGTTTTAAGATTATGACAATGTGTCATTGGAATTAAATGCTGTAGTAATGTCATACAAACTATCTACTCTGCAGTGATATAACATCTAAAGCGGGAGTAGGCAACTAACAGGTATGCGTGAGCTATTTACAAAATGACTAACTGCTGAAGATCTACTATGATGTATGAAGTAGTACTCTGTACTCTGCGTGCTCTCAGAGGTAAATTCATTTTATTACTGCTTCACACGTGCTTGCCATCCAAAATGTGTCCCTAATAAAGCCCTGGTTTACAACAGCCCTGGTTTGCTAAAACAGAACCAAGAATACTGTAGTGATGAAGTTGCACATACAGCACTGGTAAAAGCAAAACATTTTTCTATTTCACCTCAGGATCTTCTCAGGAAAACACAATTAGCCCAAGAGCAACACAGAACAACTTGTCCCTATTCCTAGATTGTAACACACACGCACACACTCGGCCCGAAGCAGCAGAAGTAAATTAACACAGAATAGGGATCTTGAGCCAATAGGGAGGATGTTTCTGGATTGCAGCAGACACAAGCACCCACAGAAGCCTGCCACAACTATATATGCTACCTAGGGAGGGAGAAGCAAGCACAAGTTCCTCCTCTCCACCCAAATGACTAGCTGCTGGCTAGTCAGCTCTGTAGGGAGGTAGCCACAGCCCTTTGTTGCCACAAGCTACCACAAACAGGCATGTGAGTTACCTACTTAGCCTACTTATGATCAAGAGGAACATCTTGAAGTAAATTAGCATAGTTTGAGATTATTTAATTGGCATGTGTGTTTTTTATATATAGCTATTGCTAAAAGATCAAGAGTTTCAGACTTTAAACTTTACCTCTGATATTCATGAACTTCAGCAAACTGAAGGCATCACTGAGATGGAAACCTGGAAACAAATTTTCTGCTCTCACATCTTTAATTTTGTGTGTTTCTGGTCATTGACCAGTCTCTCTTGCATTATGCAGAAGAACTACTTTCATATTTAATTTTTGTGTTTGGGTCTCGGGGAAACAAGAAAACAGCTGTACGTTTTGTGTAGTATTTAATATTCAGAAAAGACCTTTGGACAATTTGTAGGTGGGGGGGATGTCACCATGGTGGCATCTTCATTCCCACCCTGGACAGATTTTCGGCATAGAGTTGGTATATGACATACTCTGGATATTAACGAAACAGCTTCTGCCAGTAGGATTGTTAACAGTCTACTGTAGTGTAAATCAAATTAAAATAAAGAGGGGAGAGCAATACAACATTAGAAGCAAGATCTAAAAGCAAGGAAGGCAGCTGCAGACACTGGGAGGCCTGAAATTCTAGGATGGGTAACTGATGAAGTGCTTCCCACCCACCCCTCCCCAGTGGTTCTTTCTGCTGTAGTAGTTTCCATTTTCTTTGTCATAACTGTTCTGCTCCATTTCCACCTCTCAAAAAAGTATGATAGCTTCTGGGATGGCTTTGAAGAAAACTGAAGGCAACTGAACTGTTCAAATAACTATTTTCTCTAACTTACGGGAAGGAAAGTTTGTTAAAAAGAAATAAAGTTTTAAGGACAGTTTGTGTTTTAAAACTTCAGTGGTAAATTCAGTCAATGTAGTAAAATACTTGTATGATGACAAATTCTTCTGTGATATTCAGTCTTGTCTTGCATTTAAATAAGAAGCGTATGCACAGTTGTACAAAACTATTGTGCCAAGAACTGGATGCACCAGTCTGTTTAAACATTATACTTTTGCATAATTCTGTATTTACTCTTGCATAAATTGTTTTGATTTTACTTGTTCTGATCTTAAAACATCACATTGTCCTAAAGATACTCTTACAAAAGTGCTAGCAGCTTATGAAAATGAGCATTATGCTCTAATCCAGGGGTGGCCAAACCCCAGCCTGAGGGCCACTTGTGGCCCTCAGGAAGCCCCTAGTCTCCAGTGAGCCTCTGACCCTCTGGAGACTTGCTGGAGCCCATGCTGGCCCAACGCAACTGCTTTCAGCATGAGGACAACTGTTCGACCTCTCTCCTGAGCTGTGGGATGAAGGCTCCTTCCACTACTTGATGTTTCATGTCTGTGATGTAGCTGTGGCAGTGAAGGAAAGGCTGACCTTGCTTTGTGCAAGGCCTTTTATAGGTGTTGAGCTACTGCAAGACTTTCCTTCATTCATTAATGTTCTGTCTCTAATAAATTCATTTATGCAAATTTATTCAAATTTTAAATGTAAATTCTTTTTTCCCCCAGCCCCTGACACAGTGATGTGGCCTTCCTGCCAAAATGTTTGGACACCCCTGCTCTAATCAAAGTACAATATGGGGTGAAGTTGGTCACTTGTGAATTTTACTCATGGGGTAGGGGCAGAATAGCCACCTAACTCCTGTTATCTGTGACTCTTTTCTCACTCTCTACGAATAGTGTACTGGTGCTGCATCAAACTGGTTTTGGCCCCTGGAGAATCGTTGGACACATACGTGTCTGCTTCTAGACTTGCCCCACCAGCTGAACCTTCACAACCCTGCTGCTGATCAGAGGCCCGAGAGGTCTCTGGAAGGCTCCCTGAGGGCTACTTGGGCTGGGGCAAGCCAAGGGAAGGAGCCAAGAGATTATGAAGAATGACCCTTGTTCTTGAACCAACAACCTTCAATGAGTTGAGGGTTAAGCAGCACTGAGAAATTGCTATAACCACAACCTTCAGTGCATTGAGGTATATCCAGCACAGGGGAGGAAGTATCAGATGCTGGAGATGTTGGTGAGCCCTTGCCCTCTCCTAGCCCCATAGACTTCATGTTAAAATTCAGGACTAAATGACCTATTAGGCCCCTTCCAATTCTATGATAAAGTTCATGGAGTATATGGTGAAGTGGGTCCCATGGAACTTAACCCCCTTTCCTCCCCATAGGCTCAATGATTTGGTATCTGTTAATTCAGCATCCACTAGGTTCTCAGGAACCCAACCCTAGTGGATGACAAGAACTGACTTTTTGCTGGTGCAGCATTTATGATTTTGAAGCTGCACTCCTGTATATGAAGTGAGTCTCAGTGTGTTCATTGGCTCTTACTCTAATCAGGGTGTTGTGGGAGTAAAGTTTTACAATCTACTTTCTACCTTGCTTTCTTTCCCTGCTGGGCACCCAAAGCAGCTTTGGGTTCTTTAATTCTTCTCTTTTACTCCCTAGAAGAGAGGAATGGTTCCTAGATACCTCAATGAGACCCCAGCCAAAAAGGAATCGGAAACCCAGAATTTATTAAGATCCATTAACTATTAGACTAACAAGAGGGCTTCTACACAGCTCGCTAAATGGGCTACGGTCCCAGGAGGCTCCCCAGCCTGCAGGACTCCACCTAAGGCAGCAACCTTTTGTGAATTTGCTGATAAAGCTACAAAGAAAAGATAATACTCTAATGCAATCTAACTCTTTAGTTTAGCTTCTCCCATTTACTCACAATGCCAGAGTAAAGCTAACTTTTCCTTAGGTCTCATTCACCAGGAAAGCAACAAAGTTCCCCTCTCTAAAGGTTTTATCCTCTTCATTTAATGAACCCAACCATTCTCATCTGAATATTTTATACCCAAGGAGCCCCAACTACTCTAATACCAGTGCAAGAACAAGTAAAACTCCACGTGAAAGTTTTTCATGACAATAGTTTCATGACGTGCACACTTAGATAGCAGATTGATTCCATAATTCAGGCAAGTGCAGGACTCTGGAAACCCAAGTGGTCAGCTTTGCTTTAGGGATTTGGAGAAGGCTTCCTTAAGCTTTCTGTCTTCCATCATCTTCAGTGGTTATCAGCTGCAATTCCCCTCCTGATCTTCATGTCTCTTCACCCTGGCAACACTAAATCCTGAATCCTGTTGAATCCTGACAACAAGCACAGCAAACCAACCTCAATTCTTGGGTAACTATTTGCCCCTCTATACATCTGGGTCATAAAAAGTACTCAAAACTGCTGACCGTTGTTCATGAGCCTAGAATATGTAAACTCAGACTCGGAACCTTCATTGGCATATTAAAGTGTGTGTGTGCGCGTGTGTGAGTGGGGTCCACAGAGGACAACAAATTTCTCAATTGGATGGCACCTGAGCAGACAGCCTATTTATTAAAAAAAAGAAAGATGTTGTTTTCGCAAGGACTGATATAATGAACAGTGTAGGACCATGTCCGTGAGGAACCCATTACAGAAGTAGATATTCTTATCTACCTAGTAAGTATAGTTACATCTGATACATCTTGCAGCCTGGAAAGAATTAGAAGTGGTTTAGCAACAGTTACATATGCAAATTTAACAAATTTAGTGTGACAAATCTCAAGAAGCACAAAAATTATTTTTTTATTAATATTTTTTATTAATTTATTAAATAATTATTTAATACAATAAGTATTAAAAACTTAATACTACAGGTGGGGCTTCCGTATCGACAGGGGATCTGTTCTTAGTCATCGTCCCCCCAACAGAGACCAAATTTCCTGGATACTCAGATCTGTGATCTTCACCGCATTAAACCCTAAAGCTGTGCTCCAGTCCCCTCCAGAGGGCTTTCTGAAGTCCTCCCAGGCCTTAGAATACTTTAAAGGCAAAAAAGCCACTTCCAGTTTCCCTCTGAAAACTGGAAATGACACTTTTTTTTGCCTTCAGGCTATTTTGAAGCCTGGAGAGGCAGCAGATGGATGGGGACCGGAGGCTCAGGTAGAGCTGAGTCTGGCTCAGTTTGGGTCAGTGCTGGAAAGTGCTGACATAAAGGGTTAGGATTGCACCCTTAATGGTATTCTGTTAACTTGAAGAAAAAAACTCTCTGTGTCACGGGAATCCCGCCACTCCTGTTACTGTTCAGAGCAATAAAGCAAATTAGTATGTAGTATCATCCTTTCTAAAATTGAACTAGGCTGGTTGAGTGCCCTTCATTTTGGAAGTAAAATGTTCTACTAAAGTAAGGTATTGATTTGTACACACTTGGTAAGCTCGTGTAGATACTTGGAAGTATGTATGTAGGCAAGTTTAATAGTATTTTGAAAAAAAGAAGCTTTTAGGACCTACAGAATGTTGAGGGAATAAAGATATGAAAATACTGGAGCAGTTCATCTCATTGTTAGGAGCAAGAATATCTGGATTCACAGGACAGGAACGTCTGTATTTGCTCCCTGTGTTGTAGGGGAGCAGATACGCTGCAGTCCACTCATAGGTAGAGGTATTTGAAAATGGTATTGTTTACTTAGAAGTAATCACATTGTGTTCAGTAAGTATTAGGTTGTAATCCTATCTTACTCACTGGAAACAAACACCTCTACTCCTAGCTCTAGTAAAATTCATTGTTCATTCAAATTTCATTCTCTTCATTGTTTGCTATGGGCAGCTATCACTTTTGCTGGTTTGGAGGGGGAAAAGGTGGCTGGGTTTGGAAGTTAGACTGAATTTGATCTAGGGAATATTGACTATATCAGTTTTAAAATAGAGAGAAAAACCAAAAAATGTTGGCTAACACCAAATCTGTGATTTCCATGTCTCTTTGCTCATGGAACAAAGCACGCAGGCATCATGCCCTGCTTCTCTCTAGAATATGCTGTACATCTCAGGAACGTGCTTCTATCCAGGTTGGAGCTGGAGAAGGGAGCAGGGATCATCCCCACAGTTACATTTTGCAGAAACAATCCCTACACACATACTAGCTCTCAGCTAGAGAAGAGTGCTGGGCTTCTTTTGCTGCTGTTCACTCAAGATGCTTGGTGCACCTTGGAAGAGTAGCAGCAAAACTGCATTACCCCATCAGAGAACGCAGCAGTAATAAAACATGCCCAGCTGTCTTCCCAACCTTGAGTTAGGGAGGATGTGGGGATTGTCCCCACAGTTGTGCTTCATATTTTAGAGCAGCCATTTTCAACCACTGTGCCGTGGCACACTGGTGTGCTGCGAGTGGTCCACAGGTGTGCCACAGGAATTTGGTGGAAGGTCATTTATTAATAGGGCCAGTGGGAGTTGTGAGCCCCCACTGGCAGCATGGTGTGCCTTGTCAATTGTCAAAAACCTGGTGGTGTGCCTTGACCATTTTAGTGCCTTGTCAGGGTGCTGTGAGATGAAAAAGGTTGAAAATCACTGTTTTAGAGGCACTGTGTACCTCTGAAGTACTTGTAGTTGTGAACAAACAGTCATCTTCTCCATTTTCCCAAGGTTGGGAAGAAATTTAGAGCTCATTGCATTTGGCATAAGGTCGTGCACTCACCATGACAAGTGTGTGGACTTGTTGATCCCTCTACAAAACCTGCAATATGCCAATAAAGACTGAATTAGGACTGGCAGCTAGAACAAAAACCTTAACTCTTTAGCACTCTATACTGAGGTGAGTAGGTTTTCCTTCTTCCTGAAATCACTTCCTGTTTTCACTACTACCCCCTATTCTAGGTTTGCTGATTGGAGCACTCCTTTTGGGAGTTGATAAAACAGCATTTTTTTTGCAGATCCCCCACTTGTTTCTGTATTAAAGGCTAGTTCCTGACATTCCATTCCAGTATAGCATGACTAAGAACCAAACCCAGGTGTAAACAGTGCAGATGAAGTTGATGAGAACAATATCTTTATAGACACTTTGAAAGTTGTTTGGCTAAAAAACTGAATGTGCATTTTGGAAATAATATATGGATAGGAGGAGACAGCAGTCTCAATTTGTGGCATCTCACAGAGCAGGGGGCAAGTTTAGCCTACCACATTAGATCCAGAATTCATTTTATTTTCTGCTATATAATGAGTGACTGCCATATACCTGATTAAAGAAAAAGTAAAAGATGACACTTGGGTACATAATAATTGCTGCAGATGATTACATAGATGCAAACTAAGTGGTCAGTCATACTGATTTGTTAAACACCAAGCACATAGATGGCATTCTTAAAAAACAGAGAATAGATCCCTATTTTTAAGGGGCTTTTGGTGAATAACCTGTGTATTTCATTATTTTTTTTCCTCATTTTTGGACATCTTTAGCCTTCCAGAAGATTATCCTGGAATGTTCCTCTAGGGTTCTTTGTTTTGTTTGTTTGGGGTTCTTTGCATTTGTAAAAAGTGACACTTGTCAAATGTGGATTGTGTTTTTTCTTTATCTAAAATGAACTGAGACAATAGCTCCTAGCCAGTGCTCTTGCTGAAATTTTCATGTGTCCATCAACTCGATGGCAAAGCTCGCCTGCCTAGAAAAAGGAGTGGTATGGAGTAGCCAGGAAGTTTCTGGTAATCCATTTGGGAAACCTTATGACTTCATTAAGCTAGGTTTTTTAAGATCAAGCACAAGGATGATTGTGTGTGCTCCATGAATTCTGTGCTCTCTTACACACATGAATTGTGTGTGCTCCATGAAGTACCAAGTACCACTTGGTACTACTTCCCTGGGTCAGATGCAAGTTCAAAGTTCACATGCATCACATCATGTAGGCAGCTTACATGCCAAGGTTGTGTACAAATTGGCCTTTTGTTTCTTTATACTGAATTTCTTGTGTCTCTGTTGCCGTGGTCTGTGAGGGAGAGAGCAGTCCAGTTCCCCAGCCTTTAGCTCTGCTTATTTGTATTTCAGCACTAGAGATGAAAGACTGTTGCACTGGATGATGGGGAGACAACTTTCCTCCCATGGCTCTTCTCCTACAACTCCTTTTCCAGAAGCTGCCAGCTGGAGCGAGGGATGGGGCCAGTCTTGGAAGTACTAATTTATTTACTATAATTGTTCATGAATTGCAGCCATCATAAATTGATCAGAAGTCTTTAAGGTGCTACTTGTGTTTGCAACAACAGACTGAGGCCCCGATCCTGAACCTGGTGTGCTGGCTCACCACTGGCACGCAGGGTTGCAAACGTACTGTAAGGCATGCCTGTGACACTTACTACCTGGCCAGCGCAGGTACTGGCTCAGCATGAGCAAGCACTGAGCCATCACTGGGTGGAGGACAGAGCTGTGGGCAAGCGGGGCGGCAGATAGACATGGGGATATGAGAGAGGTATTCTGGGGCAGGGGAGGGCGTGGAGAAGGTATGGTGGAGGACGGAGGGGGTGGAGATGGTGGCAGGCCCAGCAGTCATATCCTGACCCCCCTCTGGGCCTGCAGGCGCAGATCCAAGGAGACACATTGGAGCCTCCTGAATATTACACAGGGTAAGGGAGCATAAGCTCCCTTACTCCAAGTAGCCCTGGCAGTGCTTCCCAGCCCCTTGAGATCCCAAGGTAGCCATTTCAGCACCACAGCAGTCCTGGACACTGGGAAGTTCAGGATTGGGTTGTAATATAGCCAGCTCTCTGGAACCTCCTAAATTGAATGATGCTCCTGCAAACTTCACAGTGCCAAAAATGTACTTTGGTTACATTGTATTAAAAATTTAATGACTTAAAGCTTGTTGTGTTTGCTGTAATTTCTAGTTCTGTGCTTAATTTGTCTGAACAATAACCTTCTGGAGACTGGTAAACTGGGATTTTTTTTTTTAATCAGTAAGCTGGTTTATTAACAATAAATTAGTGATAAAGAAAATAAAAGCAGTGTTGTTTAGTTAGGAAAATGACAAAGTATGAAAATTTCCAAATTGTCATCAGATAAAGCTACAGCTTCATTGTTCTTGGAATTGCAAAAGTATCTGACAGGAATTTATGTTTTTAATTGTATAGTAAAATTGCTGGTCTAGTGCTAAAACTTGGTATAAAAAATAGCAACTTGGCAGCTTCTTAAAGTTGTGATTTTATGATGAGCTGGTTGAGTATTTCATTAATATTTACCTTGCGAAGTAATATTTTTAAAAGGTTTGTTGTAAATATATTTAACAAATAAGCAAAATAGAAATTGATGGTATGGATCATAATTTTAGACTACAGGCGTCTGCCACTTACAAACGGTTTGCTTAATGACAGACCGCATATATGACGGTGGTCAAAGCACAAGATGCTCTTAATGAGGCAATCAGGTCTTCCATAACCTGCAACAGAGTTTCTGTTTACACAACAGAGGCTATCTCCAGTAGCCTGTTCAACCAGCGAGTGTCTGACAGGGAGTGTCTGTTTACACAACAAAGGCACAACAAAGGCAATAGACTGAACTGAATGTTCACCTAATGACCTAATCGCATAACAACAGGGATAGGAGAATGTATCCCGTTGTCAAATGGCACACACCTATATTTGAGGCTTAAAGTGAGCACTAGTTTCAAGGTGGTACATTCCCTTTTTCCTGTTTCAATATGCTGTATGGATTTGCATACCCCAGGGGTGTCCAAATCCCAACCCTGGGGCCACTTGCGGCCCTCAAGGACTCCCAGTCTGGCCCTCAGGGAGCTCCCAGTCTCCAATGAGCTTCTGGCCTTCAGGAGACTTGCTGGAGCCTGCACTGGCCTGATGCAACTGCTCTCAGCTGATGGCCAACTCTTCGACGTCTCACATGAGCTGTGGGATGAGGGCTACCTCCACTGCTTGCTGTTTCACATCTGTGATGCAGCAATGGCAGCAAAGGAAAGACTGGCCTTGCTTTGTGTAAGGTCTTTTATAGGCCTTCAGCTATTGCAAGACCTTCATTCATTCATATAAGTTCCATCTCTAATATATTCATTTATGTAAATTTATTCAATTTTGAAATGTAAATTAATTCTTTTTTCCCCAGTCCCTGATACAGTGTCTGAGAGATGATGTGGTCCTCCTGCCAAAAAGTGTGGACACCCCTGGCATACCTTAACAGCAGCAATTTATAATCTCTTCTTTTTCTTCCTCTTGTCATTAATTTTCCACTGTTTTGTTTCCCCTTTTTGTATGATTCTATTGATCCTACACTGAGATCTGATTTCCAACTAATCTTCCTTTGTTGTTGTTAAAGTACAACTGAGAAATTGTAAGAACTAATGAGAGACAAAAAAGGCTTAAGCGTAGATTTAAATAAAATCTAGTAACAAACAAAATGTGTTACTGTGTTATAAATGTTATGAAATTTGTTATGAAATCTGTGTTAGCATATCTGGCAAATCATTTTTGAAGATCACGGCTAAGCAGTTTGATAGTTTAAAATTTGTTTACAGAAGGAATAGTTTTTGACCCCTTCCTTTCCAGCCCCCCTTAATTAGTGGAGACACTAAGGCTTTTCTGTTGTTCATTTAACCTCTGAGATTTATTGGCACTTTAAGGGCGCAATCCAAACCTACGCTGGAGCAGGCAAGCCAGGAGACGCAAGCGCGTCGTCACAAGCGGCAGCGAGGAAGCCACCATGGAGGCTTCTGCCTGCCTATGTGTGTCGGTGCACCTACATGCGCCAATGCGGCTTCCTCCCATGGAGGCGCATACATACTTTACAGTGCGTTTAGGATTTCGCCCTAAGTCTAATTACCCTGTTGGAATGTACTTACTGCACAAGTGTATGTACACCTACATACGTTCAATGGGACCTATTCCCAGGAAAGTTTGTATAGGATTGCACATTAGAAGCTGATTTGAGCCAGATAGCAATTATCTAAAGTCATCTCCTACGATAATGAACTAACCTATAAGTAAGAGATGAACTTTTTTACTGTAAATATAGATGTTCTCATATGGTACATATGTTAAATACTAAGCAGTTTTAGTTGAAGAATTGTAAAATGTTTTTAATTTTTGTTTTTGTTAGGTTTTGAAAGTATTTTAGAAGGGCTTTATGGACCAAGGCTACGAAGAGACCTCAGTTTATTTGAAGGTAAAGAATTGTTGGAAATGTATAAAAATTGACTTTTTAATTATGTGACATTTATAATGCCTGCTGAAAACTAGGAAGGAATTCTGTTGTGTCACTTTATTGTATATTGCAGTGATTCTGAAAGATTTTAGTACTGGGACTCAGTTTATAGAATTGCAGTTTGTCGGGACCCACTGGAAGTGATGTCTTTAAACTGGAAGTGATGTCACTTCCAGCTCAGAAGTCAAAGCAGAATGCAGTTTTGGATCCTTCTCTAACCACACAGTCCTCCCCTCTTTCCAGTATCCCACACTGTTACCCTGCACATGCCTGATCTTGTCTGATCTCGGAAGCTAAGCAGGGTCAGGCCTGGTTAATACTTGGATGGGAGACCGCCTGGGAATACCGGGTGCTGTAGGCTTATACCATAGTCTTTCGAGACTGAAGGTTGCCAACCATTTTACTTCCCCTCCCTATTCAGGGCAAAGCAACATTTCTCTCTCCCACCAAGAGCCCACTCTGCCCAGCAACTCTGTACCCTGTATTTTCAGTGGCAGCTGAGCTAGGTGCTACATGACCTACCTGAAATTGACTCATGACCCACCTTGTGGGTCCCAACCCACGGTTTGAGGAACACCGGTATGTAATATACTGTTTTTAATAAGTTTTCAGTGCAGCCTCCTGTCTTTTCATCTCTACAGATATTTGTCCAAAATGGCAAGCATTTACAGCTATACATCTGAGGGCCCTAAAATCCTAGTTTTACCAAGGCATTTTTTACATTTTTCTAGTGGAGAAATTGGAAACTTTGCAACCTTAATTTTCCTCATTTAATGAGAATGAGTGAAGTGTGTTTAAGGCATTTTTATATATTGTTGTGTCTGTCCTTTATTCCTTCAAAATGTGCCGTAATAACTGTGTAAGACCACCTACAGTATTACATCATTACAATGCCTGTATACTGTAGGCAAATACAACTCTCAAATCCTCTCACTTGCTTAGATTCATCTTCTGCAGTATGTGAAAGAATCTAGGTCTAAGTTTGGAAATACGGAATTGATAAGAAAATACTTATCTTCATTCCACCCCAATTTTTGTGTTTTTTCTGAAACCCCCCCCCCCGCCCCCTGGTTGTTTTTCCTCAGCTTCAACATTTCTGGAAATGTTACGCATCACTTTACAGCAGATCTCTACGCTAGTAGTGAAGCTCTTAACTGAGCATTCTTAGTATTTTCCATATTTGTTATATTGTCATTCCCTCCATTTCTGAAGTCCCAGTCCAGTGCCACTAGTATGGCAGCCAAAATGAGACCACCAATAAAAACATGTTTCAAGGTACTCACTAAACTCAAGAGGTTTTCAGAGATTCAGAACTCTGCAGAAATAATAATAATAATAATAACCAAAGGCTGCAAATATGCACAAACATGATTTTGCTTCCTGTCGGGAGTCTTAGGGTAATATGCAGGATGCATAAGAGCTGCAGCACTGTGCATTAGAACACTCAGAACCTATCTGAAAGGATGAAGAGAGGCCTTTCAGGTTCAGTGTGAGTACAAGAAACCATTTGGACTGCAACGTGTTTGAGGAATATCTGGATGAAGGTGCCCTATGTAGCGCACTTTGAGGGAAGGTCAAGGTATGTGAAGCTCTTCTGCCTGACCACCTATTCTCTGGTACTTTGTGGTGGTAGTGAGCTGTCCAAAATAGGATTGTTGCTGCCAGCAGAAAGGGAAAAAACCCAGAAAGAGCGTACCTTTCCTCACCCACTTCTGGCAGAGGAGGAAGCCCAATTTTTTGGGATTCCCTAGAAAAGGAGAGCAATCTGGGAAGACCACTTACTCCTCTGCATCTGCCTTTGTTCTGTGTAGTGTTAGCCTAAGCAATCTGTTAGGGAGCAAGGGACAGTAATTCTGGTCCGAAAAGAAACTGGTAAGCAACTTGTACAAAGAAGGGTTTTAGAACACAGTGTGGGATGGGAGAAGTTCAAACAGGGAAAAGCAAGCAGTTGAATTTACAGGCAAAATTCAACAGTAAAACCTAAACATAAGTCCTATGTAGAAAAGGTCATTCTTAGCTGTTTTCTTTTAGTCCAGGAAGGTGGGCTAACAGTATCCAGGGTAACAGGTTAACAATGTTCTTTTAGGAACAGCATACGTGCTGATTCAGATTAGCCAAATCCCTTTATGGGATTTTGGAGGGTTTGAGATTTTACCCTTTTGATTAACTAGTTCAAAGGCAGGAACCCGAGGTCATTCCCTTGAGCTTTGCCTTGGCCATGGCCAGGTGGATGGATGACAGATAGACAGATGTAAGCAAAACCCAACATTGTTTTGCTTCAGCCAGGGCCAGACTCTCTGATGTGTCCTGTTCACATCCAATATTAAATCTTTCTGGTGGATGGTGTAGGTTACTCTTGTTGAAATGGTGAAGCTGCCCTGCTGACTCGTATTACAGCAGCACTATAAGGCAGCACCATATTTCTCATACATAGGAGTCTTGTTTTTTTGGTGTCAGGGCTCCTCATTCATTTCAGGGGAGGGGAGAGAGTGAGTACAAACGCTGAACTGACAAGATTGGATGGTGGGCGAGTTGAAGGGAGAGGAGACGGAAAGAGTTAAGACAGGTTGTTCAATGCTGAAAACTCCCTCCAAAGTCCTGCAGCCAAACAGTTTAATCCAGGACATATTTGTATCAATGAATTGTGGCTTGTATTACTCCCAAGAAGTATACTGGTGCTGTCTTTGCTTTATTCCCCAAATTTTCATGGATTATTTTACTGCCCAAGACAATTGTCTTCATTGTGGAAAGTGTAGTTTGCTTATATTTCATTGTGTTTGGACTGAACAGAACCCACAATTCATTCTAACCACTGAACATGACCCTTCCTGAGTAGAGTTAGTTTTATTATTTATTGCTACATTTGACTTTGTCCCTTAATATTTCCAGTGTGACTTAAAAAATATAAAATCAAAATTAAAACTATCATAAAAACATCAGAGAAATTCAAAGTAACACATATTAAAAGGCCTAGGAAATATAAGTCTTTTCCTAGTTCCAAGAAGGCACAGAAGTGGGTGCCTTCCTAAAGAGCGTATTTCATAGGCAGGGTGCCACAACCAAAGAGGTCCTCTCCCCAGTCACCTCACCTGAAACTGTGAGGGCATCTAGGGTAGGACTTCCATAGATGATCTAAGTGCACATGCACATTGTTGTAAGATTAGGTTTCCTTAACATATTCGGGCCCCAAGCAAACAATACCATTAAAAAGTGGAATTGCCTTTTGTAGCATAGTAAGTTATAAGTCACTTTGACATTGCATTTTTTACAATTTAAATTTTCTCCCCAGACTGCGAACCAGAAGAAGTGACTGACTGGTCTATGGATGAAAAATGTTCCTTTTGTAACTTACATAAAGAAGCGGTCAGTGTAAGTATATGTGGTATAATTGTTTAAACAGATGTTTTCTAAAAATTGTTTTTCATTTTCTGATTCAAATTTAAAATCATGAAATATAAAAAGTCTCTAATGAAGAAAAAGTTGAAAATTAGTTTCATGATGGAAATCCTTAGTGATAATTTTTCAAATATTTCAACATTGTAAGCCTTTTAAAAGAACCTTCAACCCCTATTTAGATCTGTGGGTTTTCTTTATACCCTTTAGGATCATACAGCAGTTATTGGTTCTTTGCAGTCAACTCCTACAGAGGAACTATCATCTCAGGGCCAGTCCAACACTGATAAAATTGAATGCCAAGCAGAGAATTATCTAAATGCACTCTTTCGCAAGAAAGGTAATATTATTTTACTTCAGTTATTTGGTAAAATTTTTAAATGTATCATTACTAAAACCATCAATCAAAAATTTCTAGTATTTTTTTCTCCTGATTTGTCTCGATGTAATTTATGATTTCCATATTGTACCCATTTTTGCATTGTGTGGTTATCTGAATCTTTCTACTCTCTTTTTATGCTATTTGTCAGATTTCTGCTCAAGCTTCTAAATTATCTTGATCAGGGTTGCCCATACCCCGGCCCTGGGGCCACCTGCTGCCCTTGAGAACTCCCAATCCAGCCCGCAGGGAGCCCCCAGTTTCCAGTGAGCCTCTGACCCTCCAGAGACTTGCTAGAGCCCACACTGGCCTGACACAACTGCTCTCAGTGTGACGGCCAACTGTTAGACCTCTTGAGTGAGCTGTGGGACTAGGGCTCTCTCCACTGCTTGCTGTTTCACGTTTGTGATGGAGCAGCGGCAGCAAAGGAAAGACTGGCCGTACTTTGTGCAAGGTCTTTTATAGGCCTTGAGCTATTGAAAGACCATTCATTCATTCATATAAGTTCCGTCTCTATTATATTCATTTATGTAAATTTATTCAAATTTGAAATGTAAATTAATTCTTTTTTCCCAACCCCCCAACAGAATGTCAGAGAGATGATGTGGCCCTTCTGCTAAAATGTTTGGACATCCCTGCTCTAGATTATTCTACTATTTGAATATTTTCCCCTAAATGTTTAGTTCTGTTGAATGATAAAACTGGTTAAATGGGGAAATCAATCTAATTAAATTTTTTAAATTGAAATCAATGAATTTTGTAAACTGGAAGATTTGTTTAAATCTAGCAATATTGGTGACTGAAATCTTAACTAGTTCAATACTGTGCAATGATTCTCTTGGAGATTGATTTTATTCTGCAAACTTTTTAACTCGGGGGTGAAAGGAATTGATTGGATTTGAGTCTCTTGGAATACTTAGTTCTACATTCTAATCTCTACCTAGCCAATTCAGTTTGAAAAAAACTTGTGCGCTCTTATAACATTTTATAAGATCTAGGGTCCAATTTTATTCAACTTTCCAGCACTGAGCAGCCATGCCAACCGGGCCCATGCTGTATCCTGCAATGGGGAGGGAGGGCAGTCACAGAGGCATCCTAAGGGTAAGAGAATGTTCCCTTACCTTGAGGCTGCAGTGCAGCTGCATTGATGCTGGAATGTTGGATAGGATTAGACTGCTAGTCATCGTCAGTCTTTAAAGCTGACTTTGTTCATGTGTGGTGAAGACAATATAGAATTCTAAGGTAATATGGTGATCACAATCGTAAATGAGATTACCAGCTCAGTCCTACTGGGCTGCCCTGCTGGTCATAACAAACATTCCACTAGCATAAATTACTTTGCAGCAATCGGAAAATATATTCCAGCAGTGCACGAAGTCACTCATTGCCAGAGCACCAGTGGGAAAGCCTGAGCCTCCTCACACATGCTGGCAGATTGGAGAAGGGTCACTGGGACAGGGCAGGAGAGGTTGGAACAAAGAGGCAATGAGGCGAGGATGACGGATTGGGTCCATGAAGGGGCAGGTTCAGTGGCGGTGGCAGCTACTGAATCCTGATCCACCTTCATGGATCAGTGTGAACTTGCTTCAGTGATATTGCTGGCACAGGTCTAAGTTCACAGGGCTCACAGGGCTTACCCAGGGGAAGGGAACAAATGTTCATTTCCCCCAAGGAGGCTTCCTAAGGCACAAACCCTCTCCCCCCCCCCCGCAAGATTCAGCATGTGCTATGTTGGCATTGTTGCATCACCGCATGGGGGTGGGGTTATGTAGGATTGGACCGTGTGCCTGCTATATGATCCAATTTTGTATCTCAGTAATGAAATGGTTTCTGCAAAGCAGTGCAAGTTCATCATGACTAAAGGAAACAAAAGCAATATGTGAATTGCGAAGTTGGAGTTAGAGGCGATGGTCAAATAGATTTATTATCACCCAGTGTTTTGTCCACTGCTGTGGTGGGCATTTTCAAAGGCTGGAGATACATGCAGTAGCCTTATCAGACTACCAAGTGTAACTATCACCATCCAAGCTTAAAAGTCCTGATAAAAGCCAATGGAATGGTAGCTACTCTCTGATTTGCTGTGTAAAGGTCAGTTGTCAGTAGTCAGTTGCTGGCCTCTGATAAGATTGCTGTCAATCTTCAATGCTCATGTGGTTCTGTTGACGAGGACTGGCATCCAAGGGTTGTTAATGTAGCATCTCTTCTGTTCATATTGTTGTGTATGAAACTCAATGACTTCTTTGTATAAATATGATTAATAATGAGCAGTTGGTGGGTAAAACCTGTTTCTGCTTAAGCTCTACTTTGTGTCCAGTTACTGCTGTGTGTTCTGCATTAGCCGACTTTTCCATTTGTTGTATGCGACGGTGTCTCTCTTTTTAATCCTAGAGTTTATAGAGCGCCACCTCTTAGTGGTGCTCATATACACCTGTCTGCAGCTGCAAGGGACTCAGTAAACCCTTGCCCTAATCTATTTGACTATGACCTGTCAGTCCGGATAGCTCTAATTTTGCACTGGACGCTGACTGAAAGCAGACAGTGTTTACAATATGTGAGTTATTGAATGAAAAAACTAATACAATATCTTAAATCTATAATTAGATATAATAGCATAATGGAAGGTTGAAGACAGTGATAGGGTACTTAGGGCCCAATCCTAACCAATTTTCCAGTGTCAGTGCAGCTCTGCCAATGGGGTGTGCCCTGCAACCTGTGGTGGGGAGCCAGTCACAGAGGCCTCCTCAAAGTATAGGAACATTTGCTCCCTTACCTCAGGTAAGGTGCAGCATTGCAGCTGCACTGGTGCTGGATAGTTGGATAGGATT
This sequence comes from Tiliqua scincoides, assembly GCF_035046505.1. Lineage (NCBI taxonomy): Eukaryota > Metazoa > Chordata > Lepidosauria > Squamata > Scincidae > Tiliqua > Tiliqua scincoides. Next base: position 80,184,165 of record NC_089826.1, read on the forward strand.
GGACCTTTAATGAGTATTCTGTCAATAGTCGATGCTATGTACAAGGAGATAGATTTAGGAAAGCTTTCTTGTGTGTAACCTAATTGTAAGAGCCTTTTAGCGATGAAACTGTCTCATGTAGTAGTGATGGGTTGTCTCTTGTTCAAGGTTTTCAAGCAGAGGCTGGGCAGCCATCTCTCATGGATTCTGTAGCAGTTGCCTGCATTGAACAGGGTTGGACTAGGTCAGGGGTGTCAAACGTGTTTCATACAGTGGGCCAAACAGCATTCTTGGCACCTGCTGATGGCTGGAAGTGGCATAATTAAGCAGGTGATGATGAGAAGCATTTGTTCTTACCTAGTAATTCATTAGTTGCATACGACAGAAGAGAAAATATGCAAATCTTGATAATATTTTCAAACTTTGGGAGAGCCCACTTATCAGACGGGCTCCCCGTTCAGCAGTGCCACTCTTGCTGTGGCATCGTTTCGCGTCTGAGTGGTGCTTTATGAAGTGATGCCTAGTCAGGTGGCATTGCTAAAAGGGCAATCCATGCAATTATTAGACTCTCCCAGGACTTGTCACTACTTTTATTCTGTGTTGAATGTCTTATTTAAAAGTTTACCAGTGTGCCAAATTTCAGAACATAAGAAATTGGTATGCTGGATCAGACCCCCTTACCTTTTTATGTAGTCCTCAGACAATAACTAGGAGGTTTCTGGTAAACGAATGCAAGTCCCATTGATTTCAGTTGGTCTGGCATTTAGATTGCTGAGAAACATGCACTAGGTTTTCACCTTTAGTCCAAAACCGCAGGTCTTCCAAAAGCAGTATAAAACCTTTCTGTTTACTGCCTGCTTTCAACACTTTTTTAACTTCCTTTGATTCTTGTTGGTAATTTCAGTATAAGACCGTTGAAGTTATTTCTATAGTTTCATATTTTTTTGGTTGTGCAAAGTGTGTAGAAAAACTTCTGAAATGCAAACGTATCAGCAAAAGACTATTTAGAAGACAGTTTGCCTACCATGCTGCCAGACCTGCAAATGTCAGTTCAGGAAGCCGGCAGAATTTTTGGACTCCAGAACTGAACAAGTAATTCAGGACTCAGAAGCTTGTACATTAAAGAGCTGCTTTTCCTGGTTGCTGCCCAAATAGCACCCTTTTGGTCATCTGTTAGCTGTAGAGACAATAAAAAGGGCTGTTTGTTAATCATGTACACAATTTTCTGGACAGTTGTCTTTCTGCAAAAGAAAAAGAAATTCTAGTTTCAGCAGTGAAATTTTATTTGCCCTTCTCTGATGCAGTGCTCACTTTTTCTTGTAGAAAAAGACGATAGTTTTCTCTTTTGCCTTTTCAAACCTAGGTAGTATACAACTCCATGGTGTGATGCACTTGTGAAAGGAATGGTAAACAGACAAGCAGTTATTTGATAGACAGCTCTCCTCCTGCCCTCACCTCCATACCTCTTCTTTCTGCTGGTACCAGGCTAAGGGCCCAATCCTACTGCTACAAGTCTTGGGCTCAGAGGTACAATTTTTCCGTGACCTGATCCCATGTGTGCTGTAAAGCACTCCATTTTATGTTCTCCCCTCAATACATCTTGCTCAGAAGCCCAGCCTCTTTCTTAATCAATTTCCAGTTCCAGGAGCACACTACACACTACAAACACTCCAAAGTCCCCCAGTCCTGCTTCTGCCTCTGTGTTTCTTCCTGCTGCTAGTGCTAGGCTAACTATTAAGATTGGATATGATCCATGGAACCATGGTATACTTGCATGGCAATTGCGTGGTTAGTTGTGACTTTTTTCCTGCAAGTATTTCCAAAGCTAGGGAGTCAGATAACTTTTCATCTTTTATATATCTTTTAGTTGCTTTTTTACAGGCCCGATTCCTCTAAGAACTGCTGTTTTATGCTCTTTTATTCTGACTCTTCTGACTACTGTTTTTATGGGTTCTGCTAATGTGTTTTTTAATATGTTTTTATCTGTGAAATTATGTTTTAATTTGTTTTATATGTTGTTAGCCGCCCTGGGTCCCTTTTTGGGAGAAGGGCGGGATAAAAATAAAGTTTTATTATTATTATTATTATTATTATTATTATTATTATTATTATTATTATTATTATTATTATTATTATTATTATTTAAGTTAAGTCTGGGTCATTGGCACTGGAGTTGTAGTGAAAACTGGAAACTTTTTAAATTGCATGTTTAGTTCTCTTGTGTGCATTTGTATTTAGCCCTTTGGATTATAGCTCTTGACTTTATTGAGGAGACCGTACTCAAGGTAAGTGTTGAATTATCAATTTCAATAAGTATGATCTGATTGGCAAGATTACAAATACTCCATTGGACTATTGAGTCTTGCTATACACAGAAAGTTTACAGAATAAAAGTTCACTTTTTATTTAATTCGTGTTTTTATTATGCTATTTTTTCCCCATAGATCTTCCTCAGAACTGTGATCCTAACATTCCTCTAGTTGCTCAGGAATTAATGAAAAAGATGATCCGTCAATTTGCAATTGAATATATTTCAAAAAGTAGTAAAATGCAAGAAAATAGAAACGGTTCATCATCTGAAATGAGTCTGATACGTAAAAGTATCCAAATGAACCAAACTGAAAATTCACTTCAGGAAGAACAGGATAGCCCTCTAGACCTCACTGTGAACCGAACACAAGAGAATACTCAGCAAGGTAAATCTCTTTTATTGTTGTTCATGATTGGTAATCAGCATATCTGTGTGTGTGTGTGTGTGTGTGTGTGTGTATAAAATATCCAAAATAATCTATACAAAATAATTTTCAGCAGATTAGATAGTAGTTTTTAAAAGGTGGATGCTTCCATCCAGATATCATGCATGGATATGTTGCATGCATGCCTGCCCCTCTAATTTGAATAAATTTCAGGACGTAAATTGCTTTTGTATAATAAAGGCCTATATCCTAACCCCCTTTGGTTCATGACCATTCCCATCCCCCTGTAGTCCTGGAGCCCTTCAGAGAATGGAGCCCTCCAGAGCAGTTTCTTGGGGCATGCAGTGGGCTGTCAGGCCAGTGAGGGTACAAGGAATTTTGCTTCATTTGTATACCACAGCTTTGGGTGTGCAAAGCCCTTCATGTAACTTATTATCATATACCTTACAACAAAGATGGTGATAGAACAGTTTTGTAAGGTAAGTGTGATTATTTCATATTGTAACTAGAGACCCAAGGCTCAGACGTCACCTAGTGAGTTCACAGCAGTGGTGGAATTCAAGCTGGGGAAATCCTGATTTGTAGTTCAGAGTTGTAGCCACTACAGTACAGTGGGTCTCTGTGCCTTTGTCTGTACATATTGTACACCATTGAAGTGAGTGGAGCTCTTGGGCTAGGGAACTTCATTGTGCAGATCCGAGGGTCCCTACATGTGAACAGTTGCTGAAGCAAGCAGTTGAGGCAGAAAGCAATTGCTGCAGCCTTCTAAACAATCCCTGAGAAGGTGAGCATGTTTCTTCTGCCTTAGTCCTCCACTGACTTGCACTGCCCTTGGATTTTAGAGCTCAGTTTAGTTGCAGTGGGGAAGCAAGATTCTTTTACTTAGGGTGCAAACCTAACCCCTTATGTCAGTGCTTTCCTGCACTGGCATAGCGGTGCCAATGGAACATGTGCTGCATCCTGCAGTTGGGTGTCACTAACGGAGGCCTCCTCAAAGTAAGGGAATGTTTGTTCCCTTACTTCAGAGCTGCATTGCCCTTATGTCAATGCTGGAAAGCACTGACATAAGGGGTTAGGATTGCGCCCTAATTCTTCTAGTCACAGCACAAGAAAAACAATGGGTTTTATTTCCTTACTGCTGGTTATTCTTCACTGAGATACAACCCCTTCCAAGGTAAAGATCTTCTTACTTTTCCCTGGCTTTACTTTTTCGCAGGCCTTTTAAATTGCTGTAGAAAGTATTATCTGCTTTGTTCTCCTGATGATTCTTAGTTTTTGTGTTCTGAGTTTTAAGCTTTGTGAACTGCCCTGAGTACTAATGTGTTGAAGTGCTGGATATAAATCTATCAAATACATCTTCTGCCTGGTAGACATTCAGTGCGGGCAGCTGGTCCTGGCCAAGCATAACTGGCTGGGCTGGATCATGTTGAAAAGCAGTGTTGAAGAGAGGAGTGTTGAAAAGTAACGAATCTTGTCACATTTTAAAAGGTGTATTTGTTGTATGCCTCTCCTGTATCCAAGGTTGTTGTTGTTGTTATTATTATTAATAACAATATTTATATACCGCTTTTCAACTAAAATTCACAAAGCGGTTTACAGAGAAAAATCAAATAACTAAATGGCTCCCTGTCCCAAAAGGGCTCACAATCTAAAAAGATGCAAAGGAATACCAGCAGACAGCCACTAGAACAGACAGTGCTGGGGTGAGATGGGCCAGTTACTCTCCCCCTGCTAAAAAAAGGAGCACCCACTTGAAAAAGTGCCTCTTATCCAATTAGCAGGGGCAATTGGAATAAGGGGCAAAATGGAATATAATTTTTCTTCATGTAGGTATGTTGACCTTTTTTAAAAAATTACAGGTGGGGCCTTGATACCCACAAGGGATCCGTTCTCATATCCCCCACAGATACTGAGAACCATGAATAATCATATCCGCGATCTTCGGTCCTTTAAGCCTTCTGAAGGGGACCAGAGCTGTAAAGGCCTTTCCAAAGTCCACAGAGACTGCACATCCGCCTCCGGTCTCTGTGGGCTTTAGAATGGCCGTTTTGGCAAAAAAAAAAAAAGCTACTTCTGATTTCCTGAGGGAAATCAGAAGTGATGCTTTTATGTCATATAAGGAATTGCGTTTTTTTTTTACTGAAAAGGCTGTTTGGAAGCTCTCAGAGGCCATGGGCAGACAAGCTCAGCTCCGTTTGCCTCCGGAAGACTCAGGTGGGGCCAGGTCTGGTTCATCATGGGTCTGGGGGATGCACAGTCCCCAGATTTGGAGGCCCACATGTATTGTTTTTCTTATCTTAGGTATTGTGACTCTGTTCACTGTTTTGTGGCCATTTATTTTAAAAAGTGGTTTTAAAATTTTATTAAATTGTCATTTGAGTAAATAATGTCCATCTGATTTCCGAGGCATATATAATACAAAGTAGCAAATATAACCTATTCTGCTACAGTAAGAGATTTCTTAAGAAGAGCATAGCAGCAGCACCACCACTGGAAAATTGGATAGGATTGGCCTGAATTCTTTAAAATGGGGCATTCAAAAATGACATACCCTAAATGCAGATTGCTGTGATACAGTCAAGTCTACCACCTCATTCTGTGTGGTCAAGCCTTGAAAATGGAATGCTGGGGGCTGTAGTTGGACATGGTGATAGCCTCATCAGAGAGACAAACAAATTGGTGTATTTTGCCCTCTGACCCTGTCAACTGGTAATTGCACTTTGGCACTTGTGGGATTAGATAGATCATTTCCAAAATCCAACAGACAGCATTACAATTTTGTTGTTACAGAAGAAACTTACATTCTCTATTACAATAGGGGATGGAGTGCTAGATCTCTCTACAAAGAAGACAAGCTTGGAACAGACAACATATGATGGATCATGTTCTGAAAATTCAGTGTCTGGGTAAGCAATGTACAGTATTATTTTCTGTTTGTTTTAAAGATAATAAATTGAAAAAGACAGATTTCTTTTATAACCTCTTCTGTAATGTTGTGCTGACACACACAGTTATTTTGCTTTTGCTGAGAGTTTTCCACTCATAATTGTGTGTTTGTGTATAACTCATATGTTTCATTTTGTGTTTTTCTTTTTTCTGTTAAAGAAAAGTTATCAGAACAATCACCAAACTTTAGTTCATGTTACTAAAAGTGAACTGAAAACTTAATTGCACAATGCAGCAAGGGGAAGTAGGCAGTAAAAGAAAATTTATTCTGTATGGCTTAGCAACTTTCCAATTGAGACAAAAGAAAATATTTACTTATAAAACCTTTAATTAGTAAGAAGTTAAAAACAGCTATTATCCTTTCTGCTTATAATGAGAGAGAGAGAGAGAGCTCTTGATGACCATTCCTGCATTTTGTTTTCGCCTCTGGTATGTGGTGGCATGCTGCTAAGATACCCATTTATTAATGAGATGATTAATGTGCTGAAATGTACTATTAACTGAACTAATGTGAAATAACAAAAGTTTTGATTTTGGCATCCTTCCATCCACGAACCATAGCAGGCTGTTTTTGTCACTTGGGCCTTTTTTGCAAATGTAGTATTATAAACAGTCCAGTAATATTATTTGTTGACATAATTTAAAATGTGCTTGTTTTTCTATATACCTGTGAGAAACATCTGAACTTTTAACTTAAAATGAGGGTAGAAATAACTCTTAAAACGTAATTGCAAAATTAAAAAAAATATAGTTGGATGTTTATGATACCTGTTAGTAGCTGCAACCGAGTTTCTATGCGGGGGTTGACTCTTTTATTACTTGTTTAGCGGTAACGTCACGTTTCTACTAACAAAACTCCTTTAGGATGGGGGCATTCAATGGATGTTAATTGTGTAAAGAAAAGTTTTTAAGTGTTGCTCTGCAAGCATCTGTCAAAAAGGAATTGCAAGCAGATGAGAATGTTATCAAATACTGAGCTAGGACTTAAAGTTCTTGGAAGGGCTGCTGTAGAAGCTGGGGTATCATTTTTGACACATGGTCCTACCAGAACTGTAGCATTTGCTATGGTAATCAATAGCTACCACAACTCAAAGACTTAAAAGTATCAGAAGCAGTGATGTTACCTAAGCAAGGAGTATAATAAAGGAGTGGACCCTTCCCTTCCATAGCTGTGTGAGAGTCTCTCATGCATCAGTTCACCATCGTTTCATTCCATCCATCCAGGAGACTCCACAGACACAGAGAGGACTATGTGGAAAGAAGTGCTGAGTTTGCAGATGGTTTGCTCTCAAAAGCGTTGAAAGACATTCAGTCCGGAGCACTGGACATTAATAAAGCAGGCATACTTTATGGCATACCTCAAAAAACTTTACTTCTCCACTTAGAAGCCTTACCAGCAGGAAAGCCTGCACCCTTTAAAAACAAAACTCGAGATTTCAATGACACTTATTCTTACAAAGACAGTAAAGAAACATGTGCAGTGCTGCAAAAAGTAGCCTTGTGGGCAAAAGCTCAAGCAGAGCGCACAGAAAAAAGTAAACTCAGCCTACTTGAAACCTCAGAATTAAGATTCCCAACAGCTTCCAGTTACCTCCACCAGTTAACTCTACAAAGAATGGTCACTCAGTTTAAAGAAAAAAGCGAAAATGTACAATTTGAAACATCAACTCCAACTGTGCAGTTAAAAATTCCTCAACTGAGAATCAATACTGTGTCCAAACAGTCTGATAGTGCTGGACTTCTGGATGTCATGTACCATGTTTCCAAAACCTCATCGGTCTTAGAAGGATCAGCTCTTCAGAAATTGAAAAGTATACTCCCTAAACAGAACAGAATTGAATGTTCTGCATCTGTAACTCAGTCAGGCGTTGACTCCTACTTTCTTCATGGGGACCTCTCTCCTTTGTGTCTTAATGCTAAGAATGGAATGGTTGATGGCACCTCTGAGTCCACCGAAGATGTCTTGGATCGCAAGGATAACAAGCAGCCAAGGAAAAAACGTGGTCGCTACCGGCAGTACGACCATGAAATAATGGAGGAGGCTATCACAATGGTAATGAGTGGAAAAATGAGTGTTTCCAAAGCACAAGGAATATATGGGGTACCTCACAGCACTTTAGAATACAAAGTTAAAGAAAGATCTGGAACACTGAAGACTCCTCCGAAGAAGAAGCTCCGATTACCAGACACTGGGTTGTTTAATATGACAGATTCAGGGACTGGCACCTGCAAAAATAGCAGCAAGCCTATGTAGTTTTGTTAACTGTGCGTGTGTGTGTGTGTTGCGTGTGCATGTGGGTGCGTGTGCATTCGTGTGTATGTGTGTGTGTGCATGTGGATGCACACATGAGAAACACAAAACGTTCATTTAGACAGGAGACATGAAATTTTACAGTTCAGAAACCACATACATGCCTTTTTGAAGAATAATTTTATTCAGGGTTTTCACTGTGGACAAAATGATAGAATCAATCACTTAAATGTGATAGTTTGTATTTAATATAATCCTTGTACAAATAAGTGAAAAATTCAGGTTTTATTTAGTAGTCAATAGCATAAAATGTTTGGAATAACATGTATTTGTCATGTGAAACATTATTTTTTATGATGAAGAGCAACCCTAACTATTCAATAATCCATCTTATTAAGGAAGGACATGATTAATGCTTTGAAGACATTTATGCCTCTTGGAATATTTTCAGAAGTTGCAAGTAACCGAAAATATACAAATCAAGGGAAATGGAGGACATCTGTAGTTTCTTAACATGGAAACTAACACGAAGTATTAGTTGAACATAGAAAGTTCTATGGCAGAGAAAGTACATCAAAGCTAAACATCTATATAAAACATTTCATTTTAAAAAGCGTGTGTTAGGTATAAAACTGGGTTCTTATTTTATTGTTGGTTTAGCAAGAAATTGGTGTTTACAAAATATATACTTGTGAAAACTGACAAATTTAGTGTAGCTATAGAATGATTAACTATTAAATAAGATGGAATACTAAAGGCATAAAATAACTTCCTTTAGTGTGGAAAATAAGCTAACTTGTAAGGGTTAAAGATGAAAGTTGGAATGCAGATTAGAGCATGTTCATGTGCACAGAATGAGCTTGAGAATGGTTATTTTGGTTTCAATGTGCTGGTTGGTTAGTTGGTGTTATGACTACTTATGTTTATTTTAAGGATTGTGGAACACTCCTACTGAAAAACCTCACTGTAACAGTAATGTATTTGCTGCTGTGACATTTCAAAACTTCTTCAGTTTATCAAAATGAACATCAGGTTTTCATTTTGGTGGGCCGAAACATCATCACTTTGCTAATAACCAAATTTGCAGTTCAGGGTCTTGATAGAAATACAGATTTAAAACAGTTAAACTGTTTTGAACTTTCAGTGCTAGAAATCCTTTATATATTTACTATTTCAAAGCTGGGCAGTTCATTTTAAATATTTAACTTTTCATAGAACCTCAGAGGACCAGTTACCTTTAGATTACAGTTTTTAAATGAACTTTGAAGTATTCACATTAGATATGATCCTCCCCTCCAGAGCGATCCATAGAGTTTATAGATATCTGTTGCTCTACTCTCCATCATCAAGATACATATGAGCAGTGGACCAGGGCAGCCTGAGGGGTGGGAGTATTGCCTCCCATATCCCTTCCCCAACATTAAGTCAAATTGCACAAACTCTGAGGCTCATGCAATTTGAACTAGCTTGGAGGGGGGCTGTAAGGGCATATAGAAGGCACAGATAACTTTGTATTCCTGATGCTGGTCCTTTGTGTATATGGGAAGCAGAGCAACAGGGAACCCATGGGGGGGGGGGTCCCTGTGTGGGCAGAAAGCATGCTCACTTAGGGAAGGTTTATACTCTTTGAATTTTATATACTATGTAACTTGGGTATACTATCAAACCATATATCATATGAATAAGGATGGCCATTCCCTTTTTCATTTAAAATAACTAAAAACTAGATTTTTATGGAAAAGCTTAACATTTCCAGAAGCTTTATCTATTTTGCCTGAACACAGTCGAACTTACATTTTGTGTATAATTACATTATATAGACTGTGGATTATAACAACTAAATTTACATGTAATTACTTTTTGAAGTATGCTGTACAACTGAGTTTGGTAGTATTTCATAATAAACTAGAAAGAGAAATCAGCTCTTTCTTACTGAACTTTTGCTATTAGAATGACTATAGTTCAGAATAAAGGAAACACAACCATGTTATCCGCTTACCAACTCTTTGGTTTCTTAGAACTTTGCTGAATCATTTTCAGCTCAATTACATATTAGGAAGTAAATCCTTTTTAAAGAAAATACTGTATCCAGTTAAGAGAACAACAAACATCAGGTGTCAAGGTCATCTTTAATTTTAAAGAACTAAGCCATAATTTTGTCAGGATTAGACTTACTAATTTATATCTTTCCCCAGTAACAAGATTAAAGATTTCACACTTTTTCTAAAACTGTGATTATTGGGATGTAACATCATTGCTTGAAACATTAGGTTGGGATCCAAACGACTTCATACAGTGTTCTGTGTATTCTATCAAACTTTTTCCACCTGGTCTTCATGGTGCAGTTCCTTGTTTCGCCTGAAAAGTTGTCCCTGGTAGTCAGTGCACCCTCTAGATCAATTTGTGGTGTGGCATGGAATTGGTGGAATGCCACAGGGGTGTTCCTGCTCATGCACAAGACTCTTTGGATTCCAGCCTCCTTTATTTCTCAAGCAGTAAATTTTAGTCAGAACTACAGTATATCAAAGACAAGTTACAGTACACTTTTTTAATATCATTTAAAAGGTGGCCTGACCAAAAAGTGACAGGATTCATAAAATCAGGGATCATTTTGCTATTGACTTTAACAGTGGTAGTTTTGTATGTAATATTATAATTAATTTTCAGCATTTTAGTACCTGTATTTATTTTTGGTCAGAAATAGTATATTAAAATATTTTTTGATAGTTTGTAGATAATGCTCAACCTGTAAGTTTTAAAAAGAAATGTAATTATTTCTAATGAATAGGCTGAACCTTTGATTATACAACTGAGGAAAGGCAGGGAAATACATAGGCTCCCCTTATCCATCCCTTATGTATTCAGTTATAGTTTAAATTTTAATTTTGAAGTACTTTTTAAATTCAGTTACCAGTCGCTACTTAGAAATTGACAAGTTTCTGAAAATTCATATTTCAGCATACTTTTAAATGAAGGTGAAAGCAAGCCCTACCTGCTTTCTACTTATTTGAATGTTTCTCAAGTATTTTATATTAAAAAAAAACAGTGCCTCTGTTTTTAGAACTACTGCTCAGTAAAGTTGTTAAAACCATTTCTGGTAGCTAATGACTATTTTATATTAAATTAAATTGTATATTAACTTTAGTGAGACTGATTTTTTTTAGTTGTTTACAGTACAAATACCTGTATTTGTTTTGGGTTTTTTTATTGCAGTATTTCCATTGTTGCAGTAATTTAGTAAAACTCTGTGGCTGCCTTGATTTTTGACAGATTTTGTTAATAACTGATTTCTAGGCAATTAGTTCTATTTATGCATAAATCAATTGCACTATAATTCATGAATTATTTATTACAATATTTTCTAATGAATTTCATGTATTTGTCTTGTGTTGTAAACGTACTGTAATTCTGTTTCCTCTTTGTGTTGTTATATTTCTAAATCTGATTGTATGGATTTGTTACTGTGTTTCTATGTTGTAATTTTTAGTAAAGCACTTCAATGCTTTTGCACATAAATTTACAACACTGATGTGTGATTGATTTGCTCATTCAGTAAAAAAACAAACAAATCTTTATATTGGCTCATTTGATTTACTCTATGGGCATAACAGCATTGGTGTAACGATGTAATAGTAAAATGGATGGTTTTTTAAATGCACTGAATAATAAAACAAGTATTTGATGTATATAATATGGGGCACCATCCTCCTGCACATTCGTTTCAGTGGGGTTTGTACTGGTGAACTTCCTGATGGATTGTGCCCGTGTTGTTAGGATTAAGGCTGCTCGAAATATATAGTGGAAAAATGTGGACAAAAGCAAGTAGAATGTTTTCATAATCATGTTTCTGCTTACAGTGTTAATTTGGTCACTAGTAGGATTCAGTGTTTGTACAGAGAACTAGTATGGAAAACTGAGCAGAAAAGCTCAACTATGCCTTTTATGCATGATGTGTGTATATTGCACCTGCTGAAGCTGCCCCTGCAAACCACAATCCCTAATCAAAATCATCACTACAAATCTCTTTTTTAAAAGTTCTTCACTATTCTGGGTGCCTTAATAACATCAAACATGTCTTGTGCACTTGACAATTACAATTTGAATGAGGAATTATTTGACATGGAAAACTGCAAACAATTTTTATGTATGTACTTGCAGAGATAATTTATACTGTAGAAGTAAGAACATGCTTTCATACTAAGCTAATCTGTATTGATTAGCTCTACAGGTTAACAGACTACATTTTGAAAATCAAAAGTTAGGTATAAAGATATTTATCCCCTGGTAACCCAACCATTGGAAGCATGCATTGGATTTTTCTACAGGTTTTCAGTGAAAGGAGAGCTTGCCTATCATTGTACGAATGAGTTGTACAAGGGTGGACCTAGACATCCTTTTAGCAGATATATGTTCCTAGCCCCCATTTGTCAAGGTAATGGGAATGTGGGGATCAGGTAGCCTTACAGGAGAAGATCAGCGGGCGCTCTGTCCCTACCAATTTACTCCAACAAATTCCCTACACTGGTGTGTGTTCCCTTTGCTAGGCTATTGTTCAATTTTGGAGCCTGACTGGGAGGGGGAATAAAGTAAAATGGTCATGGGCCATATTTGAGAGAGAATTGGTATGGAAGGGAAGAACCTTCTACCTGCTCATTTTTTCATGCAAATGCCATAAGGGGAACATGACACTGAGAATGCAGTTGCCCATTGCAATGCATAGTTTCACCCTTAACACAGCCTTTTTGCAGGGATTTTCTCTGCTTTTTCTGGGTCTTCTGCTACCAAGTGCAAATTAGAAGAGTCTTGAATTTTCATTAGAACAGTTACATCCTGGTCTTCAAAAAATTATTTGAATTAATAGATGAGTAGATTTGTGACCATAAAATTCCTGCTGTATCAGATGAATATCCATTTAGTCTACACTCATGCTTCTAGTAGTGACCAGATAGATACCTCTAGAAAGTTCAGAAGCAGGACATGTAATCTAATGGCCCTTCTGCTGTTGCCTCCCAGCAACTGGAATTCAGAGACAAACTTCTGAATATGGAGGTAGCACATAGCAGTCATGATTAATATCCATTGATAATCCTTCATGAATTCGTCCAGTGCCTCTTAAAAGCCATATTGAGTGGTGTATATTACCACATCTTATGGCTGCAAATTCTGTACATTAATTGTACACTGTTAAGAAGTACAGGTACTTCCATTGATCTGTCCTGAATCTCTCTGCCAGTCAGTTTTGTGGATATTGAAGGAATATAAAGATAATCTACTTTACTAAATACCACAGAGCGCTGTGAACATTTTTGCTATACAATCAGTACTAGTAGCAGCAGTACCAGTTTCAGTGAAAGATCCAAACTTGGAACAGTTTCATGGCACTTTGCTGTTGTTGATATACTGTAGTTGCATATTAGCATATGCATACATATAAAATTGCTTTACACTGAATTAAACCATTGTTCTATCTAGTATAATATTGCCTATTCTGACTTGTACCAGTCCTCCAAAGTCTTTGGTGGAGATCTTTGCCAGCCCTCTTATCTGAAAGACTTTATCTGAAGATGATGAGAATTTATAATACTGTACCACTGACCTTCCTGAGTGTGGGCTTTTGATTGACTTATTCAGAGCAACCTGAGCCCCTATAAGAATCTGCTCTATCTTTCGTAATCTGGAAGGATACTAACATTTCTTGTAGTTTTTCTTGTAGAAAGTATATATTTCTTCTTATCTAGAAGCTAAGAGTGGGATAATATGAAGCTATGGGGCAATAAAGTAATTTTTAGTCTAGCAAGACTATGCAAGTTTTATATTGGTTTTATATGTGCTGTGATAAAGCACATGGGTTTAAAGCTCTCTTTTTTCCTGCATTCCACAAGGCTAGAACTGTTAATACTAAACCTTTATTTAAAAAAAGAATCCAGTAGGATGAACAGCTTAGTGTCATGTTCAGAGTTTGGTGATGTGTTTTTGAATATACATACTTTTCTGAAACAGAATTCTATTATTTCTTTCAATCAGCACTTCAAATATTATTGATAGCTATTAATGACTGAGGCTTCATTCAGCAATTTTGTTCATAAATCTATATTCTGCTATAGGCTGTAATAAACTTTTCAGTTGAATTAATGATTAGGTAAGTAGCAACAATTTGTAATGTAGTTGATGGGAGAAGAGTATTTCACTGGTTATTTTAGTTGAAGTTTTGTTTAGGAGTAGAGCCTGACATTTAAAGGAATTTGTGTTGATTTCCTAATATATTTTTGCCTTGCTTTTATTATAGGCTGAAATACAAATATAAAAGACACTGGGTGTCACCTCCAATTCATTGACTAAGTGGTACAATGCCTTGAGGATGATACCCAGGTTACATAAATTTGCCCCTGTACACCAAGAGTTTTTCCATTCATTGAAATGAAACAAAATAGTCTGCTTAAGAAAAGGATCGCATGCAGAGAGTTCCTTCTACTCTTGAAGTGAATTTGAAAATATTTGATTGAACAAGATACTCAGGCCCAAAAGGCACAAATTTGTGTCTTTGGCAAACAAATTTTAAAAAGACGGGTCTTAATCTTTAAGAACAGTACCTGCAATCAATTAGCAGATTAACAACCCAATCCTATGCATGTCTACTCAGAAGTAAGTCCCATTAGAGTCAGTGGGGCTTACTCCCAGGAAAGTGTGGCTAGGATTGGGCTGTAAATTAATCATTTCAGCAATATATGGCAACTCAGTGTGTGGTTGGTCTGTGGAACTCCTTGCCACAGGATGTGGTGATGGCATCTGGCCTGGATGCCTTTAAAAGGGAATTGGACAAGTTTCTGGGTTACGGGTTACAAGCCATGATGTGTATGTGCAACCTCCTGATTTTAGAAATGGGCTATGCCAGATGCAAGGGAGGGCACCAGGATGAGGTTATCTGATGTGCTCCCTGGGGCATTTGGTGGGGCTGCTGTGAGATACAGGAAGCTGGACTAGATGGGCCTATGGCCTGATCCAGTGGGGCTGTTCTTATGAGCACCTTTAGATAATAATGCTTTCATGGGAGTTAGGCTGTAATCCTATGAAGGCTTACCTGGGTGTAAGCCCCATTGAACCTAATGGGACTTACTTCTGAGTAGACATGCTAGAATTGCACTGTAGAGATTTAAACTTTATTTAAAAGATTTATATGCCACTCTTCTGGTGCTCAAAGTGGTGTACAACAGAAATAAAATATATAGCAAGTAAAACATCTGAATAAAAAGCATGTGCAATTACAGCATTGTTTTACTAAACACAACAGGACACAAAAGCAGGGGCTATATTTCTGATTCCACTTAAATTTTCCTATGTTAAATTGAATATTTAATTTAATATTGGTGTCCTTGATCCTAAAAATCCACTTAGGTACACCCTCATGTCTGACAAATGCAAATTTATGATTTCTGCTGCATGCTGTGGGTGGCTGCCAACTATTCATAATTTCTTCCTGTGCTGTGTGTATCCACAGCACAATGTAAATATGGACAAAAGTGTACTTGTAGGTACATATGATTTTTCATGAAGCAGCAGTAGTTGTGTAGGAAATTTTGCCTTGTGTGAAGCAGTCCAGAATCCCATCAACTTCAAATTAATTTAGGTATGGTTAAAATGTACTGAACTTTACAACTGAGTGTGCAATTGTACAAGCATTCCTCTCTTCCCCCCCCATATCTGTGGGCTATGTGTTCCCCCCACAGATATAGAAACCATGGATAAAAGGGGACCCTATAAAAACATTCAAAAATCCCTCATTGTGCCCCTCCGTTGCGCAAATTGCTTATCTGTTTCAGATTGAAATCTTCCTGTCACTCTTCCTGGTCTCCTGACTCTGCAAAATGAAAGAAGGAGGCAGCAGAAGCACTTACAGGAATTGAGACAGAGGGCTGAGAAAAATGTGATGCTTATTATAGAATTTAAACAGCTTAGGGTTGCTTTTCAGCCCTCTGCCTTGCTTCCTCTGAGCCTCTTCCATGTTACAGTCAGCAAAGAGCCAGGAGAACAAGAAGAGAGGTGGGAGGGCTGAAATCTGAAGCAGACCAGTTATTTGTGTGATGGGAGGGTACAGTGAGGGGGAATTTTTTGAACCGCAGTTTAATTGAAACCGTAGATACTGGATTCATTGATATGGAGAGGACACCTGTATTTATATAACATATTTCCAAATGTAAATCTGCTCAAGACAATTTAACAACATAAACATAGGTTATGATCTCCGTGAAATAATGTGATGCTCACTGTTATGTAGTTAGGAGTACTGAATGGAAATTAGAAAAAAAATTTTATCTGAGAACCCAACTTGCTAATATTTTTGTTTCCTTTTTTTCCTCCTTGTTGTACATAACTTGCTAGTAGAGTCACTAATTTGTACATGTTTTCCTTTAGAATGCATATACAAAACTGGAATGGATTTTCTGTAATTCCCAGATATGACAGTTTTGGTACCTTATCACAATTTAACTGTAATTTATGTTTTTGTTTTGATCTGCTTTTTGTTTTCAGTTCAAGTACAGCAGCTGGTGCAAAATCAGAGGAAGCAACTAAATTGGAAAGAGAAAACTCTGCCTTAAACAAGGTTTTGGACGCGTTATGCTCATATCATTGGCATCAGATTTTAGCTATGTTGAAATTTTTAATCCAAGACCCATGTATCCCTACGCTTTGCGATTGCCAGTTGTCCCAAATCCTATATCCTGAAACAGCTGAAGATTGTGTGCACGTTCCAGTCTGCAGTTGTGATGGCTACATGTCAATGAAAAGGTGCTGTTTACAAAATCAAAGACCAAATAGTTGTTTATCACCTCTGTCTGTCTATGTGAAAGACTCAGATTCTTTGTCATGCCAGTCTGTGGCTGTTGGATATTTTAACGCAATGGTGAACAAAGGGATTGCGGTGCCTTGCAATCTTCATAGGTGCAGCTCTCAACAACTACAACAGTGCAAGCTCCATTCTGCAAGAGCAGCACTTTGTGCACATCTCTTTTCAGCAGGGCAAAAGCTTAACAAAGCTTGCAGAGGCCGCAGCCCTTCTCCACCTCCATTATCACCTGTGGAAGCTGATGAAAACGACTTTTTGGAGGAGTCAGTTGAAGGATCTCTAGCCTTAGATAACCGACTTGAAATGAATGCTAACCAGCCTCCGTCCCTCATGCCAGCTGAAAGAAGTTGTTCCATATGTGAACATAAAGATAAAATATCTTTTGCAGAAGCATCTGGTAACTTGGATGAAACTTGTCTACATGCAAATCAAGAAAATAGCCTTATTTCTGATAAACTTGAAAAAGTTGAAAATGCTGCCGCATTTCAAAATTTAATGGATCGAATCAATGAGAAATTAAAATCGATAGAAACTACTGACGTTGCAACTCTTGCAAAGTTATCCAAGAGTGATGGGAGAACAGAAGATATTAAGCTACGGAGCTTTATAACCTCTTTATTAAACAACGCTAAGGCAAATGATTATAATATTATGGAGCTATTGAGCCAACATGATAAAGAAGTGGAAAATAAAATTATCCAAACCAGATATCGCAAGCGGCAAGAAACCTTGTTGGCAATGCACAATTCTCCCAATTCATCAGTGTTTCGACGACAGTCTCTGCAAATCAAGCGAGAACTTGCTAGTCTTGATGAGACATTTATAAGAAAAAAGGCAAGTTCAGAAAGAAATATAAAAAAGCCTGCAAAAAATGACAAATTATCGCCAAATAAAACTGACAATCAAAGTACATTAAAAGATCTCACTTTGCAAAATCATGAAAATAAAGAGAGATTGTTTTCTCCCATTAAATCAAAATCTTTGCCAATTGGTCAAGAAGAGTCCCCAGAACTACCTCTGAATAATTTAGAAAGTAATTCTTGTTTTGTGGCACTTTCAGAAACCAACTCTACAACAGCCCAAACCAACCTGGCTAGAATGCATGGAAATTGTGGAGTTGAATTATATATGGATCAGGTCCCCATGAAGGGAGATGAGAGAATGACGGATTGGACCAAACATTACGCCCCTTCTGTGTGGTACTCCATGTATGTAAACAATTTTTTATTTCAAAAACCCTCAAAGGCAAGAAACCCTTCTGACTGCGTGGAAAGGCAGAGAAAAAATACTCCAGCCAAAACATGTAGCAATGAAGATGTAAATAAGATGGTAAGAAAATCAAATCTGCATGTTGTTGTAGAGCGTTTGGAAGATACCATTAATATGGCCCAAAAGACTAATAAATCGTTGTTGAAGAGCTATAAAATATCAAGCAAACTGAAAGAGATTCACAAGTGCGATACCAACCACAATTCTAAAAATGGCCTTCTTATTAGTATGAGTGAAAGTGGAAGTAACAGACAGTATGTTCTATCACAGACTCATACTCTATGTAGCAATAATAGTAAGAAGGGCTGCATATCAATGAAAGAAAATGAAGCATCTACTGAAGGCTATAAAAGCCTCTTGAAACCATCATCCTTGAATTCAACTGTATTGACTTCCAATAATGAGGATTTACAAGCAGGTTCTGATGCTGGGGATAGTTCACCAGTTCTAAATTACACTAGTCCCATAAAACTTATGTTCCTTTCAGAGATTAACAGTAGCGAAGGAATCAAATACACCCTAACATCTGTAAATGATTCTGCAAAATTAAACATTGACCTTTACTCAGTTCCAGATAAAACAAATGTGCTATTCGAAAAGCAGTTGGAAGCAAGGGATCATGATAAAAACCTTGCATTTGAGGAATGTGGCAATGGTGATAGTGAAAATAATTGTAAAACTGAAGTGAATTCTGTCTTTCCTGCAATAATTGCTAATGAAACAAATATTGATGAGCGTAAGCCAAATGAAGAACCCATAGAACAAAGTGGCAGTGGTACCTCCTTGAAAAGAAAACCTGGGCGACCCAAGAAAATTGGTCCTCAGGTAGTGAAACAAGTGAAGCGGCCAATTGGGCGACCTCCAAAGCCTAAGGTGGATGTAGCTGAAAATGCCAACTGTCCAAGTGATTCCATTAGTAGTGGGAGAAGTGCCAACTCTGTTGCTGATGGTCTAGAGGAGAGCATTAACAAAAATATTATTGTGACTGTTGTCTTTGGAAGGTCGAGAAGGACTAAGAGATGCGTTTCGGAAGGTAGCCTAAATGTAATTGGCCTGGTACCAGGCCCACACAGTTACTGTGATTCTGTACGTGAATCTGCACAAGTGAAGCAGAACTTGGAAACCAGAAACAGTTTGCCAAAAAGCACAGCTATGCAAAATTCTGCCACAGAAAATAAGCCCTCTGCATCTGGCTATGAGTATATTAGACCGCTAGAGAGCAGCCCAGTGCTACAGTCCCACTGCAGCAATATAGTAAGACCAAACCATAAGCCTTTAAATGTGATTAGAAAACCTGGTAGACCAGCAAAAGTAAAAATTTCTGGCATATCAGTGACTGTTAATCAGATTTCATCTCAGGAAAGAAAAGTGAGTATTAGCAGCTGCCTGCCTCCTTTAGAACAAGCGACTGTGTTAGAAAAGGACGTATCATCCAGGGAGAATGATAATCAATGCAATAAGGGGGATAATACTCAGTGCTTTCAGAATGACAGAAGTGAGGGTTGTTTGAGTCAGAAGATGGCAACAACCTCAAAAAAGCATGAACTCCCTTTGAGGCAATCTGTTAGAGACAGAAGACCATCACTGCCTTTCTTACATTCAGTAGCATCTTCTAGCTCATTATCTTGTAGAAGTGCCTTTCTACACAAATCTTATAAACTCTGCTTGAAAAAAGCTAAAGGTAAAAAAATAAGGCATCATTCAGCCTCATCACCATCGGTAAAGGAAAATTCAGAAAATGGGAAAAAAAGGGCTGAGAATAATTTATTCAGCATTGTTAATGAAATACCGTTGAATCCCATGGTTTCATCCAGGCCTTCACTTAGGTGGTGGGATCCTTCCATTTCTAATGATTCCCTGTTAAAAGAACTAAATAATAGATACGAACAGATAACAAATACCTGGCTGCATGTGAGTGGTGATGAGTTTGAGAAATGTCTGTATGACGAAGACTGTCATGGTGAACAAGACTGCAGCATTGAAGTATCAAACCCTCTGGACTCCTGCATTTTAGAGCTTGAAAACTCTCCCATAAAAATGCTTTTCCAGAAGAAATGTAATATAAGCGAACTGTGCACATGGTTTATGCAAACAACAGAAACACAGTCACTCTCACTAGTGAGAAAGGCAAATGCTCGCAATCCTTTTGAAGTAATTAATACACGGCAGTTTAAAATGGGAACAAGACAATCTGATTGTAGTAATAATCCTTTCCGAAAGCACTTTAAAAAGTTTGCACTATCCACACCTTCAAAATCAGCAGGAAAGCTACAAATTCTCCATAACATAGTCCGATCTCAAGTCTTAAAGAAGAAACACAACTTCACATTAGCCAAGTATAAAAGAACCAGATTTGAGAATTTACAGCATGATCGGTGGCGGCAATTTAAAAAACTCTATAATCATGGAACACGCGACTGGAAATCGAAAAACTTGCGATTCTTCTGCCAAAGCCAGCGCTTTGCTAATGTAAGTAGGAACATGAACAACAAACTATGTGTGCTCCAGGGAAGTGGCATTGGGCAGTCGCCCACAATTCTGGTGGAATCTCATAAATTAACTTCGTTGGCTGGAACTGATGTTGGAGATGCAATTTTTCAGCAGAACACACAATTGTCTGACTTCAGCACACAGTCGGCGCACTCCAGCCAGAAAAATACTCTGAAAGCACAGAGCTCTGTTGAATTTGGTGAAGGTGCATGGAGAAACACAACCTTTAAGGATTGTAGAATATTTCTGAAGAAAATCAATCCTATAGAAGAGCAACATTCCTTCAAGAAAAACACTGTTATTTGCACTCCAGAATCGGTTGACCTTAGTACCGGTAACATCTGCTTTCAGGAGAAACGGCCTCATACTTTACGGTCCCATTCTGCTAAGCAAAATGCGTCTGTGAAGTGTGAGGTTTCTCAAGGAACCAACATTCCCAGCCTGGTGAAAGGGCCGCATATCGAACAAGACAACAAGAAATCAAGCAAACGTGTCACTTTTGATGATGGCCCTACTGAGGAGCCTAAAAAAATGAATAAGAAAAGGAGGACACAGTGCAAGCCTGCTGACCTGAACTTTAGGAAAAGGAATAAGAGGCCATTATGCAGCGCTGGTCAAGTAGCAAGTTGTTACTCAAAGTATCAGCTAGGTAAGTTTTATCTCATCTTCCTCTCACCCCTCTCCAAAATCTTACTAACATGACATTAAAATGAAATAATTCAAGGCAAATACTCATACAGAAAAAAACATTTTAAGAAGTTGATAGCTGACTTTCAGACTATATACTAAATGCTTCAGTAACCTTTTTCTGTGCAAGCTAGACTTTCCCATTTATTATAGAATGTCTTTAGGCATTCTGAGCAGAGTCCAGGACAAATTTGGCATACACTAGTTCCATGTCAGGTAAAAGCGCATAATTGACATGACATACGGTCTGATGTGTCTGTGGAACATAGGCTTCTTCCACAGATCCACTGGATTGGGAGCTGTTGATGTACTCCCTGTGGTTGGAGCCTCCTAGCCAGCACCTGTGCGCATGGTTGCCAGCAATGGATTGGACGTGTATATGAAACGCCAAATACATGATTGATGAGGTCACCCAGTCATCTGTTTGGATGCAGCTATGTCATTTTTTCCTCCTCTGTCAGTGATTAGCATTATGAAAACATAGCAGTGATCAGGCATGCACATTTTTGAGAACAGTGATGCGCACACAGCATACTGCTTTGTGTGGGGATACATAAAGCACACCAAAGAAGATAGTGTTTAACTATAGTGTACCCCCAGTATCTGCAGATCCGGCATCTATGGATTTGACTTAGCACAGATGCTGTGGATACTGGGGGAAAGCTACTTCTGGTTTGACAAGGAAACCGGAAGTGGCAGTGAATTCACATATCTACTAATTCGTGTATTAGTAACGGATCTTCCACAGATAAAAAATGGTAGACTGTACATTTAGTGGCAAATTTCAAGTTATTCCAAATTCCATGTGTGCCTAGGGGGGAAAGCGATGGGATGCACCTTTTTTGCAAAATTATGCTAATTTTGGGAGGAGGAGCTAAATTTGGGAGGAGGAGTTGTCCATCTACTTCTGGCTGAAAACTGAATGCTTTTTATTTATTTTAAATGTCACACCCTGCCTTGTTCCTTTAGGTTAACAAGGCTGTTTGGTAATTTAAAACTGCAGTACAGAAATGTAATTTTGCTGTATTGTTCAGTATATGAAACAAAAGATTAATGGTGTGCAGCTGATTCTTTTTTTTTATTTCTCTTCCTCCAAAGAATAAAAGTGCTATCTAAAACTATTGTGCAGGAGTGGGAGAGAAGGTGTGTCAGGCTTTCTGGAGGGCTTTGTTTTGCATGTGCCCTTTGAGTGCACGGGATCTGAACTGCATTCAAAAAATAACTGTCTGTGTGGCATGAGGTCATCATCATAAAACAAGGTGGCTATCTAGCTATTTATCTTTTTTTCTGATGAATATAGAAAGAGCTCTCTCATGGCTGCTGTTCTTCTTTCTAGGTTAGAGTTGCCAGACTGAACCCAGAAACCCTGCCTGTTTAGATACCTCAAAGCACCAGCAGGATGTCAGCTGTTGTACATTTTGGCCCTTTTCTTCCATTGATTCCATGGCCCACGTTCTTCCTCTACCTACTGTAACAAGCACAACTGGGGCTTTACTATTTCATAAAGGCAAGGGAAGAGTAGCAAAGGGACCAGTGGAGAAATGGAAGGGGATATGTTGAGGCAACATACTTTCTTACTGCCTCCGAACATTTAAAGGGACAGGGAGGAACTCCTGGTTGTGGTCTGGCAACTTTAAGAGTATGTATTCTTTAAGGTGGGAAAAAAATTCAGATTGCATTGAGAGAAAAAAACCCCCAGATATATTAACATTGGCAACAAGTGGTCCTTGCTATGATTTAGCAACTTACATCATGTTTTTAAGGGGGAAAAAAACCTGATAACTTTTTCATAGTGTTTCATTATTTCACTTTAGACTTCTGTTGTGATATTTTCTGTTTTTTCTTTGTTGTTCATAGTTTCCCATACTTACTGGCACTTTTTTAAAAGGGGTCAGAGCTCACTGGGTAGCTCCAGATGCAAGGCAGACAGCCTTTCAAGTATGCTTCTGTTTGCAATCCAGATTGTCACCATATCATTAGAGTCCATCTGCTCGCTTCCAATGGCTGCAAGAAAGTGCAACTTCAATACCCATTTCTGTCTGTAGATCTGATTCTTGCATGCACAAAATGTGTGTGTGTGTGTGTGTGTGTGTGTGTGTATGTGTGTATATATATATATATATATATATATATATATATATATATATATATATATATATATATATCATTAGTTTGACACCTAATAGCACAATATAGAGTGTAAATTTTGTGTTATTAAAATTCTTTTCTCAAAGCAAGCTTTGTTTAGGAAGGGAGTGTCCTCTCCTATGTCTTTCAGTTGCATATATTCCTCTGAAATATGGATTTCTGGCCA
The DNA here is from genome assembly GCF_035046505.1 of Tiliqua scincoides. Taxonomy (NCBI): domain Eukaryota; kingdom Metazoa; phylum Chordata; class Lepidosauria; order Squamata; family Scincidae; genus Tiliqua; species Tiliqua scincoides. The sequence continues at coordinate 80,207,639 of NC_089826.1, forward strand.
GTCCATTGGCTCAACCCAACTAGTGGCTACTCTTATAAATGATTAACAGGCTTATGTAGTATAGTGTGCATGCCAAAGGCAACATTTGGAAATTTTATTTAAGGAAATGTTCAGCCCAATCCTAACCAAGCTTCCTGCTGTGTGATACAGTAGTACTGAAACTGCTGCTGCTGTATCCTGTATGGGCAGGGAGCCAGCTGGAGGTATCCCCAAGGTAAGGGAACATTTGTTTCCTTATCCCGTGTCAAGCACCAGCAGCCACTATGGGTCTACTGGGATCCCCACCACCTAAATCGCTGGTGCAGAATCAAATAGCCCCATGTAGGGCTTTCAGGTGCAGGAGACCTTCTCTGTTGCCCCTGCCCCATCCTGGACCTGAATCACCCTTCTCCCCATTACCCAAAACATCCTCTCCCGCCACCCAGCATTGGACTTACCGATTGGCAGGCGTTGCTCTGATGCCAATGGAGACCTGGCAACCCATGCCTCTCCACCAATGACACTGGCCACCACATGGTCATAACACATTTGTGACAGCAGCACAAGTCAGTTTAGGATTGGGCTACCCATTTGACTAATCATATTGCATTTTAGTCGGTTAATAGATGAATGAATTAATGGCTCAGCCCTGTGCAGCCATATCACTGCTGGAACTACTGTTCTGGTGGCATTTTATGCTTTACAGTGTTGTGCTGCTACAGTAGCAGACAGTGGGGAGGACCCTGTGTGGGGTGGTGGCAGAGCCTCACCGATGCCATAAGTAAGTGGGGTGGGCAGAATGGGCTGGGAGGTGTGTTGGAGGCAGGTGACTTGCAGAGGTTGCTATCCTCTCCAGTGCTAGCTTAGGGCCCAATCCTATCCAATTTTCCAGTGCTGGTGCAATTGTTCCAGTGGGGTGTGTGCTGGATTATGTGGTGGAGGGGCAGTCACTGGGGCTTCCTCAAGGTATGGGAACATATGTTGCCTTACCACAGGGCTGCATTGTGGCTACACTGGAACTGGAAAATTGAATAGGGTTGGGCCCTTACGTGACTCCTTTGTCTCCTTGAATTTGTGCCAGTTAAAGAGTTGGCACAGGTTTGAGGAGATCCATTAGTGGTTGTGGGGCTTATAGAGGGGTAAAGGAAATACTTTCCCTTCGCAAGCCTTCCAGTTGCACCCCCCCCCCCACCACCATAACATGTAGCATAGCTTGTTTTGGTGTGGCTGCATGCAATGCCTGGGAAGAGGATAGAATTGGGCTTTAAATGTGCATACAGACATTCTAGATTCGTAATAAATAATGAGCGTCTTGAAAAAGATTAGGCAAATTTTCCAAAAAGGTTGAAGAAGAAAATGTTTTGAGAACTGAAAGCATTGGGTCACACACTAAACCAGTTCATATGTGACACCAAATCACCATTTAGTGTTAGGTGTGCAAACAAGCACAAGCTTTCCAAAGAAGTTTTAAAGCATTTTTTGTTTGTCTAGAACTAATCAAAGCCTGCTGTTTTCTATTCAAATCCTACTTTGATATTCTTTATAATATTTGTATATAGCTCTTCAACATAAGAGTTCTCAAAGCAGTTGACAAAGCAAAAGGAATGAGAAGATTACTTCCTGCCCAAGAAAGGGCTCACCATCTATTGTGGTTTCATTAACCAACTCTTCTTTGGGTAAACCACAGTTCGTGTTTGAGGAAAAACAGGAGACTTCTCTTCTAAACTGTGAATGGAAACTTAATGCTCCCTTGAAAAGGGATTGCTCACTGAAAGGAAGGGAAGTGCTCAAGGCCAGGGTGCATCAAATAACTACTTCTTAAACGTTGTCAGTAAATAGTGTCAAACTTGTTTCTCTCTCTTTCCTTTCTTGTTTGAAAGCAACAAGGAACTATATGAAGTTAAACCCATAAATCCAAAGCTATAGAACTTCTCTCCATGGAGGTTCATTCATATTCATAAAGAACATTTATGGAGCTCATTTTAGCATTCTCTTTCCAACAGTAGCCACCAGATGCAACACTCTTCCCCCTAAACAACTGCACACCTTAAACTTCCATTCTGTGACCTGCTTGCTGTAGGTTGTCCTCTTGCAAGGAGAGATGGACCGGAGTATTAAATATCCTGACCTTCTCCACAAAGACTCTGAAGCAGCTGAAGGAAAATTAAAAATACATATTAACAACCAATAGTATGTCTTTTCACCTCCTGCCACTGGGCGTGATTGTTTCTCTAATGTGAGTTTGGCTCTCCACAAATCCCTGCTCACAAAGTTGGCAAGCTTCATCAGTCCTTCCCACCATCCCTCACAATGTTGCTACTGGCCCATTTACTGTGCGAAATAGCATCTCCTTTGCTGGTGGTCCCATCTCCTGCGCCTTCCGGTTGCCCAATCAGCTGATATTGCTTTGGTGGTAAGCTTGCCACTTGTAGACCCTTCAGTGTTGCATCAACATAAATGGCATATGCTTGATTAATCTGATTGAGGGCACAATCTTAACCGAGTCTACTCAGAAGTAAGTCCTATTTTGTTCAGTGGGGCTTACTCTCAGGAAAGTGTGGTTAGGATTGCAGCCTCAATATTTTAACTGGGGGCCAGAGCTTTTAATTGAGTTGATTAATGTTGCAGCCTTGTCATAATCACCTTTCTTTGAAAAAAGCCAACTTAACTGACCTATACTGGTAACATTACTATAGTCATGATAAGGCATTTGAAAAGGAAAATCAATCAGTGCTTTTAACATTCAGTCGTGCTTTGCTCTTGAACCTTAAATTGTCACCCAAATCTTGACCTTACTCAAATTTACCCCACCTCCCACTTAATGGTAAATCTGAAAAAATGGCTCTGATCTCAAGTTCTCCCAGTGTTTCTTAAATTGGTTGGAAATATATAGGTGCCCTAACAGTCCTGATGATCCTTTTTTGTGAAAAACAGGGATGATGAATGAAGTTCTAGAACAAATGGCTAAAGCAAGTACAAGTAACTAATATTAACAAGTGTGCCACAACCATAAATGGTAATTTAAAATTATTTGCTATACTCTTGTCACTTTTCCTAAGTAGCTCACTGTATATCTGGCTGGGGCGGGGAGACATGCTACAAAATTATAAGTACTACCACTTTGATGGTCCATTTGGATCACATTGATGAGATACAAGTCAAAAATTGAAGCTGTCCTACACTGATTTCAAATAGTGGTATACCCTGCCCACTATTGTCTACTCTGACCATGCTGTCCAAGTTCTCTGACTGATCTCTCTATCCTGCCCAGTCCAGCAACCTGTATCCTTTTAACTAGAGAGACCAAGAATTGAATTTAGGACCTTAATACATGCAACATACTGTTCACTGTAGCACTGAGCTCTCCAGAGTGCATAGTTTTCGTTCCTACACCTAAAAGAGAGCAAACCATAGCATCTTATAGAATCATAAAATCATTGAGTTGGAAGGGACCTAATAGATCTAGTCCAACCCCCTGCCTTAGACAGGAAATCCTCTTACAGCATCTCCAACAAGTGTTTGTTGAGCATCTGCTTGATCTTAATGTCTTTTTCCCCATAATTGGGTTAGAAAATTCCTAAGCTGCAAAGCAAATCCCTGTAATGGGTTTGTTCCTGTGTAGTATGTGTAGGCTCGAACAGTGGTACAGGCATAATTTTAGAAGAAGCTGTGATTGTCACACAAGCTCTATTTTGTCTGAATCTTTTGAAATAAATTGAGCTCATGCATTCTCAGAAAGTTCAGTTTTGATGCCTTCTCTAATTAAAAATCTATATAGCAGTATGAACCATAATAAAAATGAGTCAGGGCTCTTTCCAAAAATAGCCCATTAATTCCAAAATTAATGACTCTTAACATTTTTATAAGGTCCATAAATCTTTTGCAGACACATCCTGATGTATCTGGCTTTGATGTTAATATAACACCCTTGCAGTACTGGTGTAATCTTGCAATTTGTGAAATGCCACTACAGCAGTAGGTATACCCCATCTTAGACCAGTGCTTCTCAAACTTTTTAGAAAAGGGACCCACTTTTTAGAATGACAGTCTGTCAGGTCCCACCAGAAGTGATGTCATTAACCTGGAACAGATGTCATGGCCGGAAGCGACATCAAGTAGGAACATTTTTAGCGCCCCCATACAAAAAAATCTACCGTATTTATCGGCGTATAACACGCACTTTTTCCCCCTGAAAATAGGGGGCAAATGATGTATGCGTGTTATACGGCGATGTCTCTTTAAGGGATCCCGTTCCCAATAGTGCCTAGCGGCGGCACAGCGTCGTGACGTGATGTCAGCGCTGCGCCCGCCGCATATTATCACAGCCGCTGGCAGCTGATGAATATGGTAAGTGGAGACCCTTTCTTTGGGGAGGGGAGGGGGAGGGATTGAGGTGAGGTGGCATAAGTAATGCTTTGGATGGTGAAGAAGATGAGCTGATTTATGAAGATAGTAGCAGTGAAAGCAGCAGTGTTCATTGCGATTTTGAAGATAGCAGTGAAGATGAAGAGTTTCTTGGTTTCCCAGATAGTGATTTCTGAGTAAACTTTTGTAAAAACAAAATATCCAAGTTTCTTTTGTTAAAACAGTTGCTTTTACTGTCCTTTTACATTATTTACCTTATATGTGGTAATAATATTAATAAAAAAAAGTTCTGAGCTACCCTTATTTTTTTCCTGAAATTTCCCTCTTAAAATGAAGATGCGTGTTATACGCCTGTGCGTGTTATACGCCGATAAATACGGTAATCTAATTAATTAAATTAAAAGTTTACAATAAGTATAAGTTTAACAATATATTTAAAATAAAGAAGAACCCTCCTAACCTTCCCAAACATCCCAAAGGCTGCAATCCTAACCGCACCTACCCAAGAGTAAGTCCCTTTTGTTTGTTTTTATTTTATTATATTAAAAACAAATACAATTTTAAAAAAAAAAGATATTACCGGTTGTGTGGCAAATGCGGAAATCACAAACATTTATTTGTTCTACTACAAAATCATACAAAAAAAATAGTTATTAATTCTTAAGCAATCTATACTTATTAGAAAATACATTTTCAACACACACACACACACAAACATCAAGGAGTAAGTCCCATTGACTGCCATTGTTAAAAGCAGGTGCAGGAACTCACAACTTGTTAATCTTTTATTTATTTATTTATTTATTTATTTATTTTTAAACTGCACTTTGAGGAGTTTTGCAGCCTCAACTGGCCCCCCTTTTGGCAACTGGCAACCAACCTTTATATTTTGCAGCCATGGAGCACCTCCCCTCCTAAAAAAAAAAAAATTCTTCCTCATAGGGATTTGAACCCTCCACAGACCAGCACTTTAACGCTTGAGCCATAGGAACTCTTAGACTCAAAGTGTTTGGAACTAATACTTGAGGCGCTGATGTCCACCAGCTGGGCTCAAGACCTTATATATTAGTTATGAGCTCTTTGACTACAGGCTTTCCTATAGCCCAATGGAGAGAGTGCTGGGCTGTGGAGCACAAGGTCAGAGGTTCAAATCCCTCCCTAGCCCGCAGTTAAAAAAAAAAAAAAGTGGAGCATGAGGTCAGAGGTTCGAATCCCTCCCTCAGTGAAAGGGGAAAAAATGTGCAGGAACATTGTTCTGGTGCGTTCTATTACAAAAAAAGCCCTGGTTAAAAGCGTATACATAGTAGCCTGTTAAAAATACAGATCTGTCACATTTCCTCAAATGCAGTTGTGTACCTTGGTAGCATCAAGTTTAATATATTAAAAATAAAATACACATTGAAATGAATGACGACCCACCTGAAATTGGCTCACGACCCACAGTTTGAGAATCACTGTCTTAGACATTTATTCACTGGTAAAAGATCAGGTTTCTGTAAGAGGTCATCTGTTGCATTCGTCATTAGACCTGGATTGCATTGTATGCCACCATGGGCATGCCACCAAAACCAGGATCCTCTTGGAAAATTATCCCCTTCAGCTGTTCTAGAAGAAATTGCAATGTCATCACATAATGAGTATGCCCATATTTGTGGCATTCAGTTATGCCACAATTTGAATTGGGGGGGGGGGGAATTTACCATGTGGTAACAATGTGTCATATTCCTAGATGTTATGGCAAGGGGGGGAGAACTCTACATGGATGCTGAGTTTAGTTGCATCTCCATAGTGAATGCATCACATAGCCCAGCTCAAGCTTTTTGTTGACTGTAAAAGGAAATTGTAATAGATTCCTGTATGTCTACCATGGTAGTAGGTTCCCTGCTGCCCTGCAGCTTTCCTCTGCCATTACAGGCGGCCCACGTTATCAGCGGGGGTTCTGTTTCCGGAACCCCCACAAATCAGGAAATCCGTGGATGTTCAAATTCACAGATTTCGGAGGTCCCTTGAATCCCCCAGAGGCAAGGGGAGCTGTGATCCCCCTCACCTCCGGAGGGTTTTCTGAGCCCCGCATAGACCACTCACATCCGCCCGCAGCTTCTCCTGGCGCTAGAATGGCCATTTAGAATGGCCGCTTCCTCGGGCCTCAGAATGTCTTATAAGGCATTAAAATGTATCTTCCAGTTTTACAGAAAAATGGAAGTAGCATTTTTTGGTGACATTGAATAGAACAATGTTTGGTGTTTTTTGGCCTACATTGCCATTCTGAGGCCTGCAGAGGCAGCTGGTGGTCACGCGCTGCCTCTCCGGGGCTCAGAATTTCCTCTGCCCACCCACAGGTTTGAGTGGACCCACAGATAAGGAAATCTTCAGGTTCCAAATCTGCGCGTAACACAAGCAGACCTGTATTTTAAAAAAATATTTTTTCTAACTGGTCTTGTCCCCCACTCTCTTCAAAGAGTCTCAGCAGTGTCTTGATTGATATGTCTTCTTTATCTGGTGACAATTTCTGTTACGTTCCTGTCTCCTGAAATTTGGATTTTGAACACTTAAAATGTAAAATAATTGTATGTAAAATAACGATGCAACGAAATTGCAGATAATAGCATTCTGGCCAGTGGTTAACGTTGGAGCTGTGGCCAACACTGTTGAACTGGAATGACAGTGGGAGAGTGGTCCTAAGCTCGTGAGGTGGCTTCTTCATTTTGCCTTCTTTGCTGTTCAGCAATGCCTGACATCACGTAAAGCCCAATTCTACAAACCAAGGAGCACTGCACAGATGTTCAGCATCTAGCACAGTGCTCTCTGCACCATGCAGCATTACACGGTGGCATCACAAATGGAGCAAATGTGTAGCGCCAGGCAGAAAGCAGTTTATTGCGACAGTGCCAACCACTACAGGCCAGGCCAGAGTTCAAATCTGTTGCAGAGTCCAGAACTAGGAACAGCTGTGAAGAGTTAGGAGTCCACTTCATGCTCTCTACGAAGGGCCTCAAGTCCTCAAGGAGACAGCTTCATTGGTATATCTATGCTATGGTATTGATTTCAGCAAGACTGTTACTTTTATAATCACCCATCCTGCTTACCAAACACAGTGTGCAGTGGCAGGATAGGTGTGTTGGGGTTCTCCCGCACCCCAGCTTACCAGGGCAGGGGCCCCAGAAGGTAGAGAGCAGCAGCCAGGGCCCCATACTGGGTCAATGGACACCAGGGGTGGGGCCAGGAATGCCTAAGGGCCAGCAGCTGCCAGCAGGTGCTCCTTTTCAATCCCTCAGGCAGGAAGGGGAGAGGCAAGAGGAAGCAGGAAGCCCCATAAGAGGTGGGAGGCTGGTGATGACAGGCAGAGCAGAAAGAAAGGGGGAGGCTGTGCAGTTGGCAGCTCCTGACCAGGATGCGGGTGCCTTAACTCCCTCCCCCTGAAGCAAGTCTGAAGCTTCTTGCTGGGGCATGCCTGCCTCAAACAAGGTGTTACATGCTGCAACTATCCATCATTCTTTAATTAATTGGTGCTGCACTGATGAACTGCATCAGAATGTCTCCAGCTGTACATTTTGTACCTACCTCTCCACTCTTATGATATTCATCCCTTTCTGCAAAGGCACTAGTAGCCATGGAGATGAGGCTCTCATCTGCCATTGATTCCTCTTTCAGCTATGGTTTTGCTTGTTTTTAACATTCCCCCCCAGCAGTGTTTAGTTCTAATATCAAGGTGCCATATAAGCACCAGCTGAGTATTTATTTTGTAGTCCTGACCATTACTACCAATGCATTTAAAACCACCTTTAAAAAAAAGGCTGATTTGTAGTGCCTGTTGCAATTACAGTGATCGTTATTAGAAAAAAGACATCATGAAAGGTGAATCAGTTCACAGTCATCATGCAACTTATTTATTGGTCCTAACAACTATGGGCCCAGTCCTGTCCAATTTTCCAGGACTGGTGTAGCTGTGCCAATGGGGTGTGCAGTGCATCCTGTGGTGGGGAGGCAGTCACAGAGGCCTCCTCAAGGTATGGGAACATTTGTTCCCTTACCCCAGGGCTGCATTTTGGTTGCACCAGAGCTGGAAAGTTGGATAGGATTGGCCCTATGTTTTTTATGCTGAGGATAAAAAGCTCTGCTCGATCAGACCAAACTTCCAATGAGTCCCACTTCCCACAATGACCATCCAGGTGCCTTGGAAGCTCAGAAGCAGGACTTAAAGGCCGAGGTGACATCAGGGACTGGACAGGCCAGGCACTGCCTGAGGGGTCCACCAGGTCAAACGGACCCTTGACCCAATCTAGTCCAAATTCTATTTCCAGTAGGGACCAACTAGGTGCCTCTGGAAAATCCAGAAGTAGAACACACAGCCAAATAGCCCTTCTCCTGCTGTTGCTTCTCAGCAACTGGTATGCAATGGCATTCTGCTTCTGAATCTGGAACAGCAGTTTTCAGCCAATGTGCCACAGCCCGTTGGTGTGCTGCAAAAGGTCTGCAAGTGTGCTGTGGGAGTGTGGAGCACAGTGGTTCAAAATTGCTGAAAAAACTCTTCTGGGTTCTGTGGCTCTGTTTGTACAGCAACTGTAGCAATGAATTGTCTCTCCTCTTCCTCCTCCACTAGCCGGCAGAGGAGGAACAACAACAGACAATTGGTTACTACAGATAGTTGCCCTCGAAACAGTCACAGAACCCAGAGGAATCTTCTGGAAGCTGGATGTGACATCACAAGAGTCGAAGCCCATAGAGGTCAGTGTGCTGTAAGAAGAAAAAGATTGAAAATTGCTGATCTTGGAAGTAGCACATAGCACTCGTGACTAGTAGCCATTGATAGTACCTCGTGAACTTGTCCAATCCCATCTCAAGGCCATTGGGTCATCGTATCTTGAGGCAGCAAATGCCATAAATTGTGTGAAGCAATACTTGTTTTTCCTCAGGCTGCTGCAAATGTCTTAAGTTCTAGTAGTATGAAAAACACTTCAAAATGGATATTTCCTCCAAGTTCTTTAAACATTACACCAGTTCCTGGGTATATTTGGGGTGCCGATTCAAAAAATAGCATCCGTTTTGCCGTGTCACATCTAGTTTTGGAGACACCGCATAGCCTCTTAAGTGAATGGTTCAAGCAGCTTCCTCATGAAGCTACCCCAAATTCATATCAAACCACCATAAAGTTTGGGAAAAACTTTTCTGACCCTCAGTTTTGTAGACCTGTGTAATCTTCTTTCATATCCTGCTGCCTTAATTGTCTCTCTTTTTCTGAATTTAGAAAGGTCCGTTAGCCGTTCCTTATAGGAAGGGCATGTCAGCCTCCCCTAGGTTCTTTTGCTTCTTCCTCAGCAAATCTTGGTTTGTTTTTTTTCGTGGATGCTTGATGTTCTGTCTTTGATCTTGCTTTCCATCAATTTATGCAGAACAGACTTTAAATTAATTCTCCTATGATTTCTTGGATCTTACTTGATGCTATGTCAACTACTTTGCAATCCTCTTTTAAAGATCCTGGTAACCCCCCCCTCCCCAATTACAAACTTTTGTTGGAATATCAGCAATTTCCCAATTGCATTGGGGGGGGGGGAGCAAGCACTATCAAGTAGATGCCACCTGGCCCTGATGTTGCTGCTGTTTAATTTATCAGGAAGCTCTAGAACTTCATTTCTTGTCACCTCTATTTGATTCATTTCTTCAGCCTCTTTGACAGGCATGAGTATCTGTCCAGTGGCATAGCTAGAAAGGGTGCAAAGCACTAAGTTTTGCAGGGAGCCTACCGCAGCATGCAAGGGTCCCCTTCCCCTCCCCTTCGAAGCCAGGCGAATGCCTCTGCTTTGCTCCCAGAATGACTCCAAAGAGGTGGAAGGACTGCTTGCACATTGTGGTGGGGCTCCCGGCAAAACTTAGTGCTTTGCACCCCCCCTCTAGCTATGCCACGGTATCTGTCCTATCTATTCCTCAACACAGATGGAAATAATTTCTTCGTTTCTCTCCTATTTCCCTATTTTCTTTATTGCCTTTGTCATTTAATGGTCCAACTGGCTCCCTGGCAGTTTTCCATATTTTGTCATATTGGAAGAAATGCTTATTTTTGCCCTGTTTCTGGCCATATGCTCCTCAAATTCTTTTTTTCTTTGTCTTAAAATCAGCTCTAAATACCAGAATTCCTTTTTCTTTTTATCATTTGTCTTACACTTCCATTTATCCATTCCATTATTGATTGGATAACACTTCCATACCAATAGGACATGCGCTGCATCCTGTGTTGGGGGGCAGTCATGGAGGCCTCCTCAAGGTAAAGGATCATTTGTTCCCTTGCGTTGTGGCTGCATTGTGGTTGCATTGTTGCTGGGCAGCTGGATAGGATCAGGCCCTAAGTTGTTCAAACACTGCCACAGCCTAACACCACCATTCTGAAAGGATCAGGTGTTTTTTCAGAGCCCACATCTGTTGTGAGGTCATGTTAAGAAGTGGGTCATCTTTACTGTCACATTGTGATGGGTGTGGTGGAGCACTGTCTGATCAAGCCAGGCCTCCAGGGAAGTGAGATCACGCTCTAGAGCCCAACTCAAGGGCACAGAAGATTCTGAGTGTGTCAGTCTAGATTAGAGGCAGCATGTAGTTGCTAATCCATCCGAGCTCCTGCCCCGAACACTTTCATAAGCCTCAGCTTTGCCCTGTGCCCTTGCCCCAGATTTTGAAGAGATCTTCAAGTGAACAAACTCTGGAGCGGATTCTGCAGGAACAAATTCACATTTTGCTCCAGGGTGAAACCAACGTATAAATCCTGCTTGATGTTCTAATTTTAGAATTTGGGGCTTTTCAATATTTGGAAACAGGCCACAGAGGGCAAGTAAGAGAAGAAAAGTTTAGCTGGAAATATTGGGGAAAGGTAAAAACGAGTGGGTTGTGAGTGCTTGCACATCTCACATGGCGGCAGTGCTTTTCAAAGGACTCAAGTGGGGAGGCTCTGCCTCACCTGCCACCCCACCCACCCCATGTCCCTGTTGCCTGCAGCTTTCTGTTCTGTCTTCTATGAGACATAGCCATATTTACATACAGCATAAGTGAGATTGAGAGGTGCTTTTTAGTGTCATGATCTAAACATTTAAGGAAGAACGGTTTTAACTTACGCAGGCACCTCTCATTGGTAATTTAGGCAGGACAATAGCTCTTGAAGGCAGCCTGTCATGATGACTCTTGTCCCTTTGTGAATCACTGGCAGAGGAATACTGCTCAGAAAAAATGGCCTGCAGTCCAAGGAAAGTGAAGCACACAAATATGATTTGCAATGGGAAAGTGCACGCTTAACTCCACCCATTAAAATTACTAGATCTTAAAACTGCTTTGCTGAATTGTGCTTTTGTTTTTTTAGAATAGTATTTGACTAGAGTTTTTTAACAATAAAAATGATTTAAAAGATCACTCTCATTTTATTACTGCAAATCGTCTGTCACATTTGTGATTGGGGGGGGGGAAATAGGCGTGAAGGCCAAGTTCTAATTGCGTCCTCCTTTTTTGCAGGGCCTCTTAAACCTGTTGGGCTGCCTTTGCTGGGTGGATTTCCAAGCAGAGCTGTCGAATACTCCATGATCCCATTTCAGTTGCCTCTTCATGGAAGCTCACAAGTCTAGCGGCCAAACCCATGAACTCTCGAGATGAGTCCATCTGTCACCTGGTCCTCAATTAAGCATGCGATACTGTGAATGATTGTCAAAACAGAGCAAGTCACTGCTGTGAGAGCTTTAAAACTGCTTCAAAGAGCTAGACACTAACATTCTCTCCAGGGGCTGTATTTGCTGCCCAGCGTGTGCCTCCTGGGTGAAGAACTATTTCTGATGTTCAGGCACAGTCCACCAGGAAACAGTTTTGAGCGATTGGGACCATTCAGATGTGATGAAGCATCTTAACATGCATGCCAAAGTCTCTTAAGAATGGTTAGCCATAATTCAGTTGTGATGCCCAGATGTTGCATGAGTAGCAAACTGGCTTGGAGAGGTGGTGATTTTTTTTTCTCTAATGCATAGTAAAACAGAGTTGTTGTCTAACTGTTTTTCTGTGATGTTTTGCATGCATCTTAAGAGATGGGTCTTCAGAGGCACATCTATGTTGTTGTTGCTGTTTTGTTTTTTTTAAAGAATATTGGGAACAACCCTGCAGAAAATATTTGAAATAGCAACTTCAAAAACGATCTCTCTGGTGTAGCTGAGATTTGCTCTAACTAACCCTTATCTAATTTTATGTATATTTCTTTCCTTTTTGTTGAGATTAGCTTTTTTTGTCTGTGAAGCTTCATTACAATTGTCCCTTTTGGAAAGACTGAAGGGGGTCTTCTACTGGATTCTCTGGACTTGCATTGTTTCTGGACCTTGGACAGACTTACAGGAATGCCATGGTGGAAGCTATGGGCTTAACCTAGATAACGTGGAGGATTTTGGCATGCTTAGAGAATCAGTGGAGAAAATGAATGTGTTTTAAGAGTCACTAAGGTTAGTGTTCTTTGAGCCCTTATGTTTCACAGTGTTGGGTGGATTTCCCCCAACCTAGGATTCTGTTCTGCTTTAATTACATAAGGGGACCCATCACTAAGTCACATCCAAGACAGTGCACTTATAAACATTGTGATAGATGCACATCTATTAGCAGGAGCCTACTTCCATATACAGTTCTCCCTTGTCAGATTAGGGCAGTTGGCTTACAAATGAAATACAAGATGCGATTGAGTGCAGAGGATAGATTTTTTTTTTTTATAGTAAATACCTGGAAGCCCAACAAGGCAGAGGGAAGTGGGAGTGACTTGAAACTCCAAGACTTACTGCGACTTCTTGTGCCGGTGTGGCACATGATGTCAGTGTCCCGTGACCCAGGAGTGACATCACTACCAGAATAGTCATCACTTCTGGGTCACCTCCAGTCACAACCCTTCCAGTCATGTCTGGAGATGTTCAGAGTGCTAGAATGGCTGCATGTGTTGGTGGTCAGGAGTCAATGAACACATATTCCTGTTGAAAATGTGTTCTCTATGTGCTTGGGACTGATGATGTCACCTGAAAACAAGCTCTATGACAGTTGAAATGTGTCGGGCTTCCCAATGCTGTTTCCACTAATCAGTCTACCTCTGCACCCAAATATAAATTGTCTTGTACATCTTTAAGTGGCACATGTTTGGTGGATTGCACTATGATCTTAGCTTTATCTCTAATCTTAATTTTGAACGCGTCTCTTTAGGTTCAAGGAAAGGGAGACATGTTGCCATGCAGGCTGAAAAAGCCCCCCTCTCATCTCTCCCCAGAGCCAGACCTGCAAGGTTTTCATCAAGTGGAAAAGACAATCATGTATAGCTTGGTTCAAGTTGTAATCTGTAGCTCAGCTCTTCTTGACCTGAGGTGTCTGCATGGAAGCATTAAGAATATCAAGGAGAGGTTTACACATATTTGTAAACATGTGCGTATTTGAGGACGTTTCTTTAATCTTTGAGCATAGCACTTTATGGTTTAGCTTTGGTTGAGGAGCTGGTGTTTTTTTCTTTTTTTGTGGTTTTTAAATCCACGGCCATTGGGACAGAATAGAATCATAGCAGGAACTATTTAAACAATTTTCCCTTTTTTATATGCTCATCTACTCATTTTTCCAATAAATGTATTAAAATGCCATAATCTTAACACTTTGTAATGATTAAACATCCATAGATGTTGTTAGCTGCAGTTGACAAAAGTAACTAAACAATCCATTGCATTTTCTACAGTATCTGTTCCAGCACAGCTAGGTGAACCTTTTGTGCTATAAGATATAATTATGCCAACTTTGGCATAATGAAGCACTTAACCTTTTTTATTCCTGATCCCTTTGTGAGCTGCCAAGGGTGCACCAAAACCACAGTGGTCTTTTTGTACCTCTTCTCTTGGCGCCCCAGTGCCGAGAGAGGAGGTGGTATGTAGACTGCATTTCCCCTCCCTAGCAGAGAGATGGATGCCCATAAGCACAGTGTGCATATATCTGCCGCTAGTGTCCTCACCACCATGACAGTGCATGACTGTTAGATTTTGTATCTGCATAGCATTCTCTGTGCAGTGTGAATGACTTGTCCATGGCAACCTGTGCAGAGATCTCTCACTGTCTCAGGACCATGGTGCCTTTTAGCAGGAACAATAGATACCCAAGACAGATGAAGAGCCAGGAGTTCATATGTACATATTGAAACAAGTACCCTTACAAATGACAAATAGGCTTTAGAAGCATCCAGTGTGAATTGAAGCTTTTTCAGTCATGCTTTGGCACCATTACGGTTTGATGCCGTTCACATCTCTTTCTTGTGTGATCTTTTCCATACTTTCAGTTCTCCCACACATATAACTGTGGCTCTAATCTCATGGAGGTGTTGTGCCGCCACTTGTGAATGAATACTGGCACTTATTTAGCATTTGCTCTTGACAGCAATTAAGACATTGGCATGCTACTATTAAAAATATCTATTTTTGATTGGTTTGGACTAGCGATTTATCTTCAGCCTCTTTCCAAATGGCATACGTTGCATTCCACTCATTTACATGAGCAATGTAATTATGCTAGGTGTTTGTATGTTTACTCCTGTACAGTCCCTATAGCAGTGGTTCCCAAATTTTTTTGACTGGCGGCTCCCCGACCTACTGGGCCATTGGCCACGGCTCCCCCTTAGGACTACAATCCTATACGTTGTAAAGGCTGACAGGGTTTTTGTCAGGATTGTGCAGCTCCCCAGAGAGCCAAGGCTCAGTGTTTGGGAACTACTGCCCTATAGTGTTTGAACTGCAGCTCTTCTCAGTACACGTGTGGATTGTGCACAGCAGCTAGTGCATTGAACTTGTGTCCAAGTTTAAAAAAACAAAACTTTTGTCAGTGACCTATGAATAGCCTTGAACAATCACTAGCTAGTCTCAACAGAACTGTAGTTGGACACAACCAGTGGTACATCACAGTAGCCCTGGCTGGGGACATATGTCCTTATCATGATGCCCCATAGGCATGCACTTTAGGGACAGCAGTGTGGTGGGGGTTAAACCTCTTCCTGGTGAGGTCAGTGTGGCACTAGCAGCACATTTTGCCCTCTCTTAACTGTATCCCAGATTATAACCTGGCAACTGTCAATAGAACTTACTGGAAGTGGGTCATATGTGAATCTATCATAGCTTCATAGCCCCATCCTGGGTTCTGTTTCCTTCCAAATTCTGAGCCACAATTATGTCGGTGGAAATAAGTTTACCTGCTCATGGATAAGTAACTCGGACACAGTTAGCCTCATTAGATTAATAAATTGTAACATATTTTTGTAGACTTACTGCAATGTACCAAACTGCTGATAGCAAAGAGGTTTAGAATATATAGCACTGAAAATATTTGCTAGCAGAAATTACGCTGATTCATTTTAAAGAGAGAGGTGAGCAGGGCTACTAAAACTTTTGCCTTTATGCCCACTGCTAAATTCCAGTGTAATACTGAGGAAATCTGTTTTGCTGAAAAATTCAATTTAGCTTCTGTTCCATTATTCTTATCTAGGTGGTCACAGTAATTCTAGTTCCTCCTCCCCCGCCCTTGGAACACTACAGCTGCAGCTCTCGTCTTTGATTTTTCCACTCAGTCATCCTAGTTTCTCAATTTAATTGCAAAAAGATCTAATAGTGACCTCCCTGAACATGGAAAAACACTGGCTCTAAATGTTTTATCCAGGTGCAGCAAGATGTGTGTCAGATTTGACCTGATCTCTCTAAGTACTGAGTTACATAAGAATATGTACATTTGTGCCATGCCCAAATCCTCCCAAGCCATACGTTCAGCAAATCTGGGTGTTTTTGTACAGAGAGATCCACACCCATGACTGCCAAGTCATATATAGGAGCACAAGATACAGTAACCTTGCTGAAGCTAAGCAGATTTGAGACTGGTCAGATGGGATGTATGCCCTCTTGAGTTGCAAAATGGAGGAAAGCTGGAAAATAAATATTTCTGCTTAATACAAGGATTAAGAAGCACACTGCCATTGCTATACCCAGATACTTCTGCATAAAATCTTGAATAATACAGGAACCAGCTTCTCGCAGTTGAAACTGAGAAACATTCTTGCATCCCAGGTAGACATGTTTCTACCTCTATATAGCTTAAGTAGTTCTAACTTTTTTTTCTTTTGGGGAAGAAGTGAGTGGGCCCCTTATTTACTAAGGTATATTCTGTTGAAATAAAAACCACTACAACCTCTTAGGTTCACCAGATACAGTCAGTAAACCAATTTTGAAACTCCTTCTGACAGGCAGATAAAAATCTTCACAGTAGCAGCCAATAGGGTCTGTGCAAGTTCCCATTAAATCAAGCCTACAGAATTCTGCTCCAACAAAGGCATCTATTTGGATGAGCCAATGGAAATTCATATTCTTGACAATGCAATAAAAGTCAGGCTGATGTGTCTTTTGGGGATTTTAAAAGCTTAAAATTTCTTAATGCCACTCCACAACCACGAAAAACTACAGAAAACTACACGAAAAAACAGAACAGAAAACGTATCTGACACAGGATAAGCAACCAACATTTAAAGATAATGATGTGCCTTATATCTACCCAGAGAGTGGAAGCTTGAGTTTCACAACAGCATCACTAGTCAACTGTACAGTTTTTAACCAAAAACTGAAAAATGAAGAGAACGAGTAGCTGGCAGTGCTTGCACTATTGTTTTGTATATCTTTGTGATCTTTTTTGTTTTTCTGCTGCATACGCATTTTTGATCATGAAGTGATCTGGGGTTTTGGCTTCATACTAAACCATGAACATTATTCATTGGCTGTACTTCTTTGCATGTACATATAAGACAATTTCAGTATAGGTCATATAAGAATCAGATACTGTCTTTTTAACAGTATGTTGTAATTTTTCTATCCTTTTACTGCTAATTATATATTCTCTCTGGTTTTATTTTGTGCACAGATGTTAATATATTTATGTAATGTGATGTGTAAAAGTTATTCACGAATTCAATAGATTGTTTACCTTGGTGCAACGCTGTATAAAAATGCAAAGGGTTTTTAAAATCTTACAGATTATAATAATCAGAACATATGGTATGCTTTAAACCATAATTTTCATTTATTCTATGAAAGCGTTATCATAATTTTAAAAAAAATCTCTGAAAGGTCATTGATTGTAGAGGAAACAAACTCCTAAAGTCTCATTTAACAAACCTTCACTTTATCAACATTTTTGCTAAGTGTTTGGTGGTGGGGCTAAACAATTTGTAGGAAATTATATCCAACTCAGATTAAACTGGTTGTAAACTATCAGCTGTCTTTTTATTTGCTTTAGATCAGGGTTTCTCAAACTGTGGGTCATGACCTGATTGTTGGTGGGTTGCAAGGCTTTAGCTGATAAGCTGATAGCTGAGAAGGCAAATGCGTGGAGCCCTATGGAAAGTGAAACTGAGCCATAGCGCATGTTTACTTGTGGGTAGGCGACCATGCCTTAGTTCACTGCAAAGGACAGGCCGAGAGAAATCCAACACCACCAGAATGGTCCCGATCCAATGAACACAGCCCCTAAAAAACACTGGAGAAGGAAGTCCCTCCAAGCTTACATATTGAGTGTTATGGAAAGCAAAACAGCTTCATGTTTGCATTTACTTGTCAGTAAGCAAACATGCCTTGGCTGGTGGTGATGATCAAGCAAAGGGGAATGCAGTCACCAGAATGGACCCAATTGGATGAAAGTGGAACTCACCAAATGCTCCAGAAGGCAACTTCCCCCCTCCCACTATAAAGGATAAAAACAGAGACTTCAGCTGGCGGCATACTGGGTTTAAAACTGATTTAATCACAAATCACTGAAATGATTTAAATATAAGAGGTTAAATTGAACTGGGTAGGACTAAAAATCTTGCTGATTTTGGGGGGGGGGGGTTTAAGGTTTTTTGCAAGCAGGCTACAGCCGTAATTCACTTGGTGGAACAGGGTTGTCGTCCCATCTCATATCCCCTTTAATTATCTGCAATTGTTTTAATTTGCTTGATGATGTCACTCCTGGCCACGACATCACTCCAGGTGGGTCCTGGACAGATTGTCATTGTACGAAGTGGGTTCCGAGCTAAAAAGTTTGAGAACCACTGTTTAGATGTTTAAGGTGTCCCCAATTGTTCCAAAATTAGCACCCAAGTTCTCAGTTGATTATTTAGCTTTGAATATCTTCAAAACCTGGATTTCAGCAAAAGATATGTTCACTTTAATATACTGATGCTCGCATTTAATTTCCCCTGCCTTTTTGAAATATGAAATATCCTACAACCAAAGTAAAAATCTAGAAAGTAAAAATCTCCAGTATCCATTCTTCAACCAACCTTTAAACAACCAGTTTATCAATATTTCAACAATTTTCTGCACTATTAAATTCTAGCTATATTGACTACAATTACAAAGAGCTAAGGGCTGAAGCCTACCTAACTTTCCAGCACCAGTACAGCCACAGTGTAGCCTATAGGTAAGGTAACAAATGTTCTTTTAACTTGAGGTGGGCCTCCATTACTGACCCACCACAGGAGGATGCAGTACATACCCTATTGGCACAGCTGCATCAGCACTGAAAAGATGGATAGTCCTGGGCCCTGTTTTCCTCTACATCAGTGATTTTCAAAGTGGGCGCTAGCGCCCCCCAGGGGGCGTTGGAAAGATCCAAGGGGGCATTTAAAGTAAAATGGGCGTTAGGGGGGGCAATGGGGACAAAGTGGGCGATAGGGGGGCAGTGACAGGTCAGGCCAGGTGAAAAACGCTGGCCGCCACCAAAAAAAGGGGTTCCAGGCGGCCAGCGTTTGAATTTGGCACGCTTTGTCCTTGCGCGCCTCTGATTTGTTTTTCTCTGCCTGGAGTCAATAAGCGGGAGGAGGCTCCTCCCCCCCTCACCGCTCAGAGCGCTCCAGACTTCTGAAGCAACAGCCTTGTGAGTGCTCTTCCCCTGCGCCGCTTTGCCGCCTGCCTCCCTGCTTGTGTGGCCACAGCCTCAACTCTGGTTTTGGTGCCTGCCTGCTGCCTGTGTGGCCACAGCTGCTTGCCTGTGCCATGTGCCTGCCATTGCCACCACAGCCTCTGCAGCGGTGCTGTGCTGCCTGCCTGGGACCAACACAGCTCAGCAGCAGCCTTCTCCATTGATATCCAGGTAAAAGAGAAGGAAGCATAAGTGTGCAATCCTGAGGCTGTCTACTCAGAAGTAAGTTCCATTATTTTCAATGGGACTTACTCCCAAGAAAGTGTCTTAAGGATTGCAGCCTCAATACATTACGTTAAAAACATTACTCATCCTACTTGTGTCTACTCATAAGTAAGGTCCATTACTCAGTTGGGCTCGCCCCCAGTCCAGCAATCTCCCCCTCCCAACCCCCCCCCCGCACTTGCATCCCCTATCTCCCAGTCTGAGCCCCATCCCAGTTGTGTCTACTCAGAAGTAAGCCCCCTGAAATGAAGTGGCTTGGATTGCAGCCTAACTAGTCTTGCCCCCCCAACCCCTCTGGACCTGCCTGCACTGCCCCAAAGAAAATCCCGTCATGCATGCACCCCCCCCGCCCCAAGATAAAAAATATATGCAATATATTTATACATATTTATTTATAAATTTATACATATACAAGATGGTTGATGCTGGATGCAAAAAGGTTGGTTGCAAAGTTTGCTGCAAGTAGTGGTGTGTGATTTGCACAGGTGTTTCTTGACTTGGCCTGCTGGAGACTTCTGCAGACTCTGCAGAGAAGGTTGGTTGCAAAGTTTGCTGCAAATAGTGAGTGCGTGCTTTGCAAAGAATTTGCATATTCTTGTTCCAGAATAAAATATGGCTCCAACACAGCAAACAAAAAAGAAGTGTAGGCAATACAGTGTGGAATATCTGAAATATGGATTTGTACCAGCACCAAATAACGAGCAGCAACCAATGTGCCTACTGTGTGAGGGACTTTTTTCAAATGAAGCCATGAAACGTTCCAGGCTCCTACAACATTTGAAGAAAATGCACTCTGATAAAGCAGACAAAAACTTAGCATATTTTCAGTCACTTCGGGAACAATTACAGAAAAGGAAAAAATATTGTAAATATGTTTGCTAGCACTTCACAGCAATCCAGTGATGGTTTGCGTGCATCATACAACATCTCATTGCTAATTGCTAGATCTGGTAAGCCTCATACAATTGGGGAACAGCTTATTCTGCCAGCAGTCAGTGAGGTTCTGCGCACAGTTCTACACAAGTCACCCGAACAAATTATTAAAGCTATTCCTCTCAGTGATAACTCTGTTCAAAGAAGAGTGGATGAAATGGCTGAAAATATTGAAGACACATTGTGCAACATGCTTAGAACAATAGAATTTGGTTTACAATTAGATGAGTCCATTCTTCCAGGCAATCAATCTTTGCTTCTTGCTTATGTTCGTTTTGTCAAAGATGAAAGTTTGGTTCAAGAGCTGTTATTTGCAAGACAACTAGAAACAGATACAAAAGGGGAGTCAGTATTTCGTGTTGTTGAGACTTTTTTCAAGGAGAAAGATATCCCATTTACCACCATTCTTGCTTGTGCAACAGATGGGGCACCTGCGATAACAGATCGTTACCGTGGCTTCATCAGTTTCTTGAAAAAAGCTGTACCTGGTGTGTTTACGATCCACTGTGTAATTCACAGGCAACATTTGGTCGCAAAAAACCTAAGCAGTCGACTTCACGAATCATTAAACACTATTATCAAAGCGATAAATAAAATTAAGGCACATGTTCTCAATTCTCGATTGTTTCGACAGCTCTGCATTGAGAACGATGAAGATTTTGAACATTTGTTGTTGCACACAGAAGTTAGATGGCTGTCAAAGGGAAACTGCCTGAGACGTTTCTATTCAGTTTTTGGAACAGTTGTTGAATTCTTCCAAGACTCAAATCCTGTTCTCTCTGATGAACTAAGAAACATCAAGCATGATACCGCCTACTTGTCTGATGTATTCACAAAGTTTAACGAAGTTAATCTGCAACTGCAAGGAAATGAGATTAGCCTTATCAAAGTCAAATCTGTTCACGTTTCGCTCGAAGTTACAGTTGTTCAGACGTAACATAGCCCATCGTGAGCTCTTTCAGTTTCCGAGCCTCTCTGAATTGGAGAAGGAGAAGAGCATACCAGATGATAACCTACAAGTGTATTGTGCACACCTGGATGAGTTGCACAGAGACATGTCTGATAGATTTCAGGATCTTTTTTTGCTTCAGATACCAGACTGGGTGATAAATCCATTCCTAGATATCGGCAATGATGAAACAGGAATGGTAGAGGAAGAACTTATTTCACTCCAAAATGACATTGAGCTCAGGCCAAAGTTCAAACAGTCATATCAAGACTTTTGGTTACAAAAAAAATTTTTTGACCGATACCCTGCACTGTGGAACAAAGTTAAGATGTACTTCATTGCTTTCCCTACATCATATTTAGTGGAGCGAGGCTTCAGTGCAGTCGCCTACCTACTTTCCAAGCAAAGAAACAGACTGAACATTATTGAACGTGGGGATCTAAGACTTTTCCTTAGTTCCTTCCAGCCAGATGTTGATAAGCTGATATCCCTACACCAAATACATCCATCCCATTAAACTTGTGAAGACGACATAGTTGCAGAAGAGATGCAAATTTAGCTTTTTAAAAATGTTATTTATTAAAAATGTTAAATGTTATATATTTAACTTTAAATACTGTCTACTAGATTTATTTGTCAAATACATACGTTTTTTTTTATAGTGTTGTATTACTTGTTTTGAATTTGCAGTAGACTATTAAGCAAAGAGGTGGGGAACGCTAGGAATTTTTCCTGGGCCTTAAGGGGGCGTCAGCCTGAAAAAGTTTGGGAACCACTGCTCTACATGATAAGCACTGCTTGTCTTCAGCATTAATGGGCTGTAACCTCTATACCACCATCACTCTACCCTTTCCACAGGCACCTTCTTTTGTTTTTTCAAATAAAAAGCATTATCTTTGAACAGTGAAGCAGCCATAGTACTATAGAGACAATAATTTAAGAAGAGGGAGAGAACTGTGGGAAACAAGGGCAGAAGGATGGGAAAATGTTAAGCGAAGACTGCTTTAAGCAGAAATGAGAAGGTGCCAAAAGGTGCACAGAAAGTGCAAAAAGGCAGAAATGGGGCCATGTGCTAAAAAGTCAGGACCATGGAAAAAGAAAATAGGATAACATAAAAAAGTAGTCAAACTCAATGGAGCAGGTTGGTCCAGCACTGGTGTAGTTATACAGCAGTTACCAGAATCCAGGGACAGGATTTAGCAGCATCTTGTAAATACAGATACCTAATATTACATGAGTTACAAAAGCTTTCTTATGTGCTTCTTAAACAGGGTGCGGATAATATTTCACAACTGCACAACTTCACAATCATGATTTACAATCCAAGATGACAACATGTTATATACACAAACCCCAAATTCTGCAGGAAGATGACAATTCTGAGTCAAAATATGATATTGCACCTGTTGTTAACATTTGATTCCTGAAATGTTCAAATAGCAACAGACCATGGGTTGTATCCAAAGAACGTTAGTCCTGATTAAACCCCATTGAAAGCTACATCTTAAGTTCATAATGACCAACTTCTCATTGATCTCAGTAGCATTTAGTCGTGATTAATGTTCTTAAGATACAGCTCAATAACAGTTTCAGAATCTTCTGCTAGCTGACAGCCCAATCCTGAGCTCCCAGGCTCAGCGGCTCCATGCAGGGCTCCCGCCGAATCCTGTGCCTCCCGTGCTACTGCGGGAGGCACCTCGGGAGAAGGGGATGTTTGTCCCCTTCCCCCGCATAAGGGAAGCAGCCCCGCAATGGGGCTACTCACTTTAGCGGCAACCAAAAGGTTGGTACTAAAGTAAAGGCACTCATGTAGGACACGCAGCCCACCACGAGTGCCTTGAATCCTGCGGAGCTCAGCTCCATGGATCCGCCTCTCCCCCTCCCCAGAACACCTCCCCCACGCCCCCGGCCACGCCCCCGCCTCCCGTTCCACAGCCCAGCGGTCCAGGAGACTGCCGAGCCATGGAACCCAGGCGCCCGCCACACGCTAGCCCAGTGCTGGCTGGCGCTGGGCTAGCTCCAGTGGGAGCCCAGCGGTGAGCCCCACAAACGTGCCTTATGGCATGTTTGCGACTGTGGTCCGTGCTGCGGACCTCAGGATTGGGCTCTGAAGCTGTCGTGCTTGGAGGCACTCCCCTGGTCTTGCACCACTAATGGCTTGTTTTTTTCAAAACGTGTAATATGAACCTGCCCTTAGAGGAAAATATGTCTTGCATACTTCTGCATGTCACTGTTCTGTGCATCTTTGCAAGAGAGTTGATTTGATGGTCCAGTTGCACCTAAAGCAGAAATGTGGCAGAATGAGCCCACCCCCCACCCCTTGGGAACTGATGCAAGGCTAGAGCAGAGAATCAAGGCAGTCTGCTGGCAGTGGCTACTCTGGACTCACATTTAAAAATATTTAAAAATTTTGACCTGTTTCTGGTAGTGCACTAGTAATTCTTCCACTGCACACCGGTGTATACCATCACAATGGGCTTTGGGTAAAGCAACAAGAAGTCATGAGGAAAAGATCCAGTTAGATAAATCTCATTATCTGGACACTAAATCCATCTACAACACTGCTGCCCCATGCAAGCATCCCCAGTTCTGATCTGTTACTTTAAGTATAGAGGCTAGAAGTTTGGGTCAAGATAAAATCTGAGATTGCTAGAATTTTTACACTAGTCAGATTCTGCCAAAATTATGCGCAATATACAATAGGCTCAGTTTCTCATCCATTTTTTTCAGTTTACATGGGAACCGCCCTTCTTTAAATCCAAAATAATCTCTTAGCTACTAGTGCAGAAAATGAGCCCCATCCAATATATTCTTTTTTATTATTATTGTTTTTAATAAGAGACTAGTTTCAATAATACATTTACACTTTGCAAGATAAAATGAAACTATAATCCCTTGGAAAAGGGCTGCAAGCTGGGATTCAGGGAGATCTGCAGTATAATGTGACTAATATTAAAAGCATGATTCAAACAAATATAAAACACTGTGCCTTACATGTGCAGATTCTGGAGTCAGAGCATATCCTTAAAAAATCCAAAAGATTATGAAGAGGTAAGCCTTCCTACCCATCAAGTCTCCTTTGCTCCCACCCCAAAAAAGGATCAACAAAACCACATGAGTTTAGACTTTTTACATACAATTATTTAAAAATGGATTTACAGCAAACAGCATTGATCTGTTCTCACTTAACCGATTCTTTGTCCAAAAGCTTAGAGAGATTCATTTTGGTTTTCTCAAGAGCTACTGTTTTCGCTCGGCGTGAGGGTCTGGAACTCACTAGCGGAACAGGTGGTTCAATGTCTTCACTGCAAAGAAACATTTATTTATTTATTTATTTTATAGCATTTATATCCAGGCTTTCTATCCCAAGAAAGTGCACTCAAGGCAATGAGTTTTAGAAATCATAAATGCAAGTTAGTCACATTCAATAGTTTTAACTTGAGATGCATCCAATATCCTGACTGGTTATTTCAGATCCAGCCTTCTTTACTACTTTGTACCTTCAGATCATGTGCAATCCTCTCTTTCTCCCCATTCTCTCTCCCACTTCTACTTTCCCCCACTCAGATTCTGGCCTTTCCCTTGTTCCTCAGACCAATTTTTTCATCCAACCCTATTGACCCTTCCCTCATTTTGCCATGTTCCTGGGCTCCTGTCTTCTTCCATCCTGTTTGTTTGGTTCCCCACCCCATGATATTAAAAGCAGCTCAGCCCATCACTGTGGTCACCACTCAAATCACTCAGCATATTTCAATAAATTTACAACACTGATAGGTCCTTAAAACAGGATTAACTAAAAAATGCAAGAAGTTAACAGGGAAGTCGATGTTGTACACTTATCACAAAGCACAAAAAGCTGTTAAGGACACTTGGCTAGCATGTGTGCAGACAGTCACTCTAAAGAATTTTTAGTTGATAGAGTTTTAATCCTGGAGAGTTTTAATCTCCAGGAGTTTGAAAACCGATCTAAGTTAATGCGGGGGTGGGGGGGCAGGGGGAAGGCAGCAGCGCAATTCCCAGGATCGCGTCACTCGGGGGCTGCAGGGGCTTGGGTGCGCTTACATGAGCCTCTTCTGCAGGACTCCCTGAGCTTCTGAGCTTCTGCAGGGCTTCCCCGCAGCTTCGAAAGTGAAAGTAGAGCCTCCTCTTTGCTGCCCCCGCCCCTTAAGGGGGCAGAGGTCAGGGCCCACAGGCCCCAGTCTGAAAAGCCCTGTTTTAATCAACTGATTAGATTTGCATATTCATAAGATCAAGATGATCCTATTGTTCTTCCAAGAGCAGCAATCTGAAAGGATTATTCTGCTGCAGGGGCAGGGAGGGCATCCCTTTTTAAGTCTTCTTCAGCACTGCCTGACTGAGACATGAGCTTTCTCTTCCTCCTCCCCCATACAGAGAATGGTCAAGGATCATTGTGTCTCAAGCACTCCATTTGGGGGGGGGGGTGAATTGTTTAAATAGAGATAAGTCACGACATTATACAGCAAAGGAAGTGGGGATACAGTACTGTAGAAGTTTACCAAGTTGACTGTGGGACCAATGCCCAATTAATTAGGGCTATTTTAAACGTCTTTTAATAGAAGTGTTATTAATTACTATTACTATAATAGCAAGACACTTTTTTTAAGCTTGCAACACTGGAAACTATAAATATCTTGTTAAGAGTTAAAATCATTTCTCTAAATGCATTTGGAGTTGTTGAAGGGATGTTCTGTGTTCACAAATGAATATTTACCTTTCATTTTCTTGCTCTGTAATTCTACGATTTCCTCTTCTGGGCGCAGACTTGGCTTCTGTGATTACTCTTCTTGGACCTGTAAGTTGCAAATGACATTTTTTTTCTTTTTTTTAAGTCTATCCTAATACTGTAAAAGTCATGGTTCTGCTTCTGTTTTCTCTCCCTCTGTGAGCAAACCTTTATAGCAGCTCTTCCACATCAGTCATTGGATGTGTTCTGCTTGATAAAATATATTGATTAAATATATACACCTAACAGCTTGTTGCAGTATGCACTAAAATTACAGCTCCTATCACTTCATCGCTGCAGCTTAATTTTGTGGATGTCTGAAAAAAGATGCATATACCTGTGCTGGGGCATACGACAATGATGAAAATGATGATGATCATCAGATGTTCTATCTCACCCTATCCCAAGGACTCAACAGTTAAATTTGAACTTAGTTGCATTAATTGGTCCACATTCCGCAGAGATTCATGTACTCTATTTCTGTCTTGCTTTGAATAGTCACCAAGGTCTGGAATTCAGTGGAACATACACATTTAAAGTGTAAAATCTGGGACCCCTAATGCATTAATACAGAGGAGAGATAAAAGAACTCTTCAGCCTAAATTAAGAGATGCAGACTAGACAATGTACCCATATGGCCAACCTAAACTACGCACTGCAAACTCCTGTGTGGGGAAAAAAAGTACTCCAGTTTTTCACGGTTTTTTTGCTTGCTTGTTTTGTTTTTTGGAATAGGACTCTGATGTCTTCTATCTTTGTTTCCCTTCTTGGGTTGCCCAAACCAGAAAATGAAGCAGAGATCATGCTGAAGGCAAGGGTGTGGCATTTTGCTTTTAATTTGCTCTGTTCAAATTGCTGGCAAATGTCAGTAATAATGTAGTTAAAATATTTAAGAAAACAGCAGTGCCAATACTTCCAGCATGTGCATTCACTCACACACACACTCGTTTCAGCCAAAGCTATTCATAAGTCCTCATAAACAGAAATCCCCGAGTACATTTGCTCTAAATATTGTTTAATTAGGAATGCAACAGTGCTTTGGCTCACTTTTTTTAATGCAAGAAGTAATGAAGTTCAACATTTATAGAGGGTCCTACCTTTTTTGGTTTTGCTTCTTGTAGATCTTGACTTTGGAGATGTGTTCTTTCCCTCTTCAGTATTCTGAGTGGTTTCTTTGTGTTCTGTGTAACACAAGGAAGTAATCATATAATGCATTTCCTCAGAGCCAAGTCCTTTCAGAAAAAAAGTGGGAGGCAGGACCTAGGCTTACCTAGTTGGCTGTACCTCCCATGGTGGCTGTCCTGCATGCAGTTGAGCTGCATGCCGATCCCCGCCTACCCTCCCGTTGCCACAGTCTGGGCCTAGCTGGTTGCTGTTTGGGGCCAGATAGGAATTTTTCTGTCTGCCTAATTGGCCATTGGTGGCCAGGTTTTTTTGCCTATCCCAGACTTGGTAGGGCTGGGTTTCACCCTTTCTTTACTAACCCAATCACTTTTGTGTTGCATATTAGGGCAGCACAAAGGCTCGAAGTTGGCTCCTGGTTTAAACCCCAAGATCAGAGAAAGCAGGACCCATTTCCCACTCCTCAGTTGCTCCCTGGCACAAAGGGCTTTCTGGATATTTCCTAGTCCAGATCACCTGGCCTGCTTCTGAATTCTCACTGGCTTCGGACAGCCTCATGCAGTTCGGCTGCCTCTGACCTTTGTGTTGACTGTGATAAGCTCATGTGCCCCAGGCAAGGGGATGTGGCTTGGAGTCAGGATAGGAATGTCCATCAGATGTTGGGCTATCATCTGGCACCCATTCAGCAAGTTGCCTCTGCAGTACTCTCTGTTGTTGCTTAATGGCTGCAGGTTTCAAGCTTTCCCTCTCTGTATATTAACCATTTTAAAAAGTGACCCATTCCCCCATATATTCGTCTTGCATGGTCACTGGCAAGGGGAACTAATACTGAAACAGTAGAAAACCAAAGGCAAAATGATCCATCACAGGTTCTCTCTTAGCTTAACTTGGCGTTGCTAACAAACACTGTTTAGATGTCACAAATAATTGTAGACTGGCCTAGAGTAATGACTTTGTTTTTTAATTTCAAGATCCATTCCCTACACTACCTTCCTCCTTTGCGTCAGGGAGATTCCATGTTCTGTCATTCTCTTGTTGTTTATCAGAACCACCAGTATCTTCAATTACTTGAGAAACATCAGTTTCCTTTGTTACTTCAGACGTTTCATCACCAATACGACTTCCCCCGTTTATGTTATTCTTCACTTTTTCAATCATCCTTAGACATCCTTTATCTTTCACTTTCTGTAGCAGATATATTGGGTATTAACATTGCTCAGAGTGTAAATGAATTGTAGAGAGGCAGAACAAGCCTCTAACACAAGACACCCCCCCCACCGCATCTTCAACATAAGTAGCCATTTTAGTGAACCTCATGTTGAAGGAACTCATTTACATCACAAACACAGGTAATAAATAGTTAGTCTGATATTTTAAAATGGAAACAAACCAGGTCAATGTTTTTCATGTTTGTATTCTCCAACATGAAGTTCTACAGAACCTGTTCATTCCATTACCCAACTCAAATCATGTACTTGGGAAGACGAGATCAGATGCAGTCCTTGAGATTATGTGCTCTCTCCCCAACTTGCATGCTAGAAAACCATTTCTCTTACAAAGTCAAGAAGATCTTGAGTTCTCATAAACGTACAATCTCTCTTGTTCAGTTAACCTCTATTCACGACAAGGGATACAAGCAAGAGAACCCAAGAGTCACTCTCCCAGTCTTACCTGGAGTGATGTAAGTGGTGAGCAAACACGCCCACCAAGTCCTATTTCTGGGAAGACTAGTAAAACTAATATATCCATTTATGACCCAGCAAGACATATAGGTGAAGCTGATACAAGCAGACACAAGACTACTTCATGTTGCCCCCCTTTTGCATATGCAAATTCTTGCCCAATTTGGTAGGATTTCCTAACCATCTTTAAATAGAGACAGTAATTATTTCAATAATTTTTATCCTGTCTTTCCCTTCAATCAATGGAGCACTCAAAACAGTATACAATGCAGATCAAAACACAGTAAAATACAATAGGAATGAAATATAAAGTGCAATAATCATAAACTAATCATAAATAATATTGTAATAAAAATATTAGCATAATAAAACCATAAAACCCACAGACAATTACTCAAAGGAATTGCAGCAATTGAAACTCTTCAACCTTCAACAGAAGACTAAACAGGGAGGGGGCAGTTCTGAATCTCAGTGGGAAGAATTCCATAATAAAGGTGCTGCCACTGAGAAGAGCCTGCTCCTTATTGCTATCAATCTTACACCCGCCAGAAGTGGCAAACATAGCAGGAACCCTCTGCTGATCTTAAGGGACAGTTCGGTACATATGAGAGTATGCTGTTTTTCAAATAGCCTGGTCCTGAGTAGTACAGGTCAAAACCAGGCCCAGTACAACTTAGGGCGCAATCCTAACCCCTTATGTCAGTGCTTTCCAGCATTGCGGTGCCAATGGGACATGTGCTGCATCCTGCAGTTGGGTGTCACTCAGGGAGGCCTCCTCAAAGTAAGGGAATGTGTGTTCCCTTACCTCAGAGCTGCACTGCCCTTATGTCGGTGCTGGAAAGCACCGACATAAGGGGTTAGGATCGCGCCCTTAGCTCTTTAAAAAATCTTTAAGTTCTGAGTATAATGAGCAGTGGTTTTATTTACAACTTCCTCCCATTTGTCTTTCCAAACAAATTTGCAGGATGAATGGTCGTCCTTATCTTCCTGCATTTGTTCTGCCTCAAAAAGTATTAAGAAATGGAACGGAGTTGCAGGGGATCTGGTTTGAAAACTCTATTATTTGCAATCCAGGAATGTCTATGTAGGATAAGGTACTTCTCTGAGAGGCAAATATCTTCTCCTTATACTCTCCTGAATATCATAAAGGTATGTGTGATTTTTGTGGGGACAGGGTTCAATTACATTTACACCAATTACCACACATTCAAGCTTTCTGTCCAGTTAGCATTTAAAATGCATCTTCTACTCACATTTCCCACAGATCCAAGCCATATCAACATAACATTTTTCATATAAAGGTCTTTACAAAGGAAAAAGACAAGTCAGCCTGTTACCTACCTCAAGAATCTCATCAAGCAGAACCAAGAGGTCTTTTGAGAAGTCTTTATTAATTTCCAAGGAACTCAAAGCTTTCGTGTAAGTACGGACATCTGGTGCAGTTGGATCCATCAAGATTTCATTGCATATTTTCATTGCTAAACTATCATGTATTGTCAAACCCTGGAAAAATTACAATGCTGTGTCATTTGACTGTACATGATTTTAAGAGAACAGCTAAATATGCAACTGTCTTTTTCTCCCACAGAGTGCCTCAAAACAGTATGTTTATCCAGCTTGACTTAACACACATACCCCATATAACAGCTAGCATAAAGAGCATAATGAAATTAACATTTGATTGTGCTGCCTTTAACACAAGACTGCATGTGTACACATGCTATCAGTATGATACATACAGACTATTGCTCACAAGATCAAGCAATTTGTGGCTCTCAAAGGATAACCTGAAAGCTTCTTTTCTAAGTGATGCAAACTAGCGGAGTTTCCTTTTTCTGTACATCAGATGTTTTCAAACAGCTTTCAAAAAAACTTGGGGGGGGGGAGAGAGGAAGGCTATCCTTAAACACTTACTAGGAATTTCTCCATGAGCAAATTGGCAACTTTCGACAAGCTCCACTAAAAAAGACGGCATTCCCACCACCATCTTTGCTTGCAACACACCGCAACTGGTGACTCATGGAGATTCATATTCCAGAGTACTTTCTCAGTTCATGTGCATCAAATGAGGCAGCCACATAGGGCCGCCCAGCACTCCACATCAGATCAGCAATTCTGCATCCTAAACTATGCCTCTGAATCACTGGCAATGCACAGGGTTTTCATGGAACATATGCAGATATTCCTTGGCAGACAAGTCAATGTTCCCTGAAAGTGGGGAGTTGAAGAATCTGGTCTGGAGGATTCAAAAGACTCTACTCCTAGTAAACCTTTCTTGCATTGGTTGAGGTTACAAGGCTAGGGAATTTCCATTCCATCAAAAGGAAATTGTCAGTCAATTGCTCCAGGCCAACAACTTTCCTAGATTTGAATCCAGACTGGCCACCCAGATTGCTTGAATCTTCAGTCATTGACAGGAACATGAACACAGTAGACTGGAGTACGAAGAATCCGGACTACATAGCATCAAGATTTCATTCCCCATTCCCTCTCCTCCAAATATGGGCTAGCCTGTTCCCACAGCTGTTGCCAGGCATATAGCATCATAGTGTTTCGAGTATCTCCAAACAGCAAGTATCCTCAAACATTATCCAAGATATTCTATTAAAAATAGAATCACCTTTCAAAGGAGAATGGTATAACAACCCCACCAAACACAAGATACTGCTCAATCTCAAACACAACCACACCCTTTATATGGGTCTGCATACCTGGCACTGCTTGGTGTTCCAATTCAGTCCACTTGGTCTTGTCAGGTCCACCAACAGCTCAGAAACATTAGTTACATCTACTTCAGACAATGGTGAGGACGCAGGAGCGTTAAACAATATTTGCAAAGTTGGAAGAAAAGCTTCCTCAAAGCATTCTTGATTGATCCTGAATTTTTTAAAAACAAGAAATAAATAAAAGAGAATACAATGCTCTGCAAGGCCACCAAAATCTCATACATCAAACAAGTTGCCCGTGCAACTCAATATTTCAAAAGCTTAAAGAGAGGACAGACAGCCGAAGTGTCTAAAATAAACAATAGGGTGGAGCTGTGTATCTTTGGACTGCTTGCCCCCCAAAAGCCTCTTGCCTCCCTGGAATTAGGGCACATGATACATAGCCAGGAAATCAATTGTACTTTGTTACAACTTCCTAGCAGGTCAGTTTGAAACTCGCCACAAATAGGAAAAGAGCCAGAACTGGCATCTACCAGCCTTCCAGTTGCCTGAAAAAAATGCCACAATCACTGCAGAGTCAATGCCTAGAAGCAGAAACAAACTTGGAAATCCTCAATCCAACTCTGACATTCTAACAAAAACAAACAAACCCTGCATTCTCAAAAGAAGAGAAAGTAGTTTTTATGATGCCAAACAGCTACAACCGATACCCTGGCACATAGTCCATTCCGCTACTTCTTTCCAATCCATACAGGCCTCTCTCTTCTTCGCAACCTTGACCTTCATACCAACCATAACAGAAAAGGAAGGGAAAAGGTGGGCAAGAGAAACAATGCTTTCTCTCTCTTTTTCCTACAGGTTCCTGGCAAATAGCTACTAGTTTCATGACTATCTGTTTATATGCAGTCAAGACATCATGAGCTATACTGTATCATTATAGCTCAGTGAGGGAATGGTCAACAACATCCTTTGTCCATGACCTAATGCCAGAATACAACCTTTCAGCTATCAAAACAACTTTTCATATGCATGCTTCCTAAAGCTTGAAAATGCCCTGATAATAGGAAGACATGCCAAACTTAGATGCAGGAATTTATATGTACAGTATACTGCCAAAATGGAATGGATAGGCTACTGCGTAAGAGGACTGCAGCTAGCAAACAACACAGGGTGATCTTGGCTTGCATATTAAACTACAGAATGCCATTCATACTAAATCAAAGCAGTCCCGTCCCCCCCACAAACACACCCTAAAGAACAATGTAGCTAAGAATGGATTGAAACATGAAAATGCCACATTAATTTTTTTCTTCTGCTGCTGAATTTTAGTAATACTTCAAGCTCAAACTGTCAAAAATGTAGGGGAAAAAACACTACCAAAAGGTACAAAAGATTGTAACAGAAAAAACCATACCTATTTGCGTAAGCAAATAAAGGAAAGAAAACTCCCAAGCAGTGTCGGAGACGAGTATCTTCTTCTGTTACTGGATTATACCACAACAAAACAAGTCGAGAAAGGAGCTTTGCACTAATCAATCGTCCAGAGAATATCAGCTTGGCAAGGCCCTCTGCAGATTGTGTTCTAAATTCTGAAAACTGCAGAAGAATTTCTTACAGTTTAATTTGTTAACACAGTGTCGAGAAATCATATATGGGAGTATCCATCCTATTTGAATTCCATTCAGCAGAATTAACACAATGGCATTCAACAGCCCTCAGTCATCCAATCATTGAGATTCTTTATGCAGTAGATTTGTCAAAGCTACAATAAAATGTAAGATGGAGGATAGCTGGTAAGCACAACTGTAGGAGGATAATTGGTAAACACAAAATGCCTTTTTCAAATGTCCAAAGTGACTTTTGAACACATACTGCAGTTTACTGAGCCAACCTTGTCTTATCCTAAGCTCTTTCAAAAAGTTATTTTGTCAACATTTAGAATTGCAAGTTCTTCTTTAAGAATAGAAATACATTTTTTGGTAAGATTGCAGTTATCTTTCCTGACGTGAAAAAGTTAACAGCCAAAAAGCTAAGCTAAACATAAAATGTAGCAGTGGCAGCAGCAATGCTATACGTTGCCATTTCAAATATATATGCTGAAGTCAGTTGAGCTGCAAGCATATTCACTTCTCAATTGTTGTCATTATATAAATGTACTATAATAGCTCCCCCTGTGGGCATAAAAAGATTGACTTGCAGTCAAAATCCAAATCCCTTGAAGACAAAACATCTGGTTCCACCGTCCTACCTCGCTATCCAAGAACCCAGACAGAAGCTGGAGGAGATTGTGGGCAGTAACCGTTTCTTCTTCAGTTTCCTTGGTCACCTCTGCATCAGCACCTTCATTTCCATTCTCTTCACTCTCAGCTGGGAAATCTACACTTTTTTTGGCTTTAAATGGTTCTAATCCAAACATCATCAGCTGATCAAAGAGTGCCTTTAAAGCACTTAATTTTACCTTCATTTCATCAATCTGCAAGACCTGGGTGAGGTTAAGAACACAAAGACGTGAATTCATAAAATCTGTGTTAAAGTGCATGAACAATTTTGGCCCATTATCTTTGGTCTCCAGCCTAAGTCAAACTATGAACTTGCAGAGGGGCCTGTTTTGCACACACTTTCTTGTTCAGAACATCTTGAAAACCAAAAATAAACACAGTTCATGCTTTCTTGCACTTAACTAGCAGGACAAGGAAAGAACCTCAAGTTTATTAATATTTATTCACATAACAGGTCATGAACCTTTACATCCCACTGCTAATATTTTCGATCAGATTCTTGACCGAAGCAATAATGTGCAAAAATGCCAATACAAACATCTTTACCTGCAATAGCAATGCAAGGTGCTGGCTGGCAAAGTCTTTGCTCTGCAGGCCGCAGCAGCCCAAACATAAAACTGCCATATTTCTTACAGATGGATGGATATTAGTAATTCCTGGAATTATCTAAAACACAAAACAAGAGTCAGCCTTCAAAACAGACATTCAACTGCTTGCCCGTGACAAGTAAGAACTGCCCCAGATAAACAGGCAGGGAAATAACAGTTGGCTCTCTTCCTCTCCAAGACAAAAGTAACCGCCATAATTTAACCTTGCAACTGGAGGTTTGACAGGAACAGGAATATTCAGGAAGGCAGACAGGCTTGTAAACATTGGGAAGGGGGACAGCAACTCCTGAAAACTGTCTGCAAGGCTGATTGATACAAGATTAGAACACAACTAGCTACAAGTTCCTTACATTTGAAAATAGTATGGTATTTCAAATGCATCAACCCATGATGCACAAGTTATGAATTTTTTAAAAAATCACTATTTCCCCCTTCCTGCAACTCTCACTGTCATCCTACCATTTTAGTGGCCGGGAGTACCGAGGAAGACAGGTTGAAACCCAAGCCAAGAAAACTGCCAATTGCCCTAGAGCTGGGAATCAGTTATGCTCCTCAAGCCAAATGCAGTTTCACATATCAGTGCTTAGCAACTGATGCCTTGCAATCTACTGTGAAGGGTGGAGAGGATAGAAGTTAGATGATCCTTCATGCACTGTATTTCTGTAAAGACTAGGGGTCTCGCATGCCCTGTTTGATTTTCCAGTTTCAGTCCTAGGTTGTCTACAAGTGACTAACCAGATTCAGAAACAGTGGTAAATGCCCCAGGGCACCATGCCTCCAGAGGCGTTGCCACCTTTCTTGCCACCTCTGCCACCGCCCCTGTCTAGGGACCTTCAAAGAGCCAGAGAGGCCACACACCACCTCTCCAACCCTCTGAAGGTCTTCTGAGGCCTCCGGAAAGCCAAAATAAATACTCCTGTTTTTCAGCCGAAAACCGTAAATAGTGATTTTTGGCTTTCTGGAGGCCTCAGAAGGCATTTGGAGGACCGGGGAGGCGGTGTGCAGCCTCCCCAGCTCTCCAAAGGCCCCAGGATGGCAGGGTGCAGTGCCACTCGGCAGGGGGTGGCACCCTGCAGTCCTGGCCATAGGCAGTACAGGGGCCAGGATGGCCAGTGTTTGGAAATTAAATAAATAAAGATTGTCACACAGACAATGATACTAAAGCCCACTCCCAAAATTATCCACTCAAGTTATACCCTCTGGACCATCAGATAGGTTGCACTTTTGTTTTTGTTGCCACATACCAAGGATTCAAGTATTCCATCCATCGTTGGGCCTAATCCTTTGGAAAGCGATAGCTGCTTTAGAAGTTCATGGCACATCATCAAACACTTCAGCAGTGTTTCAGGATCATTCTTTTAAAACAAACACAAAAATATCACAATTACAGACTTACTCACCCCAAGCACTTTTCAGAAAATATATTTAACAACAAAGAGTAAAATGGTAAATTATGTAAGATGAATTAACTTGTTTTTGTTCAAGTCCACTTCAAGTTAATACTACAATCTGGAAGTAGATAGCTTGTATCATTCAAGTAGCTGCCTTTTACAATATTTCTGTTAATGATCACACTGCATAACTGAGTCTTTTTTTTTCTCCTTCACTCCACAAAACAATTTATCCTTACAAAACAAAACTCTTAAGAACGTAAGAAGAGCCCTGCTGAATCAGGCCAAAAGCCCATCTAGTCCAGCTTCCTGTATCTTACAGTGGCCCAAATGCCCCAGGGAGCACACAAGACAACAGACACAACCTGTGTCCCAGTGCCCTCCCCTGTATCTGGCAATCAGAAGCAGCCTGCCTCTAAAAACAAGAGCCTGAACATACCTACCATGACTTGTAACCTGTAATGAACTTTCCCTCCAGAAATTTGTCCAATCCCCTCTCAAAGGCATCCAGGCAAGATGCCATCACTGCTTTCTGTGGCAAAGAGTTCCACAAACTAATTACATGCTGGGTAAAGAAATATTTTCTTCTGTCTGTCCTAACTCCACTAAACTTTCATGGATGTCCCCTGGTTCTGATGTTATGTGAGAGAGAAAAGAGGGTCTCTCTATCCACTCTGTCCATCCCCTGCATGATTTTGTATGTCTCAATCATGTCCCTCCTCAGGCACCTCTATGGTACCCTCTAGGTACCATATCTAATTTTTAAGGCACTAGGATGAACAGACGGGGTTTTTCAGGCTTCCATAAAAGAGAAATAATCACTGTGCAGAAACCTCAAACAACCACACTGAAAATTATAGCAAATTGATAGCAGATTATAGCAAATTAAACTGATAGCAAATATCAACATCAGAATGTAATATTCTGGTTTATAAAACTTATTCAATATTCTTCTGTGCAATTTACACAGGGACAAATATCTCTGCACTTATTTAAAATGAAACTACTAAATCAAAACACATCAGAACCTTTTCTATGCATATTTCTTTGGTTTGAGGTTCCTCTGCCTCTTTTAACAGGTCACGTTTAATGCTTTCCAGTTCCATTATTCTCTCTTTCAACAATGATGCTTGACTGAAATCCTGCAGAGCCACAGTCTTCTCCAGCGCATCTTTTGCTTCCATAAGTTTCACTTTTATTTCAGCCAGCTGAAAAGAAAGCCAAAAATGATGACCCTCAGGAACTGAATGGATTAATCCTGAAATCAGTATTAAGATACTCATGTTGCAGCACTTACACTAAAGCTAGGAATAATTAGAAGACAAAAAAAAAACACCACAATCTACACTTACTTTAAGCTGTTGCTTTCTTAACTCCGTTGCATCTAGAGGTTTATCTACTGTAAGAACTGCTTCACGAACCTCTGAAATTGTTTCAGCCACCTGGAGATAAAAATGGAATTTGTGTCAAGTCATCATCAGCTATTTTGTATATTTGCCTGTATCTGTTTCTTTACAATACGATTCTTCATATACAACTGAGAGCCCCCCCATTTAACACTCCCCTCTCCCTTCTTGTGAATTCTTCTCTGCTCCCTCATTTATGTCAAGACAGGCAACTTCCTTGCCCTTTCTTTTCCAATTTGATGTGTTAGGTTTGAAAAAAGCCCTTTTACTTTTTGATATATGTGTTTGGGAGCAATGGGGAAAAAAGACCCTGGATGGAGCCTCTTAGGGCCCAATGTTATCCAGCACCAACACAACTGTGCCAATGGGGCGTGCACTGCATCCTGCAGTGGAGGGATAGTCAGAGGCCTGCTCAAGGTAAGGGAATATTTTCCCTTGAATGTTTTCAAGGTAAGGGAATGTGGCTGCATTGGTGCTGGAAAATTGGATCAGATTGGGCCCTTAAACACTCCAGTCAACTGCTGCTTCAGCATCATTTTCATCCTCAAATTGTTGTCTTTCCTAGTGATGACATCACCATGTTGCCAAATCAGATTGGCTATGTGATGAC
Source organism: Tiliqua scincoides (assembly GCF_035046505.1). Lineage (NCBI taxonomy): Eukaryota > Metazoa > Chordata > Lepidosauria > Squamata > Scincidae > Tiliqua > Tiliqua scincoides. The sequence goes on from NC_089826.1 coordinate 80,245,550, forward strand.
ATCAGTGCTGTCTGGCTGATCAGGAGTGCAAAAAAGGCACAAAATTTGTAAGGTTTGGGGGACCCCATTTCATACCTCTTGGAACAATTTTTTGTACTGCAAATATGTTCTCTCTGAACGTTTGGTGCAACGTTAATTACAAAACTATAGCCACTTACCATAACTTGCCAACTTTTTGATTTTTTTTTAAGATGACTTGCCACTGCTAACATCAATTGTTTATTTTGTTAAAATAACAAAAAGAGACTACATTTGGAACAGCAGAGTGATCCTCCTGTAGACCCAAATAATCACACATTAAGCTATTAAGTTATTATCAGTGGTTTCCTTCCAATGTAGGGGAAAAAAGAACCACTTACTGCTAGCAAAAGGTGTATATATCAGATAGAAAACTCACAATGGAAACACTGTAGAACGCAACAGTAAACAAGTTCTAGAATTTAAGAGACTACAACTAAAACCACGTACAATCTGGATTCTTCTGTCATCATCTTGGACAATACTGAGCAGCTTCTCTGTGATTAATGGCACAAAAGTTGTGGAAGTGGTAGGAGTCATAAGAATTTCTTGTAAGACAGTCAACAGTCTTTTCCTTCATTAAAAAAAGAATGTGAAAGTTTAGCTGCTTTGTTCCAAATAATGAATAAAAATACTGTACCACACTGATCTCAAACAGTTTTGTGACTCTCATTTAAAATCAAAAGGGTTTGCTGTTCCTTCAGCAAATTGTCAGAGCTTTTTTTGATATACCAAGTCAGTAGTTCTCACGCATTCAGGACCTCCCTTCCCAGGCACCACATATGTGAACCCCAATTGCAACTGGGATCTCTTCCTTGCTGAGACCACATACAAGTCCACATCAGGAAGCAGAACACACCATTTACCAATTCTTTTTTAAATGGGATGAACACTCAGGATGTGGCCAGTGTAAAACTAGCAGTGAACTGCCCTCCAAGTCCATCAGTATCTATTTTAGACAGGCAAATAGCATTTACATGAAGTAAAACTTTGGGAAAGTGCACCCATATTACTTCACAATGTCATATTTTATGGACTCCTGGCACAAATGAGCAAAACCTTCCTTAAACATACAGTACTAAACAGTTTTCATCATAATCAATAAACAATTCAGTCCTATGGTGTTGTACTGATGTGTACTGTTTATGGTGAATTCTGACACTAAATAAAATAGCCAGGCTTTCAGATAATACAATACACTCTGAGCAGATTTACCAACAATGTTTCCAGTGAGCTCCAGATCGAAACAAGCTATGCATCAGATAGAAGCCAGCAAGCTTACGCCATAAAGGCCAAAGATGGAGAATAACACATATATTCAGGATCACTTTGCGAAGTTGTCTTACCTTCCTCCTTCTTCACTGGTATCCATACATCCTATCATAAGAATTAACTGCTGGCCTATAAATTCTTTGGTCATCAAATGCTCAACACAAGTCATATCTTCCTTTTCTTCCTGGCTGAGAACTGGTATATTCTGAAGGTAACTTAATTAAAAACAAGTGGTTATTTATTCAGTGAGATTTGAAATAAATCTTCCTATCTCTCCCACTCATAGGTTACTTTACAAGATGTTATAAGTTACAGCTTCACCCCCTCTGCCTACAGACAGCAACGCTGCCTCAAATGTTTGCAATACTATCATTGCAAACCAATTATCAGGTTGCCTTCCTCTTGTGCTTTTCCTAAACCTTTCAAAGATGAGGCTTTCAAAATCATGTTCCACATACCTACGCTTAAAGATTGTTCTTAAAACATTTAACCTTGAAGTCATTTTACCCCACCAAGCTATTTCTACATCCTCCTCAATACTATTCACATACTCATAATATAATATATAAAAGAACATTTATTTATATTATGTAAGCAGCAGAAAGTAAGCGCTTTCTATATGAAATCATAGAACAGAGTCCTAACCAAATAATCCACACCGAATAACTACTGTAGGAGGAAATACAGCGTGCATATTTACATTTTCTGATGTACTTTTAATACTCAAATTTACCTTAACAGATAATCAGCATATACAGCAGTTTCTGGTAGAACGTGCTCTAAAAATTCTTCTCCTTGGGATTTTAAGTACTCACAAAGAGCTTCCCAGAATAAGGCATTCTCAGCAGTTAGTTTTTCAATTGGAATAGTTTTCCTTCAAAACAAAAAGGAAACACATATTCCCATGAAGTTGTTTTTTTTTGCCAACAAATAAACAGCATAAGAAATAAATAATAAGCACCCTGCTGAATCACGTCAATGGCCCATCTAGTCCAGCTTCCTGTATCTCACAGTGGTCCACCAAATGCTTCAAAGAGCGTACAAGACAATAAGACACAACCTGTGTCCTGGTGCCCTCCCTGCATCTGGCATTCTGAGATAGCCTACTTCTAAAATCAGGAGCTTGCACATACCTGTCCTGACTTGTAACCCGTGATGGACTTTTCCTCCAGAAATTTGTCCAGTCCCCTCTTAAAGGCATCTAGGCCAGATACCGTCACCACTTCCTGTGGCAAGTAGTTCCACAGACTAATTACAGCAAGCTTGGGAAGACCCTCATTGCACTCATGTTTGCAAGCTGACTTTCAAATTCAAAATGATTCATTTTGAAAGCCATCGAAAGATAGTCGTCACTGTTGAAATATGTCGTGTTATTTTTCCACCTTTACATGAATTATACTCTGATACTTCTAATGAAAAATTATTTAAGGATCAGATACTCAGTTTCTGTCAAGAAACAAGAACAGCATACTGAAACAAAAAAAAGATTACCACCTTCTTTGTATATAAAAACAAATTCCCATTGTCACACTTCAGCATGACTCAACTCAAGTTGGGGCTATACAAATTATGGAGACAGAGCTTTTAGTTCCTCCCATTGAGCGCCTTGGAATAAAGTAAAAGCAGGCCACATTCTGAGATACTGGGTAAGATACTACCTACTGCCTTAAGTAGTACTACCAGGGAGGCAAACCGTGCACATACTACACTCTGCACCAGTCATAATTGTTTACAAAGCATCTGTTTCCGTATGCGCATCACAATCTCTCTGCTCTGTGGAGAAAGGCTCTGTGCACAAACGGTTCAGAGGGGAGAATGTGGACTATCCTCATGGCAGCACCCATGCTATAAACAGCTTTTCTAGAGGGGCTCATTTCACCACTACTACACTGATAGTATACTGACATTCTCATGGGTGCATGGGCATTTTGGCTACATTTATTGCGGTTTTGTAAAAACTAGGGGTGTTGGTTAAAAAAATTTTCAGCAGAGTTTGGCATATAAATGCTCAAACAAAACAAACGTCATTTCACTAGTTCTTGGAACACTGAACTATGTACTGAAGTATGTGTTATATCCTGCCTATACAGCCATGATATAACCTCAATCCAAAACAAATACAAGCAAAATTTCTACCAGCAGATGTCTTTAGGTAGATAAACATATATAAATAAATCTGAAGTTAAAACATTAACAAACAGAAATACTCTTTGTTTTCAGATATACCTGTCATCAAGGTCTGAAAAGTTTTTAATCAAGTCATTGGGCGAAGTCAGCAAAAACATGGCATTAAGTGCTGGAATACCCACTTCAGGGCAACTTTCCACATCCAGTCGATGGAGGAATTCTAAAACGTTCCCCTCAGCCAGACGGAGCCAGGCTTGAATAAGTTGCTTCTGCACCACTTCTTTCACAGATTCTGTTAGGCAGGGAAATTTAAGTTAGATGTAACGGCTCTGTTTTGAAAAAAAAGTATTTTTCAGTGCAGCTTGTAAACTATCACCTAAATTCCAATAGTCTCTATGCCAAAACTAAACACACTAAAATTATACATAAACTGTTAACATGCTATAAATAAGCATATAAAAATGAAAGCCAAACTGAAATAGTTAATACTTTGTACTGAAATGCCTTACATCTATTCTTCTACTATATTTATATTGTTTCTTGGAATCAATGAGTTTATTTCTAACTGTTAAGAATTGCCTTGAGACAATCAATAAGTATACATACTTGCATGGTGGTGTCCCATTTTCACTGAAACCCTCCACTCACATAACCTTCTTAGAGGATATTTCATCTAGCATGGGAAAGAACTATTGCACCCAGAAAGGGCTGAATTCTGGCAAAAGAGACAGATTCTTTTAACATGAATGAGACACAGTTCATGCACTCTTAGGGCACAATCCTGTGCTGGAACAGGCAAGCCAAGAAGCTTGCGCTGTATCCAGTGTGGGCTAGGGGCCCAAAGTGGCTCAGCCAGAGGTAAGGGGAAACTTTTCCCCTTACCTCCGAGTAAGGGGCCCTATAGGTCTCCTTGGACTTGTGCCACCTCAAGTCCGAGGAGAGCGGAGCGGCCTGAAGCCACGCCGAACTCCCCCGGAATGGAAACTGGGATCTGGAATAACTGCTGGAACCCAGCCCTGCCTCCCACTCCCCACCCCTGGGGCTGCCCACTACCTCCCCTGCCCCAGAACTGCTGCCTCCTCCCTGCCCAGCCCAGAGTCTTATGTCGGCCAACACAAGACTCAGAGCCTCCATTGGCACAGAGGCCTTTGGCAGCCTCCCTGCTGACTCCAGAGGAGGCGCCGGCCCTAAGGTGCCTCTGGATTGCGCCCTTAGGCTGCAATCCTATGCACACTTACCTGGGCGTAAGTCTCATTGAACTTAATGGGACTTACTTTTGAGCTCACATACATAGTATTGCACCATTTCAGACCTAATTTACCTATACTTGATCACAGGTATGGTTCACTGGTTTCAATGGATTTACTCCCATGCTCATTTGCAGCCTTTTGTTAAACAAAATGGACTTTAGGTAGTTCACTAGTAGTAAAAAAATAAGAAGCTGGCATACCTGAACAAGTACACAAAACAAGCAACTGCAAATTAAAATAAAAACATCTTACCTGATCTATCATTAAGTCCTTGCTGCAGAAGTTTCACTCTCTGGGCTATTGTCAAAGCCTTCATATGAACCTTTTCTGCCAGAATCTTTTAAAGAGGAATACACACTTTACTCCTTAATACATGAATTTCTACAAATCAGAGGAAAATGATGCACTGAGCCAGTTCAAAAGGTCTAGATCAGGGGTGTCAAATGTAAGGCCCAGAGGCCTCCCACAGAAGCTTTTTATCTGGCTCTCAGCTGCTAAGCAGTGCTAAGATGTCACTGCTAAAAGGGAGGCCCGCATGATGATTGGGCTCTCCCATATCTTGAAATATGATCAAGATTTGTGTATTTTCTCTTCTGTCATTTGCTGCTAATGAGTTCCTACACGAGAACAGACTGCTTATTTCTGGTTTTGACCTGTTTAATGACATCACTTCTGGCCCTAAGCAGGCATCATGAATGCTATTTGGCCTGCTGTATGAAATTAGTGTGACACCCCTGGCCTAGATTATCATTTATGGCATTTTCATGACAGGGTCGCTAGTTGCTGCTCATGATTAGCTGCTTGCCACTATAGCTCAGTTCGTGTTACAATATTTCAGTGGTTCTCAAACTCACTGGAAGTCCGAGATCTGACTGCAAGTGTTTGCGGGGCCAGGGACTTGGGGAGGAGATGTGCCCTGGTGGCTGCTGCAGCAATCACAACGCCACAGGCGCCCAGAGCCTTGCCACCCTACCTGAGGAGCCCTGCCAGCACTGAAGAGGGTCAGCGAGGCTCGGAGCCCCCTCAGCAGGTCTCCCCCAAGTTTAATTTCACTCCAATCTGCTGAACAGAGCAACTTCCGGTTTACTTCTGGTTTAGCAGTAGTTGCTCCAACCTGCAGATTGGAGCGAAACAAAGCTTGGGGGAGACTCACTGAGGGGGCTGTGGGGCTTCTGGACCCTCTCCAAGGCTGGCAAAACCCCTCAGGTAGGGTGGCAAGACTCTAGGTGCCCACAGCATCACAACCCCTGTGGTGCTGCTGGGGCACCCATTCCTGGGTCACTCCCCTTAAGGGGAAATGACCCATTTTTTGTTCCAATGGTGGGTTGCAACCCACCATTTTGAGTACCGCTGCAATATTTAATACCATTATTTTTTAATACTATATACCATTATCTATAGTTATTGTCATCAATCTAAAACCAAAGCCCAAATCTAACCATGTAATCCACAGTGAAATGGTATTGTATTCAAGAAGATGGAATATGCTTTGACACACAAGATGTTCAGGGTTGTAAAAGCTGTTCCGACGCTGTTTAGATCAACTACTGCAAATTCCTGTGTATACTGCATTCGCCATGTTTTGAGCTAACTAGGACAGATTCAATCATGCACTTCTCTGCAAACAGTAGGTTTTTTTTTAAGTTGGCACATTCACCCACTGCTTCTAGGCAATCTTGAAGAAAAACATTTTCCAACCATGACAGGAAATGAGACGAGGAAGAAGGAGATTAAAATTACTAAAATGAGGCAATTACAAACAGGATGTTATTGCTGATGCTGATCAAAGAGTAACACTAACACAAGTATGTATTTTAAGCATGTCACAGACAAGAGGGGACTCCCAAGAAAGCAGGATAACCCAGGAATGTAGTGCCTAGTATTCTGCATGCTCACCTCTTTCCTGCTCCCCGTTTTCCTTTGTTGGTCAAGCAACTAAATGGGGAAAAAGCCTCTGTAGAATGTACCCACTGCTATAAGTCCAGACAGAGGGATTACATTAGCATCAGCAGAGCAAGAGATGTGACAATCCACTGAACCTTTCCATAACCAGGGACCAGGCAGACAGGGGTTAAAATAGAACCAGTTTTTATTAAGAGATAGATGGAAGGACTTTGCAAAACAGACTGAAATGAAACAGAATACCTGGCACATTCTAGTTAGTCGTTTTCCTTAGCTATGTCCACTTGCTTAAATGAATCTCCAGCTCTTTTCACTTGCTAGAGTGAGTGCTCCTTTCAGAGACCCAGACTGGGTTCTCAGGCTGCTGGAAGGGGACTACCATTTCTTCCTATGTGCTGGGATTTTTAAACTTGCTAGAGTGACTTCATGGCACTCCCAGGTTTTAGAGTGGAACATGAGTTGTCATTGTAAACAGAAGTTGTATAAAGAATAGGAATTTGAGCCAATCAGAAGACATTCCAATTTTTAGAGGGAACTCACTCATGGAAAAGAAGTTGAATTCTCCCTCATAGCTTATGGCATCTGTAACAAAGGCCAAAAGCTATCTGTAAGTTGATCCCAGCATCTGAAGGACACAGACTGCTGTTGGTGAGCTAGAACTTCCCAAAACACATAAAAAGATCAGGGAAACACAGGGGATTCATCACAAAGCCTGATTAACAAACCAAACACTACTCTAGTAAGACAACATCTGTACTGAGCAATTTACATCATACTGCAAACCCAAAAATATTTTCAATAAAGTTGAGTTCTCCAACTGATTTGATACTTCCCTTTAATAACATTGTTTGTAGTATTTGAGTCACAAAAATAAGTTTACCTGATATGCTAATTTCCTGACCGTCTCTTTGACATCCATGGTACGACCTACAATTTTTGACAGAGTTTGAACTGATGGCGCAATACATGACAACACAGCACGCCTGACTTCTGAATTAGAATCGTTTTCAATCAAACTGTTGTAAACTGAAAGCAAAAAAAATTGGGTAGCATTTATTAGTGACTGGAAAGGCACATATATAAAAAGGAAGCCAAAAGAGAGAGGATGACACACAGTTGATGTCCATAGAAAACGTTTCCATCGTGCACTACAGTTCATGAACAAGGACGTGATTAATTTCAGCTTTAACACTGATTTCAGTCACATCATTCATCATTTTTTAAAACATAAAATACACCACTGAATTAAAGTCAAGATTAAACTACCAAGCAACAACATACCATTCACCACAGGGCAATTGATGTCCTTTGGATCCTGAAGTCTAGCCAATGCCAGTACAGCCTGAATTCTCACATTTGGTACTTTGTCTTTCACTCTAAGCAGCATGGCAGTATTTATTTGATCAAACAGTTCATCCTCAATCTGGGCATTCTCTGGCAGATTTCCCAAAAGTTTATTTATCAGTTGGCACACTCGAAATCTGACTGCATTGCTGCTAGCATTGTGAGCCTTTAAAAAGAGTCAAGGAGTTTTAATTATTATTATTCAGTATATGATACTTCATTATTCATAAAGACGTATTTCAACAATATGCATGTAAAATCATCTCACAGGTTTATACAATACAATTCCTGTAACTATCCCCATTTTCCCCATTGCACCAAGTTATGGTGCAATATCAACAAGGCTAATAATAACAACCTTGAATTAGGTTGCAATCCTATACAATTACCTGGAAGTAAGTTCTATTAAACTCAGTGGGGCTAATTTCTAAGTACACATGCATAGTATTATGGTATTATTACATTTTAATCATGGAAAACACCAGACAAACCAGAGTCATTATGCAAAAAGATTTCTGCAATTAAGTCAGAAATTCTCTAGTCTTTAGTCTTGGTGGTAACGAGGAACTCCTATTCAGCATCTTGGCCCCTGAGATGTAGGAAACTGCAGGGTTCTATACTGCCCCCCATGTTATCTACATGAAACTGCTGGGAAAGGTCATCAGGTGATTTGGAGTTGAATGCCATCAATATGCTGATGACATTCAGCTCTATGTCTCCTTCCCACCAGATACCAGGGTGACTGTCTCTGTCCTGGAGCGCTACCTGGAGGCAGTTGGGATCTGGATAAAGGTTAACAAGCTGAAATTAAATCTCAACAAGACAGAGGTCTTCCTTGTTTAGAAAGCCATGATGTGAGTGCTGGATTATCGCCCTTCTCTGAATGGGGCTGCACTCCCCCTGAAAGAGCAGGTTCACCACATGATTCACAGCTGGATTCACAGCTGCCTCTGGATGCCCAGGTGTTGGTTGTGGCCAGGAGAACCTTTGCACAGCTTTGGCTGGTGCACCAGGTGCAGCCATACCTGCCTCAGTTGGATCTGGTCATGGAGGTCCATGCCATGCTGACATCAAGATTAAATTATTGCAACGCGCTCTTACAGCTAGTACAGAATGCAACGGCTCGTGTGGCTGTTGGAGGTCGGTGGTTTGACTCTGTCACTCTGCTGCTCTGGTGGCTGCACTGGCTGCCAGTTTGTTTCCGGGGCCAATTCAGGATGCTGGTTTTGACCTTTAAAGCCCTAAATGGCTTGGGACCAGTGTACTTGAGAGACCACCTTCTTCCATATAATCTGGTGGTCATCAGCGGGGGCTCTGTTGGTTGTGCTGCCGTCGAGAGAGGTTAGGGGGATGCCAGCCAGAAACAGGACCCTCTCAGTGGTGGTGCCTGTGTTATGGAACTCCCTCCCCTTTGAGCTGAGGACAGCATCCTCTTTGTTAACATTCTGGTGAGGCCTGATGATTTTTTAATTTAAGAAAGCCTTTGAGGCCCTATAATCGCTGCTCTTATGAATTTATTTTAATGTTGCTATTGGTGTTTTTATTTCTGGCTGTTCTATACTGTTTTTATTGTTATACTGTTTTTATTATCTTTGATATTTATTTGTATTTTAGTGTTCTTTGTACTTTTTACCCATTGATTGTTAGCTGCCTTGGGCACCCTTCAGGAAGAAAGGCGGAGTATGTATGTATGTATGTATGTATGTATGTATAAATAAATAAATAAAGCCACAGCTGCAGGTGAGGTCACAGAACAGACATGGGAGTGCATGTACAGAAACAACAGTCATGTCACATTACAAATCAATAGAGCAAACTGGAGCCTCAGTGGCTGCTTTACAAGTCCCTAGTGGTCACACTCCAGAAATGCATCAGCACTGAGGGACAGTGGCCAAGCCACTTCTACCCTTTGAGTTCTCTCAGGCATGGGAAAGATAAAAAAAAATCCTTGCATCCAAGTTGATATTAACTCAGTCAAGTTTAACACTGAACTTGCGTCACTTCAAAAAACAGCATAACATATACTCCATTTCTATGCCAATTTGCAAAGAGCTGATTATCTTCACATTGACAGTTTTTGTCACTACTTTACTGTTATGGTACCTTTAGTAGAAAGTTGAACAAATAATGAAGAAGTGAATTCTCCACTTCCTCTTCTTCAACATCAGCGTTCTCAGGGTCATACAAAGAAACAACAAATTTTGCAGCAAAATTTATCACTTGTTCCACTGCAGGTTCTCGTTTGTAGATGATCATGGCGTATTTAAGGTAATGAACAAATTCCTCATGGAAATGAATTTTGTCCTGTAACTAGGAGCAAAATTTGCAGAGCAAGAATAAAAATCATCATTATAACTAAACAATGGTAGAACCCATTTTCGTTAAATAAAAGGGAGACTCATTCATGTGACAATTCTCTAATCATGCAGAAACTATTGCTCTTTGGACAGGGCTTGAAAATTTGATATTATTATTTAGCCCAGACCATTGCCAATCCCTAAAGTTAGATACCAACCCCTAAAAATGTTCTGCTAATGCCTATGAAGTAGTCTTTTCCAACCCTCTTATGATTGCAAGCGCAGCCAGCAACGTGTAACACAGCTTTAGTACATTTGCTTTAGAGAGACTATCATACACCTATTGCCATACAGTGGACTATTCAATGCCAGCTTAAACAAACTGTGAAGCACACACCACAGACTGCAGACTAAACATTAGTAAGATCTTGAACGAAACAGACAAGTAACAAAATTACAGGTGGAGCATCTTTGAATGCTGAACCCCAAGATCACCTCCCCCCCCCCCCCCCCGCAAACCTCCCAGATGCAACTGGAACCTTGTTCTGGCCCCATCTCAAAGATCTTCTGAATTTCATGTTAAGAGCCCAGGTGGGCCAAAAATCGTGAATTTGATAATCTGCTATTTTTGGTATCCGTGGGGAGTCCAGGAACGGATCCCCCGCAGATACAAAGGCACCACCTATATAACCAGGATTGCAGGCAATTACAACAACTTTAGGATTTTAGTGTAAAGAAGGGTTGTCTTCTTAGTAGAAGCACTTCCACTTGTGGAATTCTCTTCCCACAATTTGCCTTGGATTGGCATAATTGTCTTTTTGGCATCACCATCATCGTATTATTCTCCATCATCTTTTTATTCCTCTAGGCCAGGGCTTTTCAAACTGGGGCATCGTGATGCCCCAGCCTGTGAGCCCTGGCCTCTGCCCCCTTAAGGAGCGGGGGCAGCCTGGAGGCCAGGAGGAGGCAGTGGCACGATCCCCAGGATCGCACCGCCCAGGGGGGCTGCAGGGACTTGGGTGCACTTACCCAAGCCTCCTGCAGCCTCCCCAGGTTGCGGGGAGCCCGGCGCGACCTGCAGCAGGGCTCCCCGCAGCAGTGAAAGTAAATGCGGAGCGATCTCGCTCCACTTCTGCTCTAGGCGTTTTAAATCCCTGTTCTATTATTAGTGTTTGTAAACTGCCCTAAGTGCACTGTTGAAAACCTGTATAGAAATTCTTAAACTTTAAAGCAACATAATACAGGATTGCATCTTAAGGTTTCCTTGACTTGTGAAAAGAGAATGCTCATTTTGAAGAAAGAAGGAAACTTTAGGATACAACCCAAAATAAATAATATGGGATTGGCCATATTATACAGGATTTTTGTTAAGTTAATAACACAAAGCACTGTGAACACCCAAAAAACATGGTACACAAATACTAAGCATTGTGTTTTTTGCAACATACACCCTGATACCCTATAGTTCCACACTCACAAATACGTACTGACATAGTTCTCATTTACTTATGGGAAAGGGGACACAGACAAAAACACCATCACAAACCTGAATTTGGTGGGCCGCTGTGAGATACAGGAAGCTGGACTAGATGGGCCTATGGCCTGATCCAGTGGGGCTGTTCTTATGTTCTGAATCAGTTCACATGTATGCCTCCTACTGCCCCCTCCCATACATTCAGAAGGACAAAACATTATCCATGAGGGGGGAGTAAAAGCTTTTTAATTTGTCACAATATTGGTTGTTGAATTCAATATTTCAGAATTGTTTTTTAGCCTCTTCTTCACTATCTGTGCCCAACCAATTCCTTTCATTTTCAACCACTGAAAGTCATTTTATCATGACTTTTATTTTTAAAAAACTAAAAAGCATTAATAGAAGTATATTTTATCAATTATGAACCCCTATGAAAGTTCCTGTCAAAAAGCAGAATACAAATGTAATACAGGTGGCACCTCTGTATCCACTGATTTGACTCATCACTGACACTGGGGATCCACATTCAAATGCCTTGTAAAAGGGGGGAAAAGCATCAAAATCTAATTTCTTACCTTTATTCTGTTAAACTGCACCAGTTGCCAGTTTCTCAGGGTTAAAGATAGCCTTAAAGACCCACTTCCAGGTTTCTTACTCCTCCATTTTTGCCCCAGAATACATTGGAATAGTTGCAGTACTATTCAGCCACTACATGGGGTGAATAAATGAACCTAATGGAATGAAATTATTCCATTATGAGTAATGGAGCGGCAAGACACCTGGAAGTGGGCCTTTAAAGCTATTTTCCCACTGATTTGGAATCTACTGGGGGTTCTGGAACAGTAATCCAGTGGATAACAAGCCATGACCTGTAAATATTTATTGTAGTGCTTACCTCACTGTAAGTGTGCTTTAAAGATATCACAAGTTTTGCATGATTCTGGTGAGGTTTCTGAGCTTGTTCAAAAGCTGTCTTAACATGGAGTGTCTTTTTCTCTTTCATGACTGCAAAGAAATGGGTAATTTTAAAATGTTGACTGAATATTATCTTACCAACAGAGTCTACAAGTTGCTAGCATTGTCTTGTCATTATTGTACCCAGCTAGTGGTATTTTTCAGGTAGCCCAATCCTATCCTGTGCTGGTGTAGGCAGGCCAAGTGTATCCAGTGCAGGTTAAGATGTGGCTGTGGCACAATTCAAAGTAAGGGAATATTTATTCCCTTACCCTGAGTAATGCCCAGCCACCCCACAGGGCTACTCAGATCTGCACAAGCAAAATTGCTTGCAGAATCACTATAAGGTACCTAGGTCATACAGCCTAATCCTAACTCCATTTGCTAATAAGTCAGTTCCAATTTCAGGAATTTGCTTCTAAGCTAGAATGTATACAATTTCACCCTTAAGTAACTGCAAAAATTGAATTGAGATGAAACTCAAATTGCTAACATATCATCGGTCAGATGGTTTACTAGCTCACAACTTCCTACAGCAGAGATGACAAGAGTCACTTGCCAAATGTCTACACATCAGGTTAGTTTGGTTTTATTGTTGGAATCATAGGCTACAATAAAACTGAGGCAGAATTTTTTAAAACACCAAAGAGATTCTATACAATACAAAGAGTGAAAGGAAGGAAGGAACTATGTCAGTGGTTTCCAATGTGCCATAGCACATTGGTGTGCTGCAAATGATACACAGGTGTGTCACAGAAGTTTGGGGGAGTGTCATTTACTAGCAGAGCCATTGGGAGATGTAAGCAGCACGGTGTGCCTTGTCACTTATCAAAAAACCGATGGTGTACGTTGACAGTTTTTGTGCCTTGTCAGTGTGCAGTGAGATGGAAAAGGTTGAAAATCGCTGGACTATGTAGACCACTGCCGTTCCTGGAAGGGAGGAACACTAAGTTTTTAAATGCGCACTAAGTTTTTAAATGCGCCTGGCCATTGGTGTAAAGTTTTTTATTGTGTTTTATTGTTTTAATGTATTTTATATCTGTACATGTTTTTACGAATTTATTTTTTTTTGCTTTGGTTTGTCTTAAAGCACATTTGCAAAGCACAGGTCATAAAAATTTGTTGTGCGAGTTACCAAACTTCGCAAAACGCTTTCGTTTTGCGAGTTTTTTGGTTCGCAAGGCATTCATTATGCAAGGTACCACTGTATAATATTATACCATTATATTATATTATACCATTAATAATATTATACCAGGAAAGTCCCCTGCTTCCTCTCTCTGCAATCGTCCATTAGGCCCATCCCTGCTCCCTCTCTCTGCAATCCTCCATTAGCCCCACCCCTGCTCCCTCTCTCTCTGCAATCCTCCATTATCTCCACCCCTGCTTCCTCTCTTTCTGCAATCCTCCATTAGCCCCATCCCTGCTTCCACAATCTTCCTTTCTGCCCCTCCACTCCTGCGTCATCCCCCAGGGGCCGGGGATAGGAACAGGCCCTCAGTTTGGCTGTACATGCCGTAAGAGGCGACTAAACAGCCACCGGGTAGATGGGACTGGTTAGCCTAGGAAGGCAGCTCATCTGAGAGAAGGAAAACTCTGATCCCAAACCTCCACTGCCTTGTGGCTACATCCAGTTATGGAAAAGGCTTCAGGAGTCAACCTCGAGGCAAAATCCGGAGCCGGAGTCCCTGAGGCAGTTCATGGCTGAACACAGTCACGTTCTGGCAACTCCTGCGACGGCGCTGGAACCAACCGTATTGGCTTCTGCCTTTCCATTGGACCATTCCAGCGACGTGGAGAGGGGGGATTTGCTGCATGGGTAACAGCCTATCCTCCATATCTTCTTTACCCAGGCTTCGCGCACTGGAGAGGACACTCCAACTTTGCCATACGGCGTCGGCACAACACGGGAAGCAGCAGTTTACCAGTTATAAGTCTTTGCTTGATTGGCGTAGAGCGTGACGCCAGGGGCTGCTTCTGACGGTGAGAGAGATCATTGCATCTCATTGGGCAGCTACCGCCCGCCTTAAGCCGGGCAGTCCCCAGCCAGTAAGGTGTTGCCTCGCCACGGTCTGTTAACTTCATGGGGTGCGTGGGGTTTAGGGTGAAAACCGACAAGCGGATCAACAATTCTGCACCATGCAACAGAAAACAGAAAACTCCTGCCCTAAAGCTGGGCACCTGGAATGTAAGGACAATGACACCTGGCTTCTCTGATGACCTGCAAGAAATAGACGACGCACGTAAAACAGCTGTCATCGACATGGAGCTGAGCAGATTGCAGATGGACATCGTCGCCCTTCAAGAGACAAGGCTGCCAGATTCCGGATCTGTCAAGGAGATAAATTTCTCATTTTTCTGGCAGGGAAAACCACCAAACGAAACCAGGGAACATGGCGTTGGCTTTGCAGTCAGAAATACCCTGCTGAAATCCATCATCCCACCTACTGTGGGAAGTGAAAGAATTTTGTCCCTGCAGCTCCAGTCATCAGCAGGACCTGTCACACTCATCAGTGCTTATGCACCGACACTGTCGTCTCCAGCAGAAGCCAAAGACAAATTCTACGATGACCTGGCCACCACTATCAAGAAGATCCCTGTAAAAGAGCTATTGTTCATTCTCGGTGATTTCAATGCTAGAGTTGGTGCTGATAACAGTTCGTGGCCCACTTGCTTAGGTCAGTTCGGCACTGGGAAGATGAACAAAAATGGCCAACGCCTGCTAGAGTTTTGCTGTCATCACGGTCTCTGTGTCAGCAACATGTTCTTCAACACGAAGCCCCAACATAGAGTCTCTTGGAGACACCCAAGATCAAAGCACTGGCACCAGCTCGACCTGATTCTCTCCAGACGCTCCAGCCTTCCCAGCATCAAGATCACACACAGTTATCACGGTGCTGCCTGCGACACCGATCACTCCCTGGTGTGCAGCAGAGTGAAACTGCAAGCAAAGCGACTGTATCACACAAAAAAGGAAGGAAGACCTCGCATTGATACCATCAAGATCCGGGATCAGAGAAAAGTGGAGGAATTTGCACGAGCACTTGAGGAATCTCTTCCAGGCCCGGCTGACGCAAATGCATCCAACAGATGGGAACATTTCAAGAATACCATTTACAACACCGCCTTGTCCATATTCGGCAAGAAGACCAACAAGACGGCAGACTGGTTTGAAGCCCACTCTGAGGAGTTGACACCAGTCATTGAGGAAAATAGGAGAGCTCAAGCAGCATACAAGGCCTGTCCCAGTGAGCGCAACCTGCAGGTCCTCCGAGCTGCTCGCAGCAAAGTCCAGCAGGCTGCCAGGAGATGTGCTAACGACTACTGGCTCCAGCTCTGTTCCGAGATACAGATAGCAGCTGACACGGGCAACATCAAGGGGATGTATGATGGTATCAAGCAGGCCCTAGGTCCAACACAGAAGAAAATTGCCCCTCTGAAGTCTGCCGCAGGTGAGGTCATCCAGGATCGGACGCAGCAGATGGAACGCTGGGTGCAGCACTACTCTGAGCTATATTCCAGAGAAAATGTAGTCACCGAAGAAGCGCTGAACAACATTGAGTGCCTGCCTACGTTGGAGGAGCTTGACAGTGAACCAACTCTAGAAGAACTTCATGTGGCCCTGGACTCCCTTGCCTTTGGCAAGGCACCTGGAAAAGACAGCATCCCTGCTGAAGTAATAAAGTGCTGCAAAGAGATCATCGTCACTGAGCTGCATGAAATCCTCTGTCTCTGCTGGAGAGAAGGTGGAGTACCTCAAGACATGAGGGATGCAAACATCATCACGCTGTACAAGAACAAAGGAGACGGGTGACTGCAACAACTACCGCGGCATCTCTCTCCTTAGCGTAGTAGGAAAGCTGTTTGCCCGAGTTGCACTAAAGAGGCTCCAGGTACTTGCAGAGAGCGTCTATCCAGAATCGCAGTGTGGATTCTGAGCCAACAGGTCCACCACTGATATGGTATTCTCCCTTAGACAACTGCAGGAGAAATGCAGGGAACAACGACAGCCACTCTTTATAGCCTTCATAGATCTCACGAAGGTTTTCGACCTGGTCAGCAGGGACGGCCTCTTCAAGATTCTCCCCAAGATTGGATGTCCACCCAGGCTCCTCAGCATCATCAGATATTTCCACAAGGACATGAAAGGCATTGTAGTCTTTGATGGCTCCACATCAGACCCCTTTGACATCCGAAGCGGAGTGAAGCAGGGCTGTGTTCTTGCACCAACCTTGTTTGGGATTTTCTTCACTGTCCTGCCGAAGCAGGCCTTTGGAACTGCAACAGAAGGCATCTATCTCCGGACCAGATCAGACGGAAAGCTCTTCAACCTCTCCAGACTGAGAGCAAAGTCCAAAGTTCAGCTGAAATGTCTGCGTGACTTCCTCTTTGCCGACGATGCAGCTGTCACTACCCACTCTGCCAAAGATCTCCAGCAGCTCATGGATCGTTTTAGCAAGGCCTGCCAAGATTTTGGACTGACGATCAGCCTGAAGAAAACACAGGTCATGGTTCAGGATGTGGACTCACCTCCCTGCATTACAATCTCTGCGCATGAACTGGAGGTTGTCCATGACTTTGTGTACCTAGGCTCAACGATCTCCGACACTCTCTCGATACTGAGCTAAACAAACGCATCGGTAAAGCAGCTACCACGTTTTCCAGACTCACAAAGAGAGTCTGGTCCAACAAGAAGCTGACGGAACATACTAAGATTCAGGTCTACAGAGCTTGCATCCTGAGTACATTTCTGTACTGCAGCGAGTCATGGACTCTTCGCTCACAACAGGAGAGGAAACTGAACGAATTCCACATGCGCTGCCTCCGACACATCCTCGGCATCACCTGGCAGGACAAAGTTCCAAACAACACAGTCCTGGAACGAGCTGGAATCCCTAGCATGTATGCACTGCTGAAACAGAAGCGCCTGCGTTGGCTCGGTCATGTCATGAGAATGGATGATGGCCGGATCCCAAAGGATCTCCTCTATGGAGAACTCGTGCAAGGAAAGCACCCTACAGGTAGACCACAGCTGCGATACAAGGACATCTGCAAGAGGGATCTGAAGGCCTTAGGAGTGGACCTCAACAGGTGGGAAACCTTGGCCTCTGAGCGGGCTGCTTGGAGGCAGGCTGTGCAGCATGGCCTTTCCCAGTTTGAAGAGACACTTGGCCAACAGTCTGAGGCAAAGAGGCAAAGAAGGAAGGCCCATAGCCAGGGAGACAGACCAGGGACACACTACACTTGCTCCCAGTGTGGAAGGGATTGTCACTCCCGAATCGGCCTTTTCAGCCACACTAGACGCTGTTCCAGAACCACCATCCAGAGTGCGATACCATAGTCTTCCGAGACTGAAGGTTGCCAACATGATATGTTTTTAATTGTGAGCTGCCTTGAGATAGTGGATAGAAAGGCGGGATATAAATCTCTAAAATAAATCAATAAATAAAGTGGCCCGTCCTCCTTGCCTTCAGAGCCAGTCCTGACTACAAAAGCAAATGTTTTGCAGTCGTGACTGGCTCTGAAGATGAGGAGAGGCTGCTTTACACTAGCAGCCAGGTGCACCAGTGATGTACCCCAGGAATGCCAGTGATGTACAGCACTCTGAAGTCTTTGAAGGATAGTATAAAAATCAAAAATCAAAATCATAGAGGTAAATAATTGATAAACACTGAGATAAATACTAATAATTTGATTCTGATAAATATTGAGGTAAATACTGATATTAATAATAATAATAATAATAATAATACCAGTATTTATATACTACCTTTCTTGTCATAGGATTTCTCCTCTGATTTTAATCCAAGGCAGCTTACATAGGCAGGGTTTCTAAATCCCCATGTAGGGATTTTTTCAAAAATACTGATAAACACTGATACTTTAAGGCCCAAATCCTAACCAACTTTCCAGCGCTGGCATAATGGTGCCAATGGGACATGTGCTGCCTTCTGCAGTTGGGTGGCAGTCACAGAGACCTCCTCAAAGTAAGGGAATGTTTGTTCCCTTACCTCAGAGCTGCATTGCCCTTACGTCAGTGCTGGAAAGTGGGTTAGGATTGTGCCTGAAGTGCCCAATCCTATCCAACTTTACAGCACTGATGCAGTTGCAATGCAGCCCCAAGGTAAGCAAGCAAGCAAACAAATGTTCCTTTATCTTGAGCAGGCCTTCCTGAGTGCTGCCCCACCACAGGATGTAGCGCATGTCCCACTGGCACAGCTGCATCAGCACCAGAAAGCTGATAGGATTGGGCTGCACTTCAGTGCGTCATGACTCAATTTTTGGTGGTCTGCAAATCTGACAAGGCAGATTAGGCTGAGTGCATCAAGGATTAAGCTGCCGTTGGGGAGGGGGGGAACAGTGCTGCCCAATCACCATTATAGCCACAAGGGGGTTGAGCAGCTGGAAAAGTGAAACTAGGTAGGTTCTAATGCTAAAAGGCTTGAGAATCGCTGCTTTAAGTTATACCCTCAAAAGTACCCCAGGTCCATCCCTGTGCAAAAGGACCTCAGTCTCTTCATAGTGTACGTTCATCCCAGTCAGCCTGTCCTTGCCCATAAAGACCCACCTCAAATGGGCCCACGACCCACCTAGTGGGTCCCGACCCACAGCCTGAGAAACAGTGTCTTAAACCATTTCTGCCCAATGTTGCATATGCGCAACAGCGGTCAGATATGCACACCTGTGGGCTGGGCAGCAATGGGTTAAGCAGCGCGGGCAGTGTGGTGTAGTGGTCAGAGGCCTGAGGTCCGTCCACCCGCCCCCCCAATTCGCTGGCCGACCAGGCACAGAGCATGAGGCGCGCTCGTCCCGCAGACTGGGAAGACATCCCGATCGGTTGGGATTCAAAGCCCCGCCCACCAACCCTCTGTGAAGCGGATAGGACACTGAAAGCTGAAAAAAATCCCCATTGGCCAATCAGCGCGCGCGCGACGCTGGCGGTTGGGATTCAAAGGGACGCCAACGCCGCGCGCGCCCAACCGTCCCTGAAGAACGCGCGTACGCAATGGGGACGCGCTTGTCTCGCAGGCTGGAAAGACATTCCTAACGGCCAATCAGAACCGCGGCGGTTGGGATTCAAAGCCCCGCCCACCAACCCCCTGTGAAGCGGATTGGAGACTGAAAGCTGAAAGACATCCGTCTTGGCCAATCAGCGCGCGCGCGACGCTGGCGGTTGGGATTCAAAGCGGCAGCGACAACGCGCGCGCATGCAGGCCCCGCCCACCCCCCTGTGAAGCCCAACCGTTCCTGAGACGCATGCTGGGAAGACCCGCCGCTGGGAAGACCGCTAAATTTCTATTAGCCAATCAGCGCAGCGCGCGCGCCGTGGCGATTGGGATTCAAAGCGGCGACTCCGCGCGCGCCGGCCCCGCCCGCTCCCCGTGCGAAGCGGGGACGGGTCAGAGCCGCTGAGGGGAGGCGACGGCGGGCTCTGCACTCCCCCGCCGCTAGCCGCTCACGGGCGGGCTCCCAATTCTTACCTGTGGGGCGCCCGGGCCGCTCTGCCTCGCGATCGACTCTGAGGAGGCCGCTTCCCGCTGTTGCCTTCAAACGTTACCACGCGAGGACGTGATCCCGCGAGACTGCGGAGGGAGGCGAGACTCTGCTGAGAACAGCGCGGGGGGATGGGCGAGGGAACAGCCAGGCTTTGCTGGGGGCAGTGGCGTAGCTGGAGAGGGCGGAGCAATCAGGCTGGCAGGGAGGTGGGCGAGCGGCCCCTCCATTCGGAGCCATTCCCTGCGTTTTGCCCCTCCCCGCCGGGAATAGCTCCGAAGGGAGGAGCCACTCGCCTACCTCCCTGCCAGCCTGATTGATCCTACCCCCTCTAGCTATGCCACCGGGGGCAGGGTGGCCGGTAATGCCTTCATGTTACATATCATTGGAAAGGTAATTTAACGCTGAGTGCAATGAACCAAACCCCACCAGAATATCTGCACGCTGTCAAAAGTTATGGCCAATTACCTGAATTTTCCCACCAGTAAAATATTGTAGGTTGAGCATAGAAAACATCAATCGATGTTCTGTAGTTTTAAATTACTTTATACAAAGCTACTCAACTTTTGCAGTTCCCCTAATTGACTATTTTTTCCCCAAGGAAAATGAAATTGTGAAGCACCTTTTGTACCTAAAGTGCTTTCCCAGGAGATTCAAAACCTAAGTGTCTTCACTTAGATTTTGAATTCAAAACCTAAGCAGGCAGTGTATTGGAGAACACAGTGGGTGCTCATTTGTTGCGTAGAATTCACGTACCTTCCCTCAGGGATTCACTTTTATTTCAGATGTATTGTGTTTTCTATGCTCAACCTACAATATTTTATTGGTGGGAAAATGGGATTCTTTCTCCACCTAGTGGAGTAATTGAAATTTGAAATGGCACAAAGAGCACAGGCAGTGGTGTAGTGATAAATTTTGAAGCTCAGGAGCTTATCATGAGGTGAGTGCTCTCTCACTCATTCACTCCATTACTGTGGTCCCACAGCCACACCCTATTAAGCCCATAATAACATCATCAACTTTAAATTTCTTTACGTGAGTGTTTTCTTCGCTTACCACTTATTTCTACTTTATGCTTTGAAATCTCATTTTATCCCAATTTCTTGAAGTGAGTTGAGTACGCAGAAGGCACCTCTGCTCCAGAGACCCAAGGTCAGGCAGATACTCCCGGGAAATAACGAGGCACAGACACCACAGTGCTCCACCACCAGAGGTCCTTTTACTGAAGTATGTACAATATATACAGTGCTAAGGCAGCAAAGCAAAGATAAAACTTTCCACAATCTCTCCACAATCTCCACCAACTCCACCGACGTAGCTTCCCGCAAACACTCCACATAACATCTCCCACAGCTTGCGCAAGTTGCAATATATACTGGAACTGACCAATGGGAAGTGGGCTATGATCTGGTGACATTATGACTCATAAGAACAGCCCCACTGGATCAGGCCATAGGCCCATCTAGTCCAGCTTCCTGTATCTCACAGCGGCCCATCAAATGCCCCAGGGGGCACACCAGATAACAAGAGACCTGCATCCTGGTGCCCTCCCTTGCATTGGCATTCTGACATAGCCCATTTCTAAAATCAGGAGGTTGCACATTCTTGTGACTTGGTATTGCAGGGTATTGCATCATCCCTGCTATGCCCTGTTGTATCAGCTAATCCCATGATGCAGTAGTGCTACACTGCATGTATGCAAGACATCAGGGTCTAGCCTTGTCCTATCCAGCCTGTAAATTCACATAGGCCTGGGGCATATATCATAACAGGGTAGCAATAGTTTTAAAACATAATTAAAATTGAAACCAAAGTTTAAAATTATTCCAAATATGAAAGATATATTGCCGTGCTAGGCTATGCATATTGGAGGCAGGCTGTGCAGCATGGCCTTTCCCAGTTTGAAGAGACACTTTGCCAACAGTCTGAGGCTAAGAGGCAAAGAAGGAAGGCCCATAGCCAGGGAGACAGACCAGGGACAGACTGCACTTGCTCCCAGTGTGGAAGGGATTGTCACTCCCGGATTGGCCTTTTCAGCCACACTAGACGCTGTGCCAGAACCACCTTTCAGAGCGCGATACCATAGTCTTTCGAGACTGAAGGTTGCCAATACTATACTAAGTCCCACTGTTTAGTAGGACTTACTGGAAAGGAAATTTGCATAGGACTGTGACTGTAACTAATACAACATGAGCTACACACTGTCCCATGTGTACCTCAGAAAGATGACTGCCTAGACCAGGGATGGGGAACCTATGGCCTTAACTCATTTTTGCCCAGCCCACAGGTGTACACATTTGATGCCTATTGTGTATATGCAATGTTGGACAGAAATGGCTTAAGACCACATGTGGCATTTTGGTGTATCAGTTGCAGCCTTTTGCATATTTGTTCCCAAATACTAAATCCACCTTTTATTTCCTAACGCCAAACTTTTTTTTATTATTTCCTGTCAGTGGCAACTCTAACTGGTGAACTAGCAACTGCCCAGTGACACCCATCATAGACCTGAGAGCTTCTTAGGGAAAAAACTGTAACATGTAAAATCAAAATGTGTGCCTTTTCTAGTTAAGATAAATAATAACTATATATAAATGAAAGAAAGAAAGAATGTGGCCCAGTTTAAAAAGGTTCTCCGCTCGTAGTCTACACATTTACTTGGCCTTAGGCAAATTTCTCAGTTTGCCTTCTGCTGAGCCCAATAAATCTTTTTGGTTAAGATCCATTTTGAAAAAAGTTTCAAAGACAGCACGATAGTGCTTCTGCTGATAGCATCTGCTGTAGGATAAATCCTGGAGATTCAACTTCAGCTCTGACTACAGATGCTCTACAGTGCTTTATGCCTATCTGTATTGTTGGTTTTTTAAAGGCCCAGTCCTTGGAGAGAGAAAAATTTAAACTATCCACTAGGTGTCAGTCTGGTTGCAGATTTGAATATTCTATGTTGTTCTATGTTCAAAATATAGTAACATTATTTGTGAAACACAAACATTTGGTTTGGCCTTATAGGATTATAATTGGGGGGGGGGATGTAGCATTGGAGAATTTGAAAAACAAAGGAAAACTGTCTTCAGTGCATGAATGAAAGTGCTTATGCAGAGGAATACATATTATTCCTTTCCATAAAAGAAGGGAAAAAGTATGTGATATGAAATAGATGTTGTTTGTTTAATTGACTAACCAACTGCTGTCAAACATATACAAAATATGATGCTCTGGTTAAGTTCCATGCCATTAATCCAAGGGGAAGTGACTAAGAATGCTGAAGCTGAATACAACAGCTGTGTAGTTCATTTCCATACCTTGACAGATTACTGTATATGATGAAATGGATATGATAGCTCGCCCACAGTATGTCAGCAAGAATACCAACTATTACTACACATCCTCCACAGTTCCTGCTGTAATAAGTCACATTTTCTAAGGAACTAGCACTTTGGCTGCAATCCTATACTTGCTTTCATGGGGGTAAGTCTCAATGAATTAACTGACTTTTGAATAGACATACATAAGATTGCACTGTTAATCTTATTTTTGAATAAGTTGACTTTTAGTAAACATGAACAATTTTATTTAACTATTTTTAAGGAACAGCATTATCTATGAATACACATTCTGCAAATGTGCCAGTTTTCAGTGTTCTGTAGCAGTGCTTCCCAAACTCCTACAAGGGATTGGGAGCATGTAAGTAGTTGAGGGGGAGGGGGGAAGGATCCCCAGGATCACGCTGCTGCAGGAGATGGGAAGGGGGTTTTCTACTTACTTGTAGCCAGCACTGCACTCCTGGAGTGTCCAAGGGACTACAGCAAGTAAGTTAAACAAAAACCCTCCTCTCCCCAGCAGCAGCGTGATCCTGGGGTTCACATTGCTGACTTCCTCCCCAGCCCACCCCATAAAGGGACATTAACCAGTGCTTCCCAGGCTGATGGGTCGCGACCCACCAGTTTGGGAACCACTGTTCAACAGTAACTCTAAAGGAGTAAAGGTCCAATCCTATTCAACTTTCCAGCACTGATGCAGCCATGCTAATAGGGTGTGTGCTGTATCCTGCAGTGGGGAGGCAGTCACAGAGGCCTCCTCAGGGTTAGGGAATGTTTATTCCCTAACCTTGAGGCTGCATTGCAGCTGCATCAGTGCTGGAAAGTTAGATAGGATTGGGACCCATGTTATTTAAAAAAAGAAGCTGAGCCTGGTAAATTATTAAGAATATTTATATACCACTTTTCAACCCCCCCCCCCCAAAAAAAAACCTCTCACAAAGCAGTTTACAGAAAAAAAGGCAAATAACTTAATAGCTTGCTGACCCAAATGGGCTCACAATCTAAAAAGATTCAGAAGAACACCAGTAAACAGCCACTAGGAAAGACACTGTACTGGGTTGAAAGGGACAGTTACTTCCCCTTGCTAAATGTAAAAGGAGCACTACTTGAAAAGTACCTTTTTACCCAATTAGCAGGGATAATCACTCTCTACATGTATCCACATAAGCATCTTTGTATGGTTTAGGTTCTTAATAGAATTGTAAGATTTTAGCTTTTGTCTTTGTAATGTACATTTGGGATCACAAATTTATTTTATTTATTACTATATTTATAGAGTATACTACCTTTCTCAACAGATTCAAGATGCTTAATTAATCAGAGCATGGAGAGAGCATGGGGAGGGGAGAGAATGGAAGAACTAACCTAAAAAGTTAGGATTGAGGCAAAACTTTGCCCGTTGGGCAAAAAGGCAGGGTACAAATTAATAAAATAATAATAATAAATAATAATAAAAAACTTCCCATGGATAGGACACTGTGGAGAGGCAGGGAGAACTGAAATGCTGGCTACTGTAGGTCAAGGGTCCAAGGGAGAGGACATAACGTTGGTAAGTCCATGGACTTCACTAGATCTTGAGGGCAATTCCTTGAAAAGTTGCATGGAAGGGGAATTTTGTCAGTTGTGGTTCTGCTTTCGTGAGGCACTGTGACTTGGTAACTCTTGGGGACCAATGAAGGAATGGGTGTGGGAGTAGCAGAAGAATTTAACATACTACTTTGTGAAATTCTTTAGCTTCAGGCTTCTCTAGGAGAATTGATTAGAGGCACTTTAAAAGATTAATGTCTAGTGGCCTGCCAGCTATGAAGTAGTGTTTGCTGACC
This sequence comes from Tiliqua scincoides, assembly GCF_035046505.1. Taxonomy (NCBI): domain Eukaryota; kingdom Metazoa; phylum Chordata; class Lepidosauria; order Squamata; family Scincidae; genus Tiliqua; species Tiliqua scincoides. Next base: position 80,270,825 of record NC_089826.1, read on the forward strand.
TCTGGATCAGTCATGTAGAATAAATCGAGGCAAATCGAAGTGCTGCTCAAAACACTTTGTTGGTACTATGATATCCTTGTAAAAATATATCAAAAGAGGCATGTTATTTCCCCAAGTGCTGTAGTCACCTTTTAAAACACAACTATATCTCCAAAGGCATTTGATTTTTGACTATTTTATGAAAACAATTTGCAGGGCTCCACTTGCACCTAGAGCACATCAGGCCAGAGGTTCTGTACTCACATATGCATAGGTATATGAGTAAAGGATTGCAGCCTTAGGGTCCAATCCTATCCAACTTTCCTGCACCGGGGCAGCTGCAATGCAGCCCAGAGGTAAGAGAAGAAATGTTCCCTTACCTTGAGGAGGCCTGTGTGACTGCCTCCCCACCACAGGATGCAGCACACATCTCCTTGGCACCACTGCACCGGTCCTGGAAAATTGGCTAGTATTGGGCTTTTAGTCATTTTTATCTCCTTTTTGTAACTACAGGTCATAAGAACATAAGAACAGCCCCACTGGATCAGGCCATAGGCCCATCTAGTCCAGCTTCCTGTATCTCACAGCGGCCCACCAAATGCCCCAGGGAGCACACCAGATAACAAGAGACCTCATCCTGGTGCCCTCCCTTGCATCTGGCATTCTGACATAACCCATTTCTAAAATCAGGAGGTTGCGCATACACATCATGGCTTGTACCCCATAATGGATTTTTCCTCCAGAAACTTGTCCAATCCCCTTTTAAAGGCGTCTAGGCTAGACGCTATCACCACATCCTGTGGCAAGGAGTTCCACAGACCGACCACACGCTGAGTAAAGAAATATTTTCTTTTGTCTGTCCTAACCCGCCCAACACTCAATTTTAGTGGATGTCCCCTGGTTCTGGTATTATGTGAGAGTGTAAAGAACATCTCCCTATCCACTCTGTCCATCCCCTGCATAATTTTGTGTGTCTCAATCATGTCCCCCCTCAGGCGTCTCTTTTCTAGGCTGAAGAGGCCCAAACGCCGTAGCCTTTTCTCATAAGGAAGGTGCCCCAGCCCCGTAATCAACTTAGTCACTCTCTTTTGCACCTTTTCCATTTCCACTATGTCTTTTTTGAGATGCGGCGACCAGTACTGGACACAATACTCCAGGTGTGGCCTTACCATAGATTTGTACAACGGCATTATAATACTAGCCGTTTTGTTCTCAATACCCTTCCTAATGATCCCAAGCATAGAATTGGCCTTCTTCACTGCCGCCGCACATTGGGTCGACACTTTCATCGACCTGTCCACCACCACCCCAAGATCTCTCTCCTGATCTGTCACAGACAGCTCAGAACCCATCAGCCTATATCTAAAGTTTTGATTTTTTGCCCCAATGTGCATGACTTTACACATTGAAGCGCATCTGCCATTTTGCTGCCCATTCTGCCAGTCTGGAGAGATCCTTCTGGAGCTCCTCACAATCACTTCTGGTCCACCCTCCTCATTTGCAGTTTGACCACCCATAGATCTGACTTAATGCAGATGGCCACCCCAGACAACAAGAGCTCTGTCAAGTCACTGAAGAAAAAAATTTTCCCTTTAAATTAAATTAAAACAGCTTTTCTTACCATTGCAGAGAACGGCAGGCAGGCAGTTTCAGGGGCTTAGAACAGCTATTTCCAGGTCATACCAAGGCAAGTGATGCCTCCCTTTACCCTTGGTTTCCCCAAAATGCAAATCAGACACATTTAATCACTTCTGCATTGCATTCTTTCATGCTCCAGAGACATAGGAGGGGGTCACTTGCCTTGGTGCAACCTGAAAATTCTTGTGGTCTCTGGAGATTGCCTGCCTACTGTTCTACCATGGTAAGAAAAGCAGTTTTCAAACAGCTATATAAAGGGATGTTTACCAAAAAAAAGAATTAAGCAGATTTGACTATCCACAGTTTTCAGCATGCATGGGGTTCAAGGAACAGAACCCTTACGGATAAGGAGGGCGGACTGTATACGTCAGGCAGACTACAAAGACCATAAGCTGTTCAGAAAGCTTATGTTCAGAGAGCTGTTCAGGTTTTGGTGTGTGCGTGTGCTTTGAATGAAACAGAACCAAACCCAAACCTAAAATCCCTTGAAGCTGATTTGACCTAAATGTAAAAAAAAGTAACCAGTTCCAACAAGTGGCTCAGATCCTTGACTTTCTATTGTATGAGTGCAATACATACAATATTGTATGTGTGTGTGGGGGGGGGGGGATTGATTGTATGTGTGTGTGTGTGTTTTACATATATAAAACTTGTTAAACAATTTTAAAATAACACTTTTTTCAAATATTTATTACTGTACCTGTATTCATTTTATACAGGTACAGCTTACACACTGCAAACAAAAGAGGTTGACAGCATTCTGTGTCAGAGGAGTTCTGTGTCAAAGGAGTTCAAAGGGCCCAATCCTGTCCAACTTTTCAGCACTGATTCAGCCATGTCAACAGGGTATGCCCTGCATCCTGGGGGGGGGGGGTAGTTCCAGAGGTCTTCTCAAGGTAAGGAGGAACATTTGTTCCCTTGCCTCAGGACTGCATTGCAAAGTTGGATAGGAATGGTCCCAAAGTGTCTGAACAGGAACTGAACAAGAAAGTTTGAAAATACTGATGAATGTGAATTGAAACCAAAATTTTGATGGTTCAACTCTCCAAGTATAAACGGCTGATTATAGTACACATTTCATAGAATACACTTAAAAATTGTAGTTGTCTGTGTGGGTCTATTGAAAAAAAATCTTACAACCATAATAGGATAATAACTTTATTGGGACTGGCTAAAACAGGGATGTCAAACCAGTTCCATACAAAAGACCAAAGTTAGCATTCATGGTGCCTGTTGAGGACCAGAAGTGACATCATTAAGCAGAAAGTGACATCCCTAAGCAGATGATGGCTAGAAATAAGCACATTGTTCTCACTTAGAAACTGATGCAAATGTCAGAAGAGAAAATGTGCAGATCTGAGAGAGCCCAGTTATCACACTGGGAGAGCTCAGTCATAACGGGGGCTGAATACCTTGTTTTCTGGGGCTGCATTCAGCCCGTGGGCCTTATGTTTGACACACCTGAACTACAACATTGCAAAATAGTGTATGAAATCTCTGGAACTCTTTCTCGTACAGAACATTACACAAAACAATGGGCATGAAGGGGCATGAAATTCGATATCTTAAACTTGGCAATAGTCTTAAGATGGAATGCAGGTGCTGCCATGCAGACTGCAGGTGAGACTATGCTCATCTGATTGTGCTCGTCTAACCAACATCAGAATGCTACTACAGATACTAGAATAAGAAACCAACTTCTTCCAAGGAGCTCTGAGTGGCATATCTAGTTCTTTCTCTCCTTTTGTCCTCACAACAACCCTGTGAGGTAGGTGAGGCTGAGAGAGAGAGTGACTGGCCCAAAGTCACCCAGGAAGCTTCATGGCTGAGCAGGAATTTGAACCTAGATCTTCCAGGTATTAAATCCAACTCCCAAACTATTACACTGTCTTGGCTCTCTGCAATGGTCAGGTACTGCAACATGGGCAGTTAGGTGCTTCTTATGATGCAGTCCTGTCCTGTCCTGTGCTTGCTTACCTGGGCATCAGTTCCAGTGAACTTGGGCCATACTTCAGAGCAACAGATGTTCCATGGATGTTAAGGACTGAGCCATACTGCCCAGTCCTATGCATGTTTTATTGGGAGTAAGTTCTGAATCTTTGCCATAAGTGCGCAGAACTACAACTTTAAAAGGAGTTATCCATTCTGCAGGCAAAAGTCTTACAGTGTGGTGGCAGCTCTGGACATCCCAGCCAACTCTTCTTGGGCCTTTCTTGCAACTAAGTTGTGCGTTGTTGTGTTTACCTAATAATGCTTTGTATCTTCTGTGGAAAGTAACCTACTGATCTTCACATCTCCCAGTCTCAGGAGTTATTTTATCATGCCTAAATTCCTTAATTGGGAAATCTTTGACACTTTAACTCTAATGTGAGTACCTTGAAGGAAAGTTTGCATGTAGAATTAAAATGTACACGCATGTTTGATAATCCCTCCTCCCTCTCACTAAAAAATTTTTTTTTTCTTCCAGCCTTAACTGAGTGTGGAAGGTACATGCTTAAAAATCCAACTCTGTTTCGTCCTTCTAGTGATCAGTCACCCTGTGTTTCCTCCCTCCTTCCCTCAGCGGGTCTCCAACCTGCTTGGCAGCAGGATAGATCGCATTCCTCTCTTGGCACTCAAGAGTGAAACTGATCATCTATCAAATGAAATGGTGACTTCACTTTCCCCCCTTCCATTCAGTGTCTGGAAATGAGCCAAAGGGGCTAAGCAAGGCTAGGAGCACAAGAGGAGGTTAATCATTGGTGTGGCTCTTAGGGAAAGCAGACCAGAAATATTTTCCTTGCTTAATTAAATTGATTAGCCAAAGATTCAGGACCACCAAAAGGAACATGTAATTTACTTAGGGAATTTGCTGCCACAAATTGTGGTCCTGACTTTTCAAAGAAAGTCAAATTCATGGGGGCTGGGTGTCTCAGTGGCTATTGGTAGAGATGGGTTTTTTTGGTGATAACGAAATAAAAACACATAATTTCGCTTTCTGCACTTCTCATTTCTGTAACAAAGAACAAAAGAAAAAAAACCTGAAATCTGAATTGTATAAATCTGTATGTATAAATAAATAAAACCATTCTCTAATACCTCTACAAGCTTGTGGCTGCATCTGCTGTCACTATGCTACCTATATCACCTACCTAGTACACTTTTAAAGTGAATCTAATTTATAAGTTATAATTTATAAAAATGTGTCCTTGGAATAAAAACAGATGACTCTGCTTTCTGCACTTCTCATTTTTGTAAAAAGAACAAAACCGAAAAAAACCAAAATCTGCAAGAAAAAAAAATTCTCCTCTCTGCACCTGTGGCTGCATCTGCTGAGACTAGACCTAGTAAGGTGACATAGGTCATCCACATCAGTGTTTCTCAACCAGTGGTACAGGTACCACCAGTGGTACTTGAGGTGGGGTCTGGTGGTACTCGCAGGACCCCTGGATACTTGCTGCCTGGCAACAAGACCAAGAACACAATACAACAAACAGTGGTAGGAGGCTTGGCTTGGTGGGCAGAGCTCCAAAGCATGCTTTTCCATGCTCAAAAAAGCCCTCCCATTCCCCCCCCCCAAGCCTCTTACTGGTGTTTGTCATGCGGCATTTGGTCTCCCAACCTAGAAGTAGCTGGCGATGATGTCATTACCAGTTACTTCCAGTGGTACTTCAAATAGGTGGAACACATGAAGTGGTACAACGGAGGACAAATGTAGAGAAACACTGATCTACCTAGTGCACTTTTGACACGATTATAATTTCTAATTCATAAAAATGCATACATAACTTCTTTCAGCTCATTTTTGTCTACAAACAATATAAATAAAATAAAACTTAAAAAGCACACCTCTAGCAATTGGTCATCAAAATAGCCAAGTACAGTCATTTTCAATGTGTCGTGAGTGGGCCTTAGGTGTGCCCAGGAATTTGGGGGAAGGTAATTTATTCAAAGGGCTATTGGGGAGTTTGACAGCATGGTGTGCCTTGTCAATGGTCAAAAAAACAGGGTGTGCCTTGACCACTTTAGTGCCTTGTCAGTGTACCATGAGATGGAAAAGGTTGAAAATGCAACATGGGCAGCTGGCCAAGTAGAACCTCCAGCATTAGGGGCAGTGTACCACTGAACCAGGAGTGCAGACTGGCAGTAGCCTGCAGGCTCCTTGGGAGCGTCTGGCTGGCAGCTGGAATGCTGGAGTCGCCTCCAGCAGGGATTTTTTATCTCCATCAAACATGTCATCAGCAACCTGAGCCGGGGAGGCTGTCTCAGCATCCCCCACCCCAGGGAACGCGCAGCATCCTCCAGCCAGAGGCATCTCCCCTTGGCGGAAGCAGGGAGGAGGCGGGGAAGGGAGGGAGTGGGTTGGGATCCAAGTCGGAGGGGGGCGTGCCAGTGTGGGGCTTGGGGGATCGGGCACAGGAGGAGGAGGAGAGGAAGGCAGCAGCTAGCTGAAGGGTGTGCGTGCGTGTCAGTGAGTGGGAGTGTGTGCAGTAGACTGACCCACACACACAGCGATCATCCAGACTGCCCGATGGCTTCTGGCATCCACAAGCTCCATCATCAGCAACCCGGGGCTGGTTGCAATGGGTCCTCTTCCACAGCTCATCATCATCATCAGTGCAGCTCCCCAGAGGAAGGCGAGCAGGAATTGCAGCTGAAGATGTGCAAGAAGATTGCGCAGCTCACCAAGGTAAAAAGCCTTTCTTGTGTGCGTGTGTGTGTTGCTCTGGCTGCCTGCTTGGAAACTTCCTTCAGTGCAGGTAGAAGTTGGGACCTGCTGCCGCCCATCTCCCCTTTTGCCAGCTGTCTGGGAAACATATATGTGCCCAGCTGCCTGCAAGCAACTTTGGGCTAGCAAGGTTTCCTTTTAGCATCAGATCAGCCTCTCTAAAGCATATATATTGCTTAGGTTTGTTTGTGCCGGGCGATCAAGATGACCCTCCATGCTCTGATTAATGAAGACAAGAAAGAAAGAAAGCGATCCTTGCAGGTTGCCTAAGAGCAGGGTGACCAGACACCCTCTTTTCCAGGACATGTCCTGTTTTTTAGCCTCATGCCCTGGAAAAGAACTTAAGTGCCCTCCTTTTGCCTGTGAGCAGGCCCCTGCAGGCAGCGCATAGCCTTCTTGTAATTAATAAATGATATGTAACCTAGTTTTAAGTTTAATCATAAGTAATATAGTGTTTAAATTAACCACATGAAATCAATATACGAGAGTTTTTAGCTTTTATTTTGTTGTGTCCTACATTTTGGGGAAATGTCCTACATTTTCGGGGGGGGTTTCCTTGGCCTCTTTTGTGGTTATGACATCTGGTCACCCTGTTTGAGAGACACAGGCGAGGCTTTAAAAAAGCAAATTGAGTGGGACGATGAGAGGTGATCTCCAGTGGTCAACTTGGGAAGGTGGGTCTTTCTGCAGTTCTCATTGAAATGGTATATGGTGTTTTTCTGCAGACCCCCTTCCCCACTATGGTGGGGCTAGAGGGAGGAGCACCTACCCTTTAGCAGCCTGGGTAAGGGTACCAAAGGGCAGGTTGGATTGGATAGTGACAGTTTATGAAATAATGTTGAATTGTGCAATGTGTTCTCTTTGTGGTGGAATCAAAGTGTGTTTTTCATTGGGTCTGCACATGCTGGAAATGGAGCCCAGGGGTTCAAGAAGTTGGTACTCTTTTGGGGGGAGGGGGTATCGTTCTTATCATTCGGCTTTTGCATGGCCACTCTGTGTTCCGTGTTTTGGGGATCCAGTGTAAAATTGATGGACCACGTGGAGATTTTTAAAAATTATTTTTTGACTACGCTCTTCCTTTAAGGAGCTCATAGTGGCCGGTGTCCTTTTTCTTTTCTTCCCCTTCCATTTATCCTCACAACAACCTTCTGAGGTAGGTTGGGCTTGACTTTCCCAAGGTCACCTAATGAGCATCATGAATGAGTGGTTATTTGAACCTCGGTCTTCCTGGTCTAATTCTCTAACCACTACACCCACTGGCTAGCAAAATATATGTGCCCAGGGGGTCCATCATTCAGTGGCTTATGATCAGTTTGAGATGGGATACAAAAGGAACTTTTTCCCCAGCACCCATTTCGTAGAATTAATTGATGGTCCATTAGATAGTATGTGACCTGTAATGTCCTGGGCTGCACTCCAGAAGGTTTATATGTGTACACATGACCACTGCATTCAAGTGCATGTATGTGTGTGTGTGTGTGTTTCCAGTTTCCACTAATTTCTTCCAACATAAACCACTCCCCTGTTTAAATAAATTTGGCATGAATGTGCAGAAGCAGAGCATGATTTAGATATTTAATTTTCAGAGATGTGGCTGTTGCAGACTTTCCGTGACCTCCTCCTTGCGATCTTCACTCATCCCTAAATAATGATGAACCATGTCTTTTGTGCATGGACAGTGCACGGTGTATGGCTGTGTAGACTCCCCTACAGGTTTTTTTTGTGCTTCTACAAATGGGTATATTTGCGTTCGTAATAGTTCCATCTGTATGCCTGGATGCACATCTTCACACATGAACAACCCTTGGTTCTACGGGAGCCTTAAACTAAATAGTCAAATGCACAGATAGATCAGAAGTCCTTCTGTTTGCAAACCTTCTGTTTGCACATCACTATTTCTTCAATGCCTCCAAGAGGCTCTGTTTTGTACCAAACCTCATGTTCACAGTCACATCTCCAAGCTGTTGTAACCTTGTGGCCTTTGCAACTGTTTTTGTTTGCTTCATTCCTTTCGCTTGCATAATTTATTTTAAAACTCATCTCTTAATGACTGCATTTACATTTCTGTTTCTAAATTAACCATGGCAGTTTGCCTTATTGCCCTGAGTCCCAAACCATACATCTTTTTCAGTACACCTTATTTCCAAAGTTAGAGTTCTCTTGCAGAACATCACGGTTCAATTCCCATAATTTTATTCTTCTTATATTACTGCTACTACTACTATGTCCTTTTTCTAAACCTCTCTATCTGTTGATGACTTCTTTCCATGCCATAGGACCAGAGTATTTTAAATCTATGCATGTTCTGCCAGGGATTTAACACCAAAGCCATTTATTCTCATGCTCACTATGCAAATTTTGTCCCTTCTGTATCTATCATATATATGCCATAATGAGCTGAATACAAGTTTGATAAGAGCCCAGGAGTGGCAAACCATCACAGGCAGGGCTGTCTGTAAATCAGCTGGACCAATTGCTCCCAGTTTGGCCCTGTGCCTAAGGGGACTCCATGCTAGGGTAATCTACTCTAGTCTTGCATGCAGTTTTATGTTAAAAAGTGCTTAGATACATTTGGTGCAGTAACTCACATACTTTTTTTTAGAAGCTAGGTGGCCCTGATAATCATTTTAAAAAGTGGGTCCCAGTACAGCACAGTTTGGCAACCACTGATCTACATGGTACTGTATGGCAGTGGTTCCCAGACTGTGAGCTGTGGCTCCCTGGGAAGCTGAGGAAACCACCAGGAACCAGTCAGGGGAGCTGTGGAATCCTCATGAAAAACCCACTGCCCTATACACTGTATAGATTGTAGCCCTAATGGGGAGCTGCAGCCCATGGCCCAGCAGATCAAGAGTGCCACCAGTCTAAAAAGTTTGGGAACCACTGCTGTACGGGTAACAAACAAAAGACACTTCGTTTGCCATGTGACTATTACCCTTAGGGCGCAATCCCAAAGAACGTCTCAAAAGTGCCATCAGGCACTTCTGCAATGACTCAGGAGGAGAGAAACCAGCGCACAGACATGCGCCGACCTCCGCAGGCCGCCCTGGGCCCTGCAGAGCCGGCGGAGGGGTAGGTTTGCGCCAGCCAGTGGCGTCATTAGGGTTTGTGTCACCCGGTGTGGGATGCCAGCGCATCACCCCCCCCATGCAGTGGGCGGGGCAACACCCCAGGTGGTAGGCGTGGTGATGTACCATTGCTCCGCCCCCACTGGTTTTTTGGCTGTACCTTTTGATAGAACAAAGATAGAACACATTCTGCATGAAATTACGCATTGATGGATATATAACATGATGGTATTATTCTTCCAAACTGTGATTTTAGTGATTTTGATCACTAGTGGTGTCACTTCCCCTCCCCGGCAGGGTGTCAATTTACTAACACCTTGTTGCATCAGTTCCCATACTTTTAGCACTGGGACCCACTTTTTAGAATGACAATCTGTCCAAGACCCACCAGAAGTGACATCATCAGGCAAATTAAAATAAATGTATAAATAATTAAAGTGAAACAAATACTGTAATTAAATAAGCAGAAGCCAGCCCTGTTCCACCAAGTGAATTTCCTCTGTAGCCTGCCTGCACTATCACCCCCCCTCCAAAACCAGTAAGGTTTTCAGCCCTACGCAGTGCCCAGTTCAATTTAAGAACTTCTGTTCAAACCAGATCACTCTCAGGTTCCACCTCAAAAATGTTCTCCTTATCAGCTGAAGCCTCTTTTGATCCTTTTTAGTGAAGGGGGGGCTGCATTCTGGAGCACTTGTTTAGCTCCAGGTGCATAGGATCAGGACCATTCTGGTAGCCTTGCACTCTCCTTCACCTGATCTTCCACAGCAGCCAAGGCACGTTTGCTTACTCACAAGTAAACATGACCGTGAGACTTAGTGTTGCTTTCCATAGGGCTCAATACATTCATCTGCATGGAGGGAGGGACATCCTTCTCAGGTGTTTTTGGGGGCTGCATTCATTGGATCAAGACCATTCTGGTGTCTTTGGATTCCTCTCAGCCTGCCCTTTCCGAAGGACTAAGGCAAGTTTGCCTACTCGCTAGTAAACGCGCGATACGACTCACTTTCACTTTACATAGAGATCCATGCATTTTTTGTTCTCCAGTCTTTTGGCCTTAACTTCTGATACAAAGGAGATATTTCATTCTGGTTTTTTGCATTGCCTTCCACTCGAAATTCCGCATCCAACAGTATATAATATGATGGGGTTACGCCTAACCACTGCGATTTTAGTGCATCACCCCCCAGTGCACGTCACCCCCCTGTGTGCGTCACCCTGTGCGGACCACACCTGCCTAGTGACGCCACTGGTGCCAGCCTTACCCAGCTGGCGTGGGGGTCTGGGGAAGGCAGAGAGGGCGGAACGAAGGTGTTCCAGGGCAGGGGGAGGGGGACAGCAGAGGGGCTCATGGGTGGGCCGCAGTTGAGCAGCGGGGTGGGGCCAGAATCCAGCACTCAGGATCTTAACCCTAGTCCCGGTCAGCCCAGGGCAGCTCTTGGCTGCTTGGATCTGTGTTACCTCTTCAGGTGGTGCAGATCTGAGTAGCCCCATTAGGAGTGCTGTGGCGTTACCCAGGGTGAGGGTAATTTTCCCTTGCCCCAACTGAGCTGCAGTCAGCCCCAGCCCCACACTGGATATGGGGCAGGCTAGTCAGCCATTCCAGTGTGGGTTAGGATTGGGCTACCCATATAGTTTCAGATTTTTTTTCTTCTTTCAGCAGCATTGTCCTCCCCAAATTTGCTTTGTTGGAGCCTTGGAAATCAGCTTCATTTTGGGTAAGAAAAAATGAATAGCGTACATCAAACTAGCAGCTTATTCCATTTCGTGACAAAAGGGGAAGGATGAGAATGATTGAAATACTGTTGATTGATTGATATTGTGTACGTGTCTTTTTCTTCTTCTTTAGTAAAATCTATGCATTGGGCTGGTTACCCCACCCCAGCGATTTTCAACCAGTGTGCCACATGGCACATTGGGGTGCCTCAAAAAGGCCTCAGGTTTGCCATGGGAGTTTGGAGCACAGCAGTGGAAAATAGCTGAAAAACTCTTCTGGAGTTCTGCAGCTCTTTCTGGGGCAACTGTTTGTAGTAGTGAATTATCTGTCCCTTTTCCTCCACCAGCAGAGGAAGAAGGGCAGACGATTTGTCACTGCAGACAGTTGCCCTAGAAAAAGAGCCACAGAGCCCGGAAGAGTCTCCCAGAAGCTGGAAGTGACATCACAAGAGGAGAAGACCATAACAGAGATTGAAAAGCAAACCAGGATTGAACACTGCCATAGCCCCTTTGCTGCTGCTAAGTGTGCTCCTTTACTTCTTTCCATGGTTGACTTTCCATGAGACACAGCTAAATGTTGCACTTAGCGACACTGTTGCGAAGGAGACTGTTGTGGGCTGGGGGTCATCAACAGGCATCTTTTGAGGAACAGTTGACATTTACTTTGATAGGGGAAAGTGCTACCGTTGAAGACACTGTCATTGTAAAGAGAAGAATCTGGGTCTGTCATGATAACGGATGGGGTATGTGCAGCAGGATGACATCTGCACAGTGACATGCCACAGGAGAGGACAGTGTGGCTCTTTGTGCAGAATGCTCAGCATGGTAGTATAGTTCTCAGTATGTGGGCCCTCCAGCTGTGCAGACTCCACCTGTTAAAATGATGGGTCTTTTGCTAGCAAGTATATAAAAGCCTCTGAGAGTCCTCAGGATGAAAGCTGCAATATAAAATGTCACACAGGATCAGTGACAGCTATTAATAACCACCTATGGGGTGTATTAAAGAATGTCAGACTGGCTGTGTGAAAATGACTAATTTTCATATAAGCCCTGCATAATGGAGTCTGATTCACCGGAATCTAAACTGAGTTTGAAAGCAAGTAATCTACGCAAATGATGCCATCAAGATAGATAGGTACGTGCCTACATTACTGTTTTAGTAAGGATATTTATAAACCACTTTTCAAGAAAAAGAAGTTCACAAAGTGGTGCGCACAGCAAAATAAATTGGGAGATGGTTATCTGTCCCAAAAGGGCTCAGAGTCTTTAAAAAAAACAAGATGTAGTAGAGCCACCACCAACAGACACTGTAAAAGACATCATGCTGGGGTGGAGAGGATCATCCGCTGTGCTCCTGCTAATTATAAGAGGATACTTCTTTAAAGAGTGCCTCTTTGCCTGGTTCGCAGGGGTATCTTTCTCCAAATGACCTTTTTTGCAGGATATTTTATTAAATGAACTTATTTCCAGACTGCCCACAATCATTCAATGGTTCTAACGGAACGAAGTAAACAAAGCTCTAGAGCCAGGAGTTATATATTTTTGCTCCTTAGAATCCTATAGGGGTGTGTGTGTGACTCAGTCAGGAAGTTCTCTGTTATTAGTCAAGGACCTTGGATGGCATCTACCTTTGTTTTCCAAGCCAGTTGAGGGTACAGTAAATAGGCTGTTGGGTCATTTCCTACATTGGAGTGCAATCATGGAGTTGGTGAAGCTCATTGGAGGCAGGAAGCACTTCCTTTGTTTTACAAAAGTTTGTGCTTGCAGACTGAGGGGTCCAGGGAAGTGGCTGGGGTCACAAAACACCCAACATGCTGTTGCAGTGGGATTTGGAGCTGGAGAACTTCTTCTGAACTTTGGAGGTGGGAAAACTCAATTTATATTTTAAGCAAAAAAGGGTCTCCATTCTAATTTGGAACCTAATGCTCCAAATTTGAAGTAAAGGGGGAGGGAGGAGAAATGTGGCATTCCTGGCATAAGGATCTGTGTCTTTTTGCCATCAGACCTTGTAAAACAGTCATGTCACTGGTCTGGCCTTTTAACTCTCCAGGCAAGCACCTAGCACCAAGGTAGCGTAGCGACCTTTCAGTCAACGGTGAACCACGTATATGACAGTGGTCCCATAATGGAGCTGCAGTTCCCAAACTGTGGGTGAAAGAAACAGTTGGACCAACAGAACAGGTCAGAGGAATTGGGAGAGCTCAGGGAGTGTCTGCCAAACTCACTGGGCTAGCTTCCTCTTCTTCTTCCTTGCCAGCTCAACCGGCTAACCTGCGCTTCACTTAGAATGGCAACCAGGTAGGTCCCAACATGCCACAAGGCAATTTGGGGTGTGACCGTGCTGCTGCAAGGCATTCTGGGGCACTACCTAGCTGCTAGTCTGCATTTGAATAATGAAGAATTTGTCTAACAACAGTTTGCAGAACTTTATTATGCTACGCGTATTTAAATATGTGTCTCCTGCTTGTCTTGAATTAAACAGAAATAAAATATTGACCACGTAACAGCCCCAGGAAACAGTGGCAAGATGAAAGAAAGCCAATTAGACAGTGGTCTGAAAAACTGAGGAAATATTAGATAAAAGTGGTGAAAGGCTGAGAGTGTGTAGTAGGCACAGATCTGAAAGAAATAGCTGCCACTGCGGGGTAGGGGAAATCTTGCATTGAGCCTAGGGACAGAAGAGAGTGAGTGTGCAGTTGAAAGGAAGGGAGCAGAAATATAACATAGGAGAGTTAACAGGGCATAGGCCTGCAGGCTGTAGGTTTCCCAGATGGAATAAAGATCAAAAGCAAATGTGTTATCTTTTCTGTTGTCCTAAATTCTGAATTTCCTTTATTTGCAGAAATGAAGTAATTTATAGATGTATTCAAGACCTTAATATGGGGAATTTAGGATTAACAGGTCATATTGTGTTAGAGAAAGTTGTGTGTCAAACGTCATGTCCTTTATCAAATTCACCAAAATGTGACATCCCACTTTTGCAAAGCATAGCGAGGTCTGCACTGTCAATCTCTTTTTGAGCAGTGTTTGGTGGCATTAGATTTAAAAAAGAAAACACTGAAAAGCAGTCAGAGCGGAATTTACATTTTGAACTTCCCTTTGCCTTTAGTACTTTTTGAAAACACCAGGCTTTTCACACTATTGTGCAAGTGCACCTTTAAATTAGGTACTTTGATCCTGAAGACTCTCATTTAGCAGCACATCTTATTTCAATGGTTGTGTTATTTCCAAGTAAGTGTCTACAGGATTCCACCTTAGGCTAGAATCCTGTGCTCACTTAACTTGCACACAAATGCACATTCAGCTCAGAGCACACCATTTTAAATATACCACATGCATAAGTCCAGTGTGAGTTGGCCCAAACCAGCTGACCATCTCCCCAATTTTGAGACATATTAATGAGTATATAGTTAAGAGCCTACAGATGTTGGAATTTTTTTTTCACATGAGCTCTATGCAAATGTTATGTACAAAATGTGGACATAACATCTGTTATCATAACATAACAGCTGGGCCCAGATGTTAGATAGGCATATCCAGCGAGCAGGCAGGCAGAGTTCCACCTGAGTAAGCAATGCACAATTTAGATAAGACTCAGTATTGGGAAAGTGTACATATGTCACATTAGCTGTGTGCAAATACATACGTTTCACAGAGGAAAACAGGAACATTCCTATGTACTTATTCTCCTTCCCTGTTATTTTCACAACCAAAACAACACTCCCACCCCACTCCCATTTTATCCACATCATAATTTGGTGAGGTTGGTTAAACTGAGCAAGTATGACTGGCCCAACAAGAACACCCAGTCAGTTTCATGGCAGAGGTGGAGATTTGAACCACTTCTTGTCCAGTATTCTAACCATGCGCCATAGTGGCTCTGTTTTATTGCACAATAGAGCTGGTTGTATGCATTATAGAATAGTTGCAACTCGGATACATTAAGTAACGTTAGCTGTTTGAATGGGTAGGGAATGGGTGGGAAACTGAGCACTGGCATTTGGTATCTGTGTATATAGGTATTCATCTCTAGAGTCAAGATGTATGCATCCCCCTTTAGTTGTTTACCATCTAGAACAGGGGTGTCAAACTCGTTTCATACAGAGGGCCAAAGTTAGGATTCATGGTGCTTGCTGAGGGCTGGAAGTGACATCATTAAGAAGAAAGTGATGTCATTAAGCAGATGATGGCCAGAAATAAGCACTTTGTTCTCACATAGAAACTGGTTAACTGCAAATGACAGAAGAGAAAATGTGCAAATCTTGTTCAAGATGTGAGAGAGCCCAGTTATCAAGCTAGGAAAACCTAGTTATAATGGGGACCAATCAAATGGCTTTGGGGAGCTGCATTTGGCCAGTGGCCATTATGTTTGACACCCCTAAGGAGAAGGTGCTAAAACCAGAACTGTACTGTGCCTGCACAGTTACAAAATGTTTTAAAAGTGCCTCTCAAATCTATTTGAAACCCCCTTCCCCCAAAAAAGGGAAAAAAAGGATGAATTTTAGAAAATTTTGGTTGCCCATATAAATAGGACTGGTAGAAGCAAATGCAAGTTGGATTGCTATCCTATACATACATGTGGAATTATGTTTCGATGATAAACAGGTTGTGACACCCATTTCTATATGGTGAGAGAAATTCCAGACAGGTTGAAAACTCCAGTTTCTAGATCTCAAAGGAGATAATTTTTTTTCCTTTTTCCTATCAGGTTCCCTCGCTTCTGATAGAGGACTTGGGGCCCGATCCTATCCAATTTTCCAGTGCCGGTGCAGCAATGCCAATGGGGCATGCACTGCATCCTGTGGTGGGGAAGCAGTCACAGAGGCCCCCTCATGATATGGGAACACTTGTTACCTTACCTCGGGGCTGCGTTGTGGTTGCACCAATGCTGGAAAGTTGGATAGGACTGGACCCTTGTACATCCTAACTGCCGCCACTTAAAGACACGCAGCTTGGTCTCTTAGCCCCAATGCTACACCACCTCTTGAGACTGATTTGAGCTAGCTTCTGAGCATAAACAGAACGCCAAACTGAAATTGTCAGCCAGAAAAAATTAAGAATGTGTTCCCAGACTATCTTGGCGGGTGAAATACATTTAATTAATCCTAAGCATGCTAAAAGGCATACTGCCAGGATGCACAAGAAAGGAGCACTCCTTTGGTCCATAATAAGTGTTTGATCTTGCCTTTCGGCGATACCAATTTGCTATTCATTTTCTTAGTCATGGTGGTTCTAGTTTATTATCTGACCTGATTTCTTGAAGCAGTCTTACACACTCTTTGGGATAACTAACCAAGAATGTTTCTGTTGTCTGGAGGGGATATCATAAGCCCTTCCCTCTCATGATTGAAATTCCAAAGGAATTAATTTACCATCTCCCAACCCTGAAATGTCTACTTGTGTCTTTTGCTGAGGCTGAAGAAACAAGGACTATTGATACACATGTAGCCCATGGTATTGAAAGGGTAAGAACTGAGCATTTTTTTCTGTCTCTCGAAATGAAGTAGTCAAATACCGATACCGAGGTTGCAATCCTGTACACACCTACCTGGGAGTAAGCTCTGTTGAACTCAGTGGGACTGGCTTCTGATTATATATGTATAGGATTGTGCTGTAAATTGTCTAATAGGATGCTCATAATCCTGGAGCCATTTAAAAGTGCTTTCAGACCATTTTTTATGAAGTAATGTATTGATGTTTGAGGAGTTCCTGCAAAGGTACGAGTATAGTCTCTAGTTATCTCTGATAAATCCAATCATTATGGTTCCTGGTATGCTTTGTTCTGTTTCCCAGGCAGTTGCATAGCTAATGATTATGTAGCTGAGCTCGAAATGATGCCCCGGAAGTGATGTCAAGCCAAGGCTTTTAAAAAAAACATGAAATTGGGGGAAAACCAACTTCTTCCCCCCAGCAGCTCTCCACCTACTTGCCTACCACCTTCCCCCAGGCTCCCCCTATATTAACGCCTTATTGGTTCCCTGCTGTATAATAATACCTAATTGACTTTTGGAACAATCAGTCACATTGGTCAGTTTTGAATTAAGCAAATTCAGTTTTTGTTACATAATGCAATTGTGTTTTTATTTTCTGGTTATTTGGCTATAACTTTTGATAGAATAGAGATAGTGTAACGCAGTTTGTTTCACTGCATTCTACATTAAATTCCATATTGAATGGTATATAATGTGATGGTATTATTTGAAAATACCAAGATTTTCACAATTTTGGCCACTAGTGTCAAGCTCAGGTGCAACTCACACAATGAACTCTACTAGACAATGTGGCTAAAAGATTATTTGCTTGCTTGCTGTGATGACTTAGAGATGGAAGAGGCCTAAATTCTGCCTCTTTGAAAGGAAAAGGAAGGATGAGAGGGTTGTAGGGTTGCACCGTACAAAGGTGCAAACCAGCCCGAACTGCTCCAGGCTGTAGCAACTTGATCTGCAGAAATCAGTAAGGGAAACTTTTCACAGCATCGAGATTGTCATCTGCTAGTGCCTGCAGATCAAGTGGCTGTTAGAGACATAGGAACAGGGGCTGGGGAAAAAGTTGACAACCCTTGGAAATAGCAGGTAGAACTGCCACTTGAAATACAGTTGAGGTTTTCTCTTTCTTTTTTTTATACAACTAGGTAAAAATTATATAAATCGGCCTAAGTGAAATTCCTTGTTGATGATCACCCTTTTAATTTGTTTCCACTTCCATATGCTTTTATTTCATTCCTCCTTCAAATTGTCAACCCAGGCTTCTGATTTCATCCACTGAGTCTTAGTGCATGTATATATTTCACAAGAGAGATGTCTTGCTGCCCTACTTTTTATTCTGCATGTGATTAGTCCCTTGTGTGATTAGCAGAATGATATAGTAAACAACCTGAGCTTTGTGTGGCTCAGGAATGCCAGACCATGTAATCCTAGAAAAGCGCAGCGGAAGAGGCAGAAAGAGCAGGAAATCTGTGGAAAGAGGGCAGCAGGAAAAAGGTGAAACTATATTTTTGTTTGGTTAAATAAGATAATGTCACTTTTGTAAGAGGCTGCAAAGACTGAAACTGACAACTATGTCAGTCCCTCTAGCTATCATTTGGGAACAGTTCAAGCACTGGGCAACTGGCAGCTGAAGAGAACATGAATCTTTAGGAAACTAACCCAAGTCGACAATCTGTTAATGCATCTCTTCTTTGTACTATATGTGTTTATATTAGTACACCATATTAGGTACTGACAGTGAAAATTTAGGGGGCGCGCAGAATTTTCAAAAAGGCAATTCGATTCTAGAATTTGTATTGGATTATTTATACATCTTTAGTATGAGACTGTTTAGTACGAGGCAGCAAAACTGGGAAGTTTATTGGGCTCCTGATGGGCTACATCAGCGATTTTCAACCTTGTTCATCACATGACACACTGAGAAGGCACTAAAATTGTCAGGACACATAATCAGTTTGGGAACAATTGACAAGGCACACCGCACTGCCAGCCGGGGGCTCACATTCCTCGATGGCCCTACTAAAGAATGATCCCCCTCCAAACTTCCGTGGCACACCTGTGAACCATGCTTGGCACACCAGTATGCCACGGCATACTGCTTGAAAATTGCTAGTCTACATAACATAGCCAGTGGTCTATGTTTGGTTTGGCATGTGGGTGCAATCCTAACTTGTGCTGGAGCAAGCAAGCCAATAGGCCTGCACTGTGTCCAGCGCGAGATAGGTGCAGGCTGGGGTGCAACTTGGAGTAAGGGAATTTTATTCCCCTTATCCTGAGAAATGCCCCAGGCAGCCCTATGGGGCTACTAAGATCCGTGCCCGCCATTTTGTGGGTGCAAATCTGAATGGTCCATGTAATGCTGGTCGGGATGGGATTAGGATCCGGCTATCACTGCTGTAGCTTGTTTCACTCTCCTCCCAAGCCCAATCCACCCCAGCTCCAAAACACCCTCTCCCTGCCTCCATTCCTCCCTCCTGCTGTCATCTCCCACCCTCTGTGTAGGCCTGCCCAGGCCGGCTCAAACTCACCCTGTCCCAGCATGGTTCCAGTACAGCAATTACTCTCCAGCTTATTACTCTCCTCCTGAGTAGCTGCAAATGTACTTTACCCCACGTTTGCAACACTCAGGAGCCCGCACAACTTGAATGGGCTAGGGTGTAGGGGTGGGGTTGGATTACACTGCCCATGGGTCAGGCCTAAATGGATCCAGTTTGGTTGCAGGTGTTGATCAAGTGCTACTTGATGTATCGGTCATTGTTGCCTATGGTCCCTGCAAAAGTAGGGCAGTTTTCCATTTCTTCTTGGTTTTGTTCCTTTTTCTACCTTTCCCCGCAGCTTCTAATAACACTTTTACCCAATTAATGAGCTAGACTGCTCGAACAGCTCTCTTAGTGCTGACAGGCAGAATCTTGCCTCGCTAAGGTGACAGGTACAGCAAGCGTAAATCAAGACATTTCCCTGGGAATCACATAACACACGTCCCCATCAACTCCGTGTTTTATGTTGCTGCTAAAACAGGACCAAAACAGAACTCTTCCTGGAACAAACAAGAGCTTAACAAACAACAGGCCTCACTGCAGAGTTTGCAGTCGTATGCATTGGAGTGTGAGAATTCATTAAATACAGAACTCTAAAGCTATGAGTCAGGAGCAGCTTGGAAGGGGGTCACAAAGCTCTGAAGAACCGGGTTCAATCCCTAGTTCAACAGATCTCTCAGTGTTAAGATCAGTGTCAATGGATCATTCACTGTCAGAAGGGGTGGCATGTTTTTCCATCCACGGCAGCATTGAACACGTGTCATCCACACATTGCTTTCTATAGGAGTGAGTGGCAACTATTCACTTATACAGGGGGGCCACTGTATCTGTGGATCCCATATTTGTGGTTTCAGTTATCTGTGGATCGAGTCCATTCCCCTCGCCTTTGGAAGGTCCTCTAAGCACAGCAGAGGCTGTGGACACTCAGAGGCGGCAGTGGCTCAAGGAAGGAGGAGAAAGGAGCAGCAGGCCACTTCCTTCATTCTCTTTCCTTGCCTCCTCCTTTCTCGCTCTGCCACCACCTCTTAGTGTTTCTAAGTGATCCCTGATTGGAACTGAAATCCTAAGAAGCAGTGGCAGTGATGTGATCTGCCCTTTGCCCCCTTCCTCCTCCTTTGGAGGCACTTGTTGAGCCTCCAAAGAGGGAGGCAGCCAGATCATGAAGCCGCCACATCTTCCTTTTCCAGGAGAAACCAGAAACAATGTCGTGGTGTCACAGCTATGCCACTGATTATGCATCTGGGGCAGAAAATGTTTGAATCACTGAAACTGACTAGAACTTCTACAAGGGCACATGTTGAATACAAAGGAGGATGATCATTGCGCAGCTGAGTAGAAGAGAAAATTTTGGCAACTGTTATTTCTAAAATCATTTATTGATTGCTTTTGCTGTGTAAACTGCTTTGTGAACTATTTTTTTTTAAAGCAGGATATAAGTACAGGTGTGCACCACTTAACAACGGGGATATGTTCTCCTATTCCTGTTGTTATGCAATTAGGTCATTAAGTGAACATTCAGTCCAATCTATTGCCTTTGTTGTGTAAACAGACATTCCCTGCTAGACACAGGCTAATGGAGATAGATTGCCTCTTCTTTGCATTAAGAGCCTCTCTGATGTGTAAACAGACACTCTGCTGCAGGCTAAGGGAGATGCGATTGCCTCATTAAGAGCATCTTAATTGTGCTTTGACCACAGTCATATATGCGGTCCGTCATTAAGCAAACGGTTGTTAAGCGGTGCACGCCTGTATTATTAATAATAACACTTATCATGGAAGGGTTTTAAAAATAAAGCTGTATTTGCTGAATTTCCCTTCTGCACTTAGTCAAGGTATGGAAGCTCAATCCTCTTTTTGCACCTGGCCACCTTCAGCAGAGGACCCTTGGCCCAGAATCCAGCAACCTCACATCCCAGTAATCATTTTAAATTGCTGTGGTATCCAGAGCCAGCAATTAAGGGATATATTACCTGCACAATTATGGATAGTTAGTGAAGCATGGAATTATTTAATCCAATTTCCTGCCATGTCACTGCAGTTGTTGAATAATTAAGCAATATTCACAGATCCAGGTTTGGTTATTGCTCCTTTAGAAGGAAGGGTTCAGGCTGTCATTTTTCTTTGGCTGAAAAAAAAAGTGTTTATGACACAGGAGAACTCACAAGTAGTAATATGAAACTGACTCTTACAAATGTCTAATTGTAGGTAACAACCCAAATGACTTTGAGATATTTGTTTGCTCACTTCCCGGAATATATTGCTGTATCCTATTTGCTGCATCTTTTTCTGGAATGTTCCCAGACACAGCAGAAGCTCTCATGTTATTTTTAATAAGGCTACTGTCTTTAAATATCACCAGGGAGCTCACATATGCATAGCTTTTATTTTCGTGTCTGTTCCTTCTGCCTAATGGGATGACTGGCATGTGAAATCTAACAGTAACAGTACGTTGAGCACAGTCTGGGAAGTGTTTGCAGTGCACCTCTACAACCTCAGAGGGTAGAGACCTGGTTCAGCAGCTGCAACCTGGGCATCTGTATCTAGTAGCATAGCTAGAGGGGGCGGAACGGTAAGTATTGCAGGCACCGCAACACGCCATGTAAGCAGCCCTTCCCATTCACTGTCAGAGCCATTCCAGGCAGCAACAGCAATGTGCAAGAGATGCCATTTGGTTCTGCAAGTACCTGGGTGCTGTCATTGCTGCCCGACAGATAGTGGGAGGGGCACCTGCAGTACATATCATTTCCCCCCCTCTAGTTACACTACTTTCATCCATTCCCTTTGCATAGCAAAGCAGGTCACACAGGCAGGTTCAGGGGTAAGTGGCAGCCCATGTTGACACCATGGTTGCCACCTTTACTGTGCTGCTCTAGAAAAGAAAAGGCTTCTTACCATGCTTCTTGCACAGTTTCATGTCAAACCCAGAATAGCGACACTTCCGTTTAATTTAAGGGACAGCATGAAAAAGGAGGCCTCTGGTGGCCACTGTGGAAAACAGGCTGCTAGGCTAGATGGGGCTTCTTGTGTTCCCCGTGGTGCGAATAGCTTGGGGTGGGGGAGCTTAAATTGAGGGAAATCACACTGGGGAAAGGTTTGAATAACCCACTCCCTAGTACCATTGGTAAAACTAAAATAGAAGGTCTGAGGCAGCTTTGAAAAAGAGTCAGAGAAGACCTGGATGTTATTTGTTTTGGCCATAACTAGAGTAAGCTTAAGGTTACAATGAATTCTCAGAATCCGTGGGGGATCCTTTCCAGAACACCCCCATGGAACCCCATTTCTGAGGATAATTTCATCCGTGGAAGGGCCTCACATGACCTCCTAGATGTGACTGAAAGGCACTTGAGGCCCTCCAGACGCTGGTTCGGCACCCACATTGAGTCAAATCCACGGGTGCCAAACCCGCAGATTAGGAGGGCCAACTGTAGGAATCTATAGGATCTTTACTAATATATAGTAACAGTTTTTTTTCCCCTATCCTATTGACTCTTTCCCTGTGGTACAGGTAATATATGCTCTGAACACAAAGAATGATGAACATGAGGCCAGCATTCAAGCTCTTGAGGAAGCCCACCAAGAAGAGATTCAGCACATCCTTGCCGAGACAAAGGAAGCTGCCCTCCGATATAAGAACAAAGTGGAGGAGGAACAGGCGCTCCGAAAGCATATTCAGACCCTTGAAGAAACTTTGGAAAAATACAGGAGATTGAAAGAAGAGGCGCCACCCGAATTTGCAGCCTGCAAGAAGCAAGTAGAAGCGAGGGAACTGGGCTCGGAAACACAGCAGGCAGATGAGAGAATCGAATTCCCCAAGGAGATGCTTCGTGTGAAACCAGACTTTGAAAACAGAGTTCAAACTTCAAACCAGGAGGTGGATGGCCTTGTAAATGAACGTTGGGCATTTGAAGGAGAGGAGCTGGATCACAAGGGAAAGTTAGGTGACCCATACAGCACAGAAATGCAGGATACACTATGTGAGACCGCGAACCTGCAGCGAGAGAACCAGAAACTGGCCAAATATGCTGAGCAAGCCAGCCAACTCCAGGCCTTTCACGAGAGAGAAAAAGAAACCTGGAAGAAGGTCATGCAGCAAGCAGTGGCCGAAGCGTGCCGCGAATGGCAGCAACGGGAGGCGGAGCAAA
The DNA here is from genome assembly GCF_035046505.1 of Tiliqua scincoides. Classification (NCBI taxonomy): domain Eukaryota; kingdom Metazoa; phylum Chordata; class Lepidosauria; order Squamata; family Scincidae; genus Tiliqua; species Tiliqua scincoides. The sequence goes on from NC_089826.1 coordinate 80,294,096, forward strand.
GGAGGAGCCAAGAGGCCCATGAAGCAGCTTCGCGGCAGCAGATGAAGAAGCTGGAGGCGGACCTGGAGGTGAAAGGCCAACGGATCGGCGAACTCAGGAAGCATTCCCAGAAGCTGAAGGAGAAGATGCAGGTAGAAAGTGAGGCTCTGCTATGCCCTTCGCCCATAAAGTTAGCAAGCGATTAAGAGCTTACTTGCTCCGCATCTTGAGTCATCAAGTTATTAGCAAGCATATAAATCTGAAAGAGCTATTTCCCGACATTGTGTCCCCGACTCTCCCCGCTTTCCAGTATGCTCTGACATGGCCAAGAAATAGAATTGGCTGTGCAAACAGGGCAGCCACGGTTCTCAGTGACAGGGCTCACCAGAGGCACGAATGGGGAGCTATCATACCTAATAGCTGTTTGTAGACCAATTCTCCATAAATTTACTGAATCATTTTTTTAATGCCATTGCTGCATCCATGTAAGAATATGCAACTGGCCTTTGGTATCCATAAGGGATCTGTTCCAGGACCCCCTACGGATTCCAAATTCCGTGAATATGAAATCCGCACATTGCCTCCCTATGCCTTGGAAGACCTCCTGGATGTCCTAGACGTGAAGTCCTCTGAGACCCTCTAGCCACAGGCTCAGCATCCACGGATATTCAGATTCTCAGATACTAAGCCCACTGTATTCATCCCTTTATGTTCTGTCTTGCATTGTGCACACAGCCCAGCTGCCATAATGAATGGACATTTTGCTAATTTACTAATGGTATACAGTTTGTGCTTCCAAACACACTAATTATGCAGACATGAGGGTTTTTTTTTTTCCTCAATCTGTCCATCATTTTGTTAAAAATTGGCTGGCTGATGGGCATGTCACATGCACTGCCTCCTGTGTTTGTTACCGATTCCCGTATTTGCTGGGAAAAATGTAACATAGAACTGATTATGATAGGAAGATTATGGTGTTGCAGCAGCCAGGGTTCCGATAGAGGAAATTGACTTGACATGTCTGAAATAATTAGAAGCTTATCATTTTGTTTGAATTTGGGGGGATGCAGATTGTCAAAAGAAAGCAGTCATTCTCCGGCATGCATTACACATTTCTCATGGAAGTGTCTTTGGCTTAGGGCAGGTTTGCTCAGTTGGCAGAAGTTTCCTTCAGTACTGTGAGATTTTATTCCCCAGAAGTAAAGAAGCATAAAAGCATAAAAGAGAGTAAAAAAGATCAGATCACTCTGATCATTAATTAATTCTTACAGCCAAGTTATAAAATATATATTAAACCCAGGAGATTAAGAGGACTAATGTTTCATCTGTGATTTCCCCCATCCCATATCTCCCATGCATGGATATGGGATGGTCTGAGCAACTTGACCGAAAAAACAGCTTATTGGTGTAAATTATTAATTATTATGAATAGCTAAGTATGAAATGGTGAAGTGTCAGCTCGGAAATCCCTAATTCAAATCTCTCTTCAGCTATGAACATGCAAGTTAGCCAAGTCATTAATTTCTCAACCCCCTGCCCACCCCACAATATGTTGCAATGCTTCCTAAGATAATGCCTGCAAAGCTCTCTGAGCACTCTAAAGCAGGGATTTTTAACCAGGGAGAACCATTGCCTTGGGGGTAAGGGAACAAAATGATGGGGGTATGGGACTCAATCTCTGAACAATTAACAGTCTAAAATCTAACAATTTTTTTTTTTTAACTATCAGCAGTATCAATATGAATTGAGGTGTTCTATTTCTAGCTATCCATATGTAAAGTAGAAGCAAACTGTGGACCTCTTTTTAAGTCATATTGGTACCTAGTAGGACTTAGTGATGATGATGATTTCAACAGTCTGGCCAAGAGGTATGCTGACATATTGGGTAATCCGTGGGGGAGTGTCTGTAATTGTAAAAAGGTTAATAAACCAGTTATATGCCTTTTGTATACTTTTGTGCCGAGCTGCTATTAGTGCTTGAAAAGGACAGTCATGATTGCACAAATGAATATGAATCTATGTATGTATCTATAACCCCTATACAAAGAACTGTTCAAGCAATTGGCATCTTCTAGCAATTGCTGCTAGGCCATGAGTTTCTAATGGTCTGAGCCTTTGACTAAGGCAGTTGCACAAACACAAAGCAACATCCTTGGTCAGCTGCCAGAATGCAGTGTAATTGGTTAGCAGGATCTGTAATTGAGATTGAGTTGAAGGCATTGCATGGATTCACAAGGATAGAAATTGCAAGACCTTAGGTACAATAACTCAGGAAGTCCTCCTGTACAAGCTTTGCTGAAATTTGAACCCTTACACAAGTCTTCATTTCAAAAGACAAGAAATGTCTTGAAAGATTGTATCCTCTGTTTTCGAACTCCAATGGGCCCTCCATATCTGTGGATTTGGAATCCATGTATTTAATAATTCGCAGGTTCCGAACCCATGGCCGAACCCCGCTGAAGACATCTGGGAGGCTTTCTGAGACCCTCATGTCGCCGCACCAGGCATCTGCGGGCCTCAGAAGGACTCCAGACGTGACTGGAACCTCGTTCTGGTCTCATTTGGAAGGTCCAGGTGGCCCAAATTCGTGAATTCACACAGCTTTCAGTACCTGCGGGGATTCTGAGAATGGAGCCACCCTGCTGTCATTGACAACATTCTCTCATGAGTTGCCTCTCTGCATCTTCCTTTCCATGGAATCGACGATGCTCGAGATAATGTAGAGGCATGGTAACAAGACCCAATTCCTGCACGAATTACTCAGGTAAAGCAAGTAGCCACCAGGTAAATCTACCATTAATGTTGACGGGAAACTTCACATGGTTAAGAATTATAGGTTCAGAATTTAGGGTAGAAACTTGGGGCTGGAACCAACACCATCCCATGAAAATGTCATCAAGTTTGCAGGTTGTTGGGTATCCACTGAAGGCCATGACAGGTGCCTTTTAAAAAATAATGTATCAAAATGATTGAAAATCACTGTGGCACAGATGTTGTTAGTTTTGGGCACATAGTTATTACCTACTGATCTACAACCACTTCCTACAAAGTACACTGTAAGTACGTGACTGAGTTGTACATACTACAGCAAACAAGCATTGAGCCTGCTTAGCTTGGCTTTTAAAGAGGTTCACCATCATCATTATGATTTGCTTAGTTAGAGCATTATACATACTGTCAAACAAATAAAGCTAAGACAAATAAGACAACAATCTAAGACATAAAATATGATTGCAGGACCTGGAAATACAGCTCAAGGAGGCCCAACAAGTGAATACGGCATGTAAAAATTTGGTGAAAACACTGGAGGAGGAGTTGGTGATAGCCAAAGAGAGACTCTTGTTGCAAGAAAATGAAATATTGCATAAAACAGGTAATATGTTAATTAGTGCAATTCTCAGGGGTTGGCGTAGCATAGCAACTGGGAATTCTCCAGTTCAAGCCTCACTTTAGCTGAGAACTCAGTAGTGTTGTTGTAGGCAAATCACTTTTACCTTCTGTCCCCATCTGCAACAGAAGTATTGTTGTCTCCTTACCAAACCAGGCTGTTGTAATGATACTGTGATAATGTTTGCAAAGTGCTTCGGACTCCTGAAAATGTAAAACACTTATTAGGGCCATAGTGTACGTGACAGTAAATCTTTAGATGACTAGCTTAATGTGGAAGTGGACTAGAAGCAATCCTTATCTAGAAGCAATTCTCTGTATCTGTGGGGGTTAGGTTCCTGGAAAACCCAGCAGATACCAAATTCTCAGATATGGAATCATTGATCCTTTGGGATCAATAGGGTTTGGGGAAATCAAGTTGGCATAAATGCCTTCAGAATGATCCAGATAACTTCAGAATGGCAGCAAATGGTTTCAGAATGGCCTGGGTAGCTTTCATTGGCTCCCGCAAGATTCAAAATGGCCACCACAGGCGCTGGGATAGCTTTGGAATGGCCCATATAGCGTTGGAATGGCTACAGATAGCTGCAAGAACAGATTGTTCACCAAATGCCTGGTGCAGGAAGTCACAACAGGATGCAGTTTTCTTATGTGCTCACCGAGGCATGTGGTGGGCCGTTGTGAGATACAGGAAGCTGGACTAGATGGGCCCTTGGTTTGGTCCAGCAGAGCTCTTCTGATGTTATTAATGTGAATGGCAAAAGGTAAGTTGCACACTTTATTCCTGTGGATAAGTTAATCCGCAGGAACAGAGGGTGTGGGTACCAAAAATTGACTGTATCTCTAAAAATTAGCCACAAGGCGGAATGGCGTGTGGCATGGAGCAAGGGGTGGTGTTAATACTTTTCTGACTACTTTGTGGAGCAAATTACCAGTTCAAGGGCAATTTTGACAATGAAGACAGCACAGGGGAAGTATCTTCGCCATATGCCACATTCTACAGCCAGATTGAAGGCCATGTATTTCTAATTTTTAGAAATAAAATGACTGCTTCTGGTCTCCTTCATTAAGCCCACTTCTATAGCCCACTTTTTATTTAAAAAAAAAAAGTGTAGTTTGACCCTTCAGATGACCATTTGTCATCTTAATTACACATGTGAGCATGTCAAAGCATAATGTATATTATGTGGAATTCACAGAAGCAATGGAAATGGCATTGGATTCCAAAACCAAAGCAGGAAATGAAGTGGATGAAATGAAGAATCAAATTCTCCAGCAGGCATTTTCCACCAAGCAGAGCCAAGGAGACCAAAATGGTGGAGACTCACAGGTACGTAAATGTCATTTTTCTCTGCTTTGTGCAGATGAAGTTCTGCATGATGTTGGTGATATAGCAAAACAACTCTAAGGCAGCAGTCCTGTTCACGCTTTCCTGGGTGTAAGCCCCATTGACTATAAAGGAACTTACTTCTGAGTAGACATGCATAGGATTGGACTGTAAAGCATTTAAGGGTGCAATCCTAACCACTTGTGTCAGTGCTTTTCAGCACTGACATAAGGGCAATGCAGTTCTGAGGTAAAGGAATAAACATTCCCTTACTTTGAGGAGGCCTCTGTGAATGACATCCAACTGCAGGATAAAGCACACGTCCCACTGGCACCACTATGCCAGTGCTGGAAAGCACTGACATAAGGGGTTAGGATTGTGCCCTAAGTCATTCTTTCTGTTTCCATTTCATTCACTGATGGTATCCCTTCCTATATACTTCCTACTTATGCAGGCATAGTCCAAGCAGCAGATTCCCCAGGAGAGGATCTAGGTTAACCACCATGAAGAAGACATTGTCCTATCAGACCAGATTCATTTGTTGTTGTCAGGGGCGTGCTTGCTCCATGCCATTCCATTCAACATAAGCAACTTCCATTGCATGGCTAGGCTGGATCTCATGGCCATGTACTACTCTGTTGGTGGCCATCCTGTAGGGAGTGTGTCACTAGCAAAGTACATAACTGAAATCTGTCCTACACACATGGGTGGAACTTGCATATGTTAACAGGATGGCATGATAACAATCATAGGAGAGTGGCAACTATACATATGTTTGCTGGAAGTGGGCTTTACTGCGCTCATCTGGGGTGTTTTGATACCCCAGAGCTCCAGAAGCAGTATATTTCTGCTCTTAATCCAGAGCCAATTCAGATCTGGGGAGGGGGACAGGCAGGGAGAACCACATTGCACAGTTCTAATAAAATGTAGATGGGAATTGCATTATTTGAATTCTCCATGTTAAAAAAATTCCAGGTTATGAAACCTGGTGGTCTAGAGGCACAGCTATGTGCAGTGAGCAGATGTATTGGGAAGATAAATGAGCAGGCAGATTAAAAGGACAGTTGCATTCGAATGATGCCAGTAGCCCGAGAGTAGCTTGGTTGTTACTCAAATTACATATTTCTCAAAATTTTGAACCTTTGTAGCCTGGGTGAAACTCCTGTTGGTTCCATCTTTGTGACAAGTGCTGAGTAAGCTGTGATACCTCCTCTTCATAGTTGCATTGGTGGTGCTGAATGCAGCAGATAATGGACTCCTTTGTTTCCCTCTTCTGGCTAGCTGCCATGGTGGGATAATGAGTAAGGTTCTCTGGCTGCCAAAATTCTCACTTTGAGACCCATGGAGCTTTAGCACACCACGGAGAAGCTTGAGGCAGTCCAACATGCTGCTGACATTCACATCAGCAATGTGTACTGTTGTTTTAATGGTTGCTCTAGCTGTAGGGTCATCTCTGGATACATCTCTGTTTTGTTTGGACATTTAACCCAGGCAGTGATGATCAACTTACACCTTAACATTTGTAGACATGTATTGTTTTAGTACAGTACTTGAGTTAACTCAAGGTCATTTCAAGGTCACAGTGCCCCGCAGCCTCTTCTTCCCGGCTGGACACTGCCATCTTGGACCTTGCAAAAACCTAATTGAGATCCAAGATGGTGGCGCCAAAATCTCTCAAGATTTGATGGTGCCACTCAGAGCTTGCAAAATTTCATGAGATCCAAAATGGTGTGCAAGATCCAAAATGGCAACAAGATTTCATGAGATCCAAGATGGTGGCACCCAGGGGAACAGGTAGGAGGGGCCACCAGGGACATCCCTCAGCTCCCCTGTGAGTTTGCCATGACACCCTAAGCCTAGGCATCACGGCATGTACTTTGGGAACCCCAAGTTCTGTTTGACTTTTTCATTGGTTTGTGACCGTCACTGATGTGACTATATCTTGTAGCCCCAGGAAACTGCAGGTTCGGAAAAAGACACTGTCCAGCAGCAGCACCAAGAAGAGCTTCGCAAACTCAAACACGAATCGGAAGAGGAGAAAATGCGTTTAAAAGAGCAGCTGGTGAAAGGGCTGGAAGACCTTGTGAAGAAGCACAGTCTTGAAATCAAATCAGTCCAGGCCTCCATGGATGTTGAGAGGCAAAAACTGCAGAAGGTGGGATTGTTCTATTTATAGGCACTGTGATTCATCTATTCCTCTAAATCTCTTTGGTCATGGTGACGACATTTAAATTATTCTCACTAGCCTAGGAGCTTTAAATCACAACAAGAATTTTATTGCCTTTTTTTCTTAACCAAAAAGCAAACTGAGCTGATGTCTTCCTATTAAATAAAAGCTTTGGAGGGAAAGGAAGGTTAGTTTACCCTTGATGGGATTTCTGTATTCGTGGCGTTGCCATTGCCTGCCTGCCCGGCGCATGACACCACTGTGATTAATGTAACTATTTGTCCCAAAGACTAACGTGGACGGTAGATGTGTTTTCCAATTGCTGATTTTCATTACGTAGTTGGATATTCTGCTTTTCAAAGCTTGAGCTGGATTGATCTAATCCTCTGCTTGACAGCTCATTCTTAACAGGGCCCCTATTTTGAACTGACAGCAATGTTGACTTACAGCTGAATGGGACAAAGGACTCTAATGTCTTCCTTCCCTGTGTGACCATCAAAGAGGCTTTGACAAAAATCTGCCTTTATGTAACACCGCCCCCCCGCCTCCCATTTGCCTGTGCCTTGCATCATGTGAAGGGTTAAAACCTAGGAGTCAAAATATTGGGACCAATGCTTCCTCAACTTCCTTCTCCTCATTGACAGCAGGGATAAAGAGCCTGTTGCTCTTTCTGGACTGGCATCTGGGCTTGCATGAAAGTAAATGGCCGACATGCATAGAAAATGCTACACTTGCAACCTGGTTGAACTGGTCTCACCTTGGGCACTGAGTTGCCTCTCTTTAACCTAATAGAGGTGTTTGCTTCCAGTTAGTAAGATAGGATTACCTCCTCAGCCTCACTGAACCCAGTGGGCCGAGTAAAATCAATACAGTTGGATCTTGGTATTGGCCCTTCTACCCTTCCCCTGAACCTGATCCAGATTAGACCCTCCTCCCTCCCCACACGCACTTGCTCTTTAAGAAATAAAATAACCCTGGCATGCTTGAAATGACTGCCATTATTAATAATGACTGTTTGTGCTGCCCTGTTACCCTACTGTAAGGCAAGAAGTGGACTTCCTGAGACAACAAGTGCACATGCTTCAAGTGCAACAGAATGAGAGAGAGATGGATTTTGCATGAAGAACGCTTTACACCAGGAAGGAAAGAGAGAGTTGGATTTTGCACAAAAAAACACTTTACACCAGGAAGGAGAGTCCCTTTTAGGGGGGGGAAACTGATAGAACAGCCTCATGGACCTCAGTTAATACCTTCACAAAGCAGTACAGAACAGCCTAAATGGGGGGGGGGGCTTATTTGAACCCTTTGCCAATCTGGCTAATAATTAATGAAATAATAATAATAATAATAATATGTATTGAGGTTCTGCAAAGTTACTTCTTTCCTCCTACCATTTAGCGCCTACTTATACTGCAGTTTGGTTTGGGGTTTTGTTTTGTTTTGTTTTTTAAGCTGGATCACGCTGGGTATATTTTTATTTGCTTTTATTTTACATTAGAATGGAAGCTGATTTTTTTGTCGGTCACTTTGATAGCTTTTGGTTTGAAAAGAGGTTTAATAAATGTATAATGAACACCTCAATAATGACAGGGGAATGGGAAGTTATAGCAGAGCCCTGTAACTGCACGATTGCCGCCCAAACACCTAGAAATCAGTGACCAACCAATTGCTCACTGTGAACCAAATTAGCTGATGGCTCTATCCATACTTAATTCCACCCCCCCCCCCCAAAAAGCAGGATCAATTTGTTTCCATCTTTTCCAAACAGGTTACCCTGGTAACGCCACCCATCATACGGAAATGTTGTAGTAGCTTGCATTGCGCTCTAATTGAAGCCATTGGCTTGTTCTGGCACCCAGCAGTTAGAGAAATTAATCAGAGAGAGAGGGAGGGATGTTAGTTTGGGTCAGCTTTCATGTGTTTTGGAACAGGACCCTATCATCACTGAATCGAATGTTTTCACTACTGCAAATCCACTTAGTGATTTTGCGCAATGGTCTGCAACTGGTTTCTGCGCTCCAGTGGCTTAGCGAAGGCATCTGACACCCAGGGGGACAACAAATTTTAACACCCCCCCCATACCACAAACAGCAACCCTCTCCAAAAATTTTTAACACCCCGCACCCATACAACGTCTTAGAAGTCTCAGAAAGTTCCTTCCAATTTTCAAAAAAACAAGTGCCTTTCAGAGGCCTCCAGGAGGCCTTCTGAGTCCCAGGGGCACTGGGTGCCTTCTGGGTACCACGTCTTGAGGTGGTACCTTAGAGGCCACCCAAAGGCACTTCTGGTTTTTGCCAAAACCCTGAAGTGCTTTTTGGAGGCCTCCGTGACATCCCCTCTAGGCACGGTACAAGGGGCAATGTGCCCCTCCACCCCTCTTAGCTACGCCACTGCTGTGCAGCCTGGCACTGTTCAGTTTTATTGTCTGTACTACTGTACAGCTTGTCCGGGCTGGATTTTTCTAAGTGTGTTTTATTGCCTGCTGTTTGCTGACCCGCTGCAGCTCGGCCAAGACTATTTGGCAAGTCTCCTAGGATATCAACCAGTCCAAGCCTTTCAGGTGAGGATGTGAATGGCTTGGGTCTGTAGGCTATTTTTGGTTTTGCCATTGATTCCAAGTGATGCAGCTACTGTACTCTAAGAAATAAACCTTTGAAGACTCCTGTGATTCCAGAGTACACGTGCACAGAGAAGGCTGCCCTGAGAGTGGGCATAATTTATTGCTCTGATCTTGCCCCCTCCAATTGTAGAGATACACCCAGCAAAGTGACTTATGCGGAAAGAGGGAGTGAGCTTCACCATGGGGCACGTAGTTAAACACATAGGTTGCCACCTTATGGACCACTGATCTATTTAGCTGCAATGCATTTGTTTTGTCATTGAGCTACAACCCCATTCCTTACTCTGACAGGTTAGAGTTGTTTAGACACCTTTTCAGATGTAGGAGTGAAGTTGCCTCCAGTTTTAATTTACCAAAAGGGTGACTATGAGAAGCGTGTGATTTTTTAAATCACAATTGCACTGCTTTCTTGTTTTCAGACCTTTTACAGTCAAGGTCGGTTAATTTGTGCTTGAAGTTTTTATTCATATTGCAAGTGGCTTTGATAATATTTTACATGGGAACGTGACTACTTATTTAAAGGCCACAGGATCAACCCATCCTGTTGATCCGCTGCAGCGTCACAAACAGTTTGCTATTGTGTCCCATCCTGGGCAGTCATTGTAAAAACCCAAAGAAGTTGACCTCTTTCATACATTATCTCTAATTTGACATTTTATATGGAAATTGTGAATGGAAAATGGCTATGGCAAATCTATGGGCAATAAAAGCATAGAGCAGCGTTTCTCAAACTGTGGGTCAAATCCCACTAGGAGGGTCACAAGCAGTTTTCAGATGGGGCAAGCAACACCTGCCATTGAAAATACAGAGCTGAATACAGGGTACAGAGCTGCTGGGCAGGGCAGGCTTCCAGTGGGAAAGACACGTGGCACGGAATAAGTGGGAAGATGGGATGCTGGAAAGGAGAGAAGGCTGGGTGGTTGGAGAAGGATCCAATTCTACATTCTGCCTTGTCTTCCAAACTGGAACATTTGAATTCAATAACAGCACGTGGACCATGTAATGGGACCTTTGGCTGATCACGGCTTAGGTTTGAAGCCTAAAGTGATGGTGTCATTTCCAGCCATGACATCACTTCCAGGATAATGACATCATTTCTGGTGGCTTCCAACAGATTGTCATTCTAAAAAGTGAGTCCTGCTGCTAAAAAGTTTGAGGACCACTGGTATAGAGGCATTGCTTATCAGCATCCTGATAAAAGTGGAGGCACAGCAACACTTGGACAGAAAGGTTTATGAAGGCCTAGTTTCTCAACTGTTTTAGCCATTTCTTCTTTTGTCCAGAAATACTGAAAGATAATTTTGCATTTTTCAGTTCCCTGGGACAGTGTCGCCTTTTGGGCTTTGTGTTTTTTTTGAAACATTTCACACTTTGAAATGTCAGCTTTGCAGCAGCTTTCCTTAGTCAGGCTGAATCTAAATTGTTCTACTGTCAGTTATTCCCTTTGAGGATGCTATTTCCCCACCCCACCCCACCCCCCCACACACACACACTCAATACTGAGAACCTTGCTTGTCAATTCTGAATTATCTTAAGATATTCTGCTGTAAAATTTATAGGCTGCCCCTTAGGGGTGAAGCCTTGTAATTTGCACCTTCCCTCCCCCGTTTGTAGTCTTTCATGATGAGACTGACTTGCCTTGAGTCCGTAAGTCCAAATAGGAAGAGTAAGCAAACTAGTGAGCTCTGAATGCAGATATCCCAGGGCAATTTGTACAAGATGAAGAATCAGCTCTGTTCATGTGAAATGAACACACAACTTTTGCAGATTCCCACTGGATTCTGCATTCAGCTCAGGGCTCAGAAGTTTATATATGTGACACAGCTTTACTGTGTCCTCCAACTTTACTCATTACCCACATATTGGTAGCATGTCCTGCAAACTGGACTGGCAGGAGAGATACCAAGCATTTTCTGTGTCCCATATCTGGGATGCTTTTGCATAGCTCCTGTTCACTTCAGTGTGGCTTACACAGAAGAACTTGCTGCTGGGTTGTGTAGTCAGACCTGTCCCTTTTGCTACAATACTGTCCAAGTGGCGCTCAGAATCCTAAGATTTGTCTTAAGAAATCTTAAGAACCCTAAAATGTCTCAAATAACCATCAAACCTTTTCTGATGGTTGGAGGTGGGAGAAAACAGTAATGATGAAATAAAAACACATAACTGCTTTCTGCACTTTTCATTTTAAAATAAACCAAATCTGCAAAAAAAAAAAAAATTATTTTTTTATTTATTATTTAATGGAGATGCATGGGTAATGACTGTGGCTGCATCTGCTGACACTATACCATCAATATCACCTACCTAGTACATTTTTAAAACAATTATGATTTATAATTACAATTTATTAAAATGCATCCTTGGAATAAAAACATTTTCACGGAAATCTGTGAAAAAAATAAAACCATTTTCTCCCACTTCTACTGGTGGTAAGATTCCTTCTGATTAAAACATGTAAGGGTCAAACTACAAGTTATGAGAAGCACATGATTCACATTTCCATCCTTGTTTTCTTTTAGATTGGGACTGGCGGGTGGGGGGAGGGTAGGTGAAGGGTTTTTAACCCTTTCCCCTTCCCATGGTCCCAGTATGGATTCTTTTGCCTCCAGCTGCTATTTCTCTTGGGGGGGGGGAAGGCTCTCACTGGCTCTTGTACAGGAATTGTAGGCTCCTGTAGTTGTTGTCCCAGAAGAAATAGCAGCCGCAGGGTGCCTGGATTGAGATTATGGCACAGCAGCTGGTATAAACTCTGTCCCTCCATGCCACAGTCTCAGCCTAGATTGCAAACCTCTTGTAATGTCTGGTTTAACGGTAATTCTTCTGCCTATTGGCATTTGGCAATGTGGGAGGTGCAGAGCAATACCAGGGCTTATCTTGTGCTAAAATGTAGCCCTGACACCTGTTTTGAATTACTAACCCGATCCTGGAATGTATGTAAAAGATGAAAGTGACCCGGAGCAGCTGCAGAGTGCCTTCTCCCCTCACTACTAAGCTACTGCAAAAAGCCCTCAGATTAGGGGAAAAAGCTTCCAGATCAGAGGGGAGATGTTTTCCTGTCAGGTTTGAGCCCCAGCAACTCTTTTTTAAAGAAAGTAAACACAGCAAAACATGTGCTTTCATGCAGCTGTAGGCGTGGCTATTTAAAAGTTCAGACTCTTCCAAGTTGCAGGCTGGCAACTGTAATTTTACTGTTTCTGCCTAAATGATTTTGGATGTGTTTGTTGTGTTCACCATCATAAAAGTGAAAGCACATTGGCTAGCCGCGTTCTATCCCGTGCCAGTGCTATCCCATTTTTCCCATCATATGTTGATGTCTGCAACAAACCATCTCTTTAGGTCTAGCGACTTTCTAGAGAGAAGTGTTGCTAGTGTGAGTTTGTCACTTTCAGGGCTTTGAATGACTCACCCGGATAAATCCCTCTACCTACGTAGCCTGCATAAAAATACAACAGCAAAAAAGAGGGTGCTTATTTTTATTAGCAAGAGATGTTCAGACCCTTCCAGCTGAGTAACTCATTCATGAGGGCACAGCGATTCCTAAAATGTGTCCGACCTAGCCTCCCGCCACTGCCCAAGGTCATGGGATGAACAGTTTTATTTTCTGCTGGTGGAAAAGTAACTTCCTCCCACATTGTCAGAAATGAGGGGCCAGTTTTTATTGATTCCTTGCAGTTCACTGTGTGTATGTTTTGTTTGTGTCTTGTTTTACACTCTAGAGAAAAAGAAATTATCCTAATGTTTCTGGGGCATAATCATGTTACATAACGTTCCCAGGTGACAACAGCTTAATTTTGCAATTGCAGGAGGTTCAGACCCAGTTGGAGGAATTAAAAAAGAAATATGAGAACGAGATCATACAGCTGCAGAAGCAGAATGAAGCTGTAAATGGGAAGCTCCAAGATTGTTCTCTGGAGGTAAGTGGAGCATAAATATGTCCTTGATAATAAAAGGGATTTTAAGTTTTCTCTCCACTTGAAAGATTCTTGATGAGCTTCATAAACTTCAGCTACCATTTGATTTAAAGCATTTGGATTCCACCCTTCAGCCAACAAGTCTCCCAGAATGGCTTATCTAAAATCAAACAATGGGAAATTATTACAAGAGGGGGGTGGGCAGAAAACTTGCCCTGCAGTGTAAACCACCTTGAGTCTGAGAGAGAGAAATTATTTAGTGTAATAAATAAAAATCTTGCCTTGGCGGTGAATCCTTGGTAGCTGAAGGATCCTGTTTTCTGCACACTTAGACTGTAATCCTGTGTGCATTTGTTAGGAAATAAACCCAACTGAATACAGTAGAATGTACAGTCGTGCCTCAGTATCGACAGGATTCTGTTCTCGGAACCCGTGCAGATAATCAAATCCGTGGTTGACCCAACCTGTACCCTCCTAACAGAATTGGAGCTGTGCTCCAGTCACATCAAGTCGATGTTCTGAGGCATAGGGAGGTTGCATGTGGCCTCCCTGCATCTCAGAATGCCTGTGAGAAGCATCTAAGATACACTTCCAATTTTTCAACACAAAAACAACCAGAAGTGCATCATAAAGGCTTCGGGCCGGCTCTCAGGGACACAAGGAGGGTACGGGTCAGAACATGGGGAGACCTGGGGTCCCGTGTTGAGTCAAAACCATGGATGAAAAGTCAATGAATGACAAGGTCCAGGTTGTATGTCAAAGTAAATATGTACGGATTGCCCTAAACTCAAGAATGTCCTGCTGAAACCAATAGACCTACTTCAGTATAGCCATGCACAGAATCGGGTTGTTTAGCAAGCAAGCATCTGTTGGCCTTATTTCTCCATCCCCCCCCCCATCTGTATCATAGGGAATAAGAATGCTGCCCTGTATTTCAGGATGGTTGTTAGAATACGAAGATAGTGTCTATAAAATGCTCCGTAACATTCTGAAGTGCTATCCCCTTGCAAAATATTGCCCTCCTCATCATCGGTATAAATTAGACTACTAAAATGTGCCATTTATATGACCCAGAAACAAAGAGGTTTGCTTTCTCCAAGGTGTTTGTCTCTCCATTATATCTTCACACTTTACGGATAGAAGGTTTTATTTCTTGCTGTTTAAAATGACGAGAGCACCGAAAAATAGTTAGAATTTATTTCCCATGAAGGTGGGGAACAAACCTTTAAAATGAACTGAGTTTCCTGGAATTCTTATCCTCTCAAAAGCAAATTCAGTACAAAAGTGTAAATCTGCTGTTGTTTTGTGCTTGTGGTGGTTAAGCCTTGTCCCAAATGGTAAATGCATCTAAGGACAACTTTTCCTAACCTGGGGGTCATGACCCATCCAGGGCAGTGGGCAATAATATTTTCCCCCTTAAGAGGAGTGATGAGTTGGTGGTGACAGCAGGATGGAGGCGATGACATTTCTGGATTTGCACCACCCCTGCTGCTAAATAAGAAAAGGGGTTTTTGGACGTTTCCGTCTGCAGTGGTGGCTGGAGACATGGGGGGGTTCTCACTGCCGCTAGTCAAGGGTAAGTAAAAAAAAACAACACTTTTTAAATTTAGTCATCAGTGAGGTTCACCACTGAGTCACCACAGTCACCACCAAGTTGCCACACCCATTGGCATGTGCCGCCATCACTTACAGGTTCCTTTACCTTTAGGTGAAGGCTAGGAATCACTAATCCAGGAGGAAAAGACAGATTTGAGTGAGTTTAGGGCTGGCCTGTCCACAAGGCCAGTTTTAAGTGGTAGCCTCAGGCAACAGATTGGTGGGGGGGCATCTCTGTCAGCCTACTTGCCTCTACTGCCCCTTCTTCTGCTTCTACTCCCTGGATTGGAAAAGGAAGAGGGAGATGAAGAGGAAATGTGCAAGCAAGGAGAGTGCTAAGCTAATAGTACTGGAGAGTGGGAGGAGCAGAGGCTGGTACATCATTGGGTAAGGGGGCAGTATTTGGCATGCTGCCTCAGGAATTAGAAGGTCGGGCTGGCCCTGAGTGTGATAGAGGTGGTGGGAGGGAGCCAGAGACTGGGGAAAAGGTGATGTGTGCTAGGAAAAGACAGGTGAATGCAGGAGATACTACCATGCTTTGTTAATGCCACATAGTTAACCATTTCAGCCCAGCCCACAGGTGTACACATTTGATCCCTGTTGCACATATGCAACATTGGGCAGAAATGGCTTAAGCAAAGAGCAACAGGTCAGTGAAAGAGCATATGCTTTGCATATAGAAGGTCCGGGGTTCAATTCCCTGCATCCCCAGGTAGAACTATAATAATAATAATAATAATACAGGTATTTATATACCGCCTTTCTAGGTCCTCAGATTTCTCCTCAGACTTTATTCAATGGGAATACCCTTTCCTGAAACCTGGGAGCTCTGCTGACAGTCAGTATAAATAGTACAGAGCTGGATGGATCAGTGTTTAGCCATAGTAGATGGTAGTTTCATATATACAGGAGAAGTATGGTGTGCATTGGGGGTTTACCAATCAATTAACCATTTTGTTACAAACAAGATGGCTGGATAAATATGAATGAATGGATATTTCCCATGAACTACAGAGGTGTTTTTATAAATTTTCTTTTTCTCTTACTAATGTAGATATTAAGGCTGGAGAATTTCATCAGACAAAACCGGGACATCCCCAAATTTGCAGAATTTCTTAAATCTCACACAAGAAAAACTCATGGGAGGCAACAGGAGGTAAGGCGTGTGCTAAAGACAGCATTAAATATATTTATTAATTTCAGGTAGTTAAATCCCATTTTAACATAAGCTATCAAAAGTAGCATATATATATATATATATATATATATATATATATAGAGAGAGAGAGAGAGAGAGAGAGAGAGAGAGAGAGAGAGAGAGAGAGTTCTATATTAACACTGAAATAAAACATAACACATCAGAAGTGTAGCAGCAAAGACCACCATAAAACAAATTAATAGCAGAACAAATCAAATGCTAAGCATCTGACCGCTAGATTAAATAGTTTGATTCTCAAATACTGGTGCATGTTATTGTACACCAAGATGGGCTTAGGGGTGCCTTAAAAAAATTAAGCTGCAATGTTAACTAGCTGCACTGCTCTGTATCTATCAGATGTGAGGGGCCCTGTGTGTTGATTTCCCATTCTCCATCCCTACCTTCAGTTTTTACCTGCCAGTCCTAGCTGTTCCATAAATTTGAAACACTCAGATCTGCTTTACATCTTACTCTCAATCATCTTTTGGTTATTTCAGTAGTCTTGAAACCCCTGGTGGGATCATATTTCTCCAGAGTCAAGGACGTGTAAATTTCCAAGTGGAATGTTATGGTGAAGCCTTGTCAGTATCTGCCTAGCTTACTCTTACTCCTGATCTCTCTAGTAAGTGTGAACAGATGGGTAAGGCAGCATCCGGTGTTACCCGGCAGAGCCACTATAATGAAAGCGTTGTCTCTGAAGAAGCACAGTTTGCATTCTTCATGTCAGTTTCTGTGGGTGACCAGAATTCCTTGGCACCGTTGCCCAAGGACAAGGCACCTGTCAAGTTATGAATGGGAATGGCCCAAGCCATAAGGAGTCTCCGTTCTATTGAATGCCTTTGAACATACACAGCTAAGAGGCCATCATCACTCATAGAGGAAAAGAGGCATTTTGCAGACAGCAGGCTCCCCAGCTGAGGCCGCTGAAATGGAGCAGGCTTCAATTTCTGCACTGGAGACGAGGCAACGTGCTGTCACTAATGCAGGGCTAACTTGGGCACAGTTTTTAGCTAAAAATAACTTCCTTGGCCACCAAAGCACATGCTGACCTGATGCCAAGAGTGGCCTGCATGGGGTGGACAGAAATGTTATAACCGGAGCTTTATTATTAAGGCCATATTTTGTTTCCATGGCCATCCTTGTCTTGCTGGTGTTTTGCCAAATTCCTGATTCCTTAAAAAAAACAAAACCAAAAACAAACACCCTTTTCCAAAGATAACCATTTTCAGCAATGAGTTCCTTCCTGTGGAGTAGCAGCCATCTCTTTGCCTCTCTTTCCTTTTATGTTTGATAGGCCTAGGTAGGGGTTCCCAATATTCTCAGCACCACAACCCACCCTATTCTCCATGGTGAGTCCCGACATGGGAATGACATACTGGGAAGGTGGGGAGACTAGGTCCCACCGGGCCAGCAACCCACTCCGCTGGCCTCTGCCAGTCTCAGAATGGTCCGTGGAAGCCTTGAAAAGCCACTTCTGGTTGTCGGAAGCAAACTGGGAATGTCGTTCTGAAAACTGGAGTCTTTTCCAAGGCTTCAGTGGGCCATTCTGAGACCTGCAGAGGCCAGTAGAGTGGATCGGTGACCCCACATGACCCAGAAGAGGCCCAACCTCTTGGTGAGTAATTCGGCTTCTGGAGTGGCTCCAATTTGGAGCCAAACTGGAGCAAGGACAGGTGGAAGGGCCCAGGTTGCAACACACCGCATGTGAGCTCACGACCCGCTGGGAAACCCTGGGCTAAGTTTTGTGTGCTCAGGCCTCAGTGCTTTCTTAACAAGTAGAAGGGTTGTGCAATCAACCTCCTACAGTTGGCAAGCAGCACGCAGCCCCTGGATTGACTAGGCAATGCATAACTACTAGGAGTCTAGCCTTTGCCTGGTCAAAGGAGCAGAACCTGCCTACCCCTCAGCCTCCAATTTGCAGCACAGGTAGGGGTAGGATATCAATGAGGCTAGGTGATGCAGGCTGCAGCCACAGTAGATTGCGGGGGGGGGGGCTGAGAGGGCGAGTGATTCAGGGTGCCCACTCCAAGTCTGCTGCTGCCACCACTTACTCCCTGCAGTCTGCTGTAGATGTGATCCTCATTGATTTGCTTTCTACCCACTAAAAAAAAGGAGGAAGTGAATCATCTGCCTTCTTACCTTGCTCCTGGTGCGGTTTCTTCAAACATGGAAGTGCAGGACTTGCAGTCTGATTTACGAAGGCCAGGGCCTTGGGGGGGGAGGTAATGGGGGTAATTTGTACCCGGGCCTAGGGTCAAAAGGGGGGCCCAGGAGCCAAAGGAGGGGCCCAGAAATTTCCTAGGATCTGACATTTTCCAATCTACTCAGACTTGTTGCCCGTACGGCATGCAGGGGACACTACCATGACTGGGGGTGCTGGGGACACTACTGATGTCACATGGGTGGGTAGACCTGGGCTCCAAAGACTTTTCCAGCTGTCTCTACCCTCCCCTCACCCTGCTTCATCCCTCCTTGCTCCTATTCTGCTTGCCCGTCACCACCCTCCCCCGCTGTTTCACCCCCCCTTTGCAAAAGGGCCCAAAAGAAACTTTGTACCCCCTGATAAAATTCCTCTCGGAGGCCCTGATGGAGACCCCACAAACAAAGGGGATTTTTGATTGCTTGTTTTGTTTGAGCAAAGGTGGTATCAGCTGGCATTCTGGATAGCACCATCCCTAAGCACAAGCCACTGAGTCTCAATTTGGGCATGGCTGCCTCTGGTCTTATTTTAGCCCTGGGGAAAAATTCCTTCCCATTTGGAGGGGAGAACACAATCCTTGTTTTTGCAGGGGAGATCTGTTATATGTAAGCAGAACTATCAGTTAAGTTTTGCTGTGCAATCTGAAATAAAACTGTGGTGAAGCTGTATTTTATAAGTTACATATTGATGTTATGTGATGGCTTATTATCTACTCCTCAAAGAGAGATTTGTGGCTAAAAACACTTTGGTTAGTTGATTTTTCATTCTTCCGTAACCTGCCCTTCTTGCTGGAGCTTTCTGTTGGATTCAGGGATGAATCTGTACAGGGGTAGTTGCAGTGAGAGAAAGAGTGCTCAGAGAGAAAGAGTGCACATTAACATTTGAAATAAAGGGGTATATTATTGTGGCTATAAGGATGCTGCAAGTTACAGTGGGTGCCCTTCAGGGAGAAAGGCGGAATATAAATCAAATAAATGAATAACTGAATATGAAAAGAGCACTTGAAAATTATTTTGCTGAAATTCCTCCTTAAAGGCACATGAACCTGGACGTTGGCATCTGGCCCCCAGTTTGTAGCCCTCCAAAGCCTGGTCACTTTGTAGCCCACCAGGCTTGAGGCAGCCCTGCAGACATATACAGTGGGTCCTCTGTATCAGCTGATTTGGAATCTGTGGATTTGACCCATTGCAGGCTCTGAACCCATGGCTGGGGGACCCATGGATGACCTCCCAGATACAACCAGAACCTCATTCTGGTCATGTCTGGGAGGCTTTCTGAGGCACCCAGAAGTGTCAATAGTGCACTTGTAGTTTTCACAAAAACTGGGAGCACCCTACAACGCTTCCTGGGGCCTTTGTGAGGTCCATAGAAGATGTGCAGGGCATCTATGGGCCTTAGAACAACTCCAGACATGGTTGGAACTACGTTCCAGTGGCCCTATTGGACCACAACCCATGGATTTAATTACACAGGCCTACAAAATTGAGGGTCAGAAAAGTTTTTCCCAAACTTTATGGAGGTTTGATATGAACTTAGGGTGCTGATTCCAAAAATGGCATCCATTTTGCCCTATCACATCTAGTTTTGGAGATATAGTATAGCCTCATTAGTGAATGGTTCGAACAGCTTCCTCATGAGGAAGCCATGGGGTAGGCTTCCTCGTGAGGAAGCTGCTTGAGCCATTCACTAAAGAGGCTATGCCGTGTCTCCAAAACTAGACATGATAGAGAAAAACGGATGCCATTTTTTGAATCAGCACCCCAAATATACCCAGGAATTGGTGTAACGTTTAATGAAGCAAAATGTGTGTTGGCCTGTGTTATCTGCAGGTTTCAGTGTTTTCAGGGGTCTGGGAAGTGAACCCCCAAGGCTACTGAGGCACAGCCTGTATGGCAATCCTCCTTGCTTCTACTGGTCTAGGATTGCACGATTGCCTTGTCAAGTGACTGGAAAGGGCTCTGTGTTCAGCGTGGTGGGTTGCAAGTTGTACAGGTCTGTGCCATCCCATCCCTGAGAGCTTATTATTTTTTTAAGGTGATTGGTTTGAGGAAATGGAGAAACTCTCCCCTGCCCTCGTATCTGTCCGCTGTTGCCTAAACAATTTCTTCAAAGCATTTTTAATGCACTCAAGCCTGTTGTATGGAGGAAATTTTAATCTCCAGAGAGAGCATAAGAGAGAACAGAGATCAACCATATCTAATAAGAGAACCGAATTTTGCCCTGAGGAGCTAGCTCTTACACTTCTGCCTGTACGTGAATACTCCTTATTGAGCTGCCTCCTGCTGTTTTCAGCAATGAATGGTCTGGTATGTTGTTAGAAAGAGAAGCTTTTAAGAATTTGTGAGTGAAAAAACGTGCCTTTTGCTTTCGACTAGGAAAATACAATACGTTCATTCCTAGATTTTAAGTTATTCTTTGCTGCTTCTGCTTATTTTATTATCAGAGCTTAGAAGCCGCAGTAGCAGCACCCAGGAGGTATATTAACATTAATGTGTTCCACAGCTACACGCAGAGAGGAGATTAAAAGCCGTTACCACCACCCCTTTAGGTGAATTTTTAAAAAAATGGAAACATACAAATGCATTTGTGCAGGTGTGTTTCTGTTGTGTTGAACTGTGATTGAGGCAACTGTTGGATGGAGTAGGTAGATCATACTTCCCATCTTGGCAGCTATATTATATATGGTTAAGATGAGGAGTGGAGCTTGATCATGCACACATTCAGGGAGCCTAGTCAGAACACACCCAAGTATCCTTGGATGTTACCTTAAGTAACCGAGGTGCAGTAAGGTCTTTGCCCTGCCTGCCTGGATGTTTTATGTCTCACCCCACCCTTCAGCCTGGTCACTTGGGCTGGCTAAAAGCTACTCTTCTTGCTGAACTCAGATGATGGACAAGCAATCTGCAGAATGACCTGTCTGTCTGACCACATGGTCTTTCTGATTTCAAAAGGTCTCAGTGAAACAGATTGGTGACAAAAAAGACTGTGATCTTTTTTGTGAAGCATCACAACTCATGTTTAGGTTTCTGCTGTTTTTCACTCCAGTAGCAATGTAGAATTGCTACATTGCAGTGGCGTAGCTAGAAGAGGTGCAGGGGTAGCAATTGCACCAGGCTGCAGGCAGCAGCAGTCAGGCAGCCCACCCGTGCAATTGCTCGCCCCCTGCAATCACTGCTCCCGCCTCTTAAGAAAACTGCCCAGAAAGACAGCACTCTTTGCCAAAGGGGCATCAAGGATCACAGTCTCTGGCTGCTTGCTCCCCTTGCTTTGAGAGCTTGGGGGGCAAGCAGGGGGCTTAGGGAGCAAGCAGAAGGAGATGAGGGTAGGGGGAGGCAACGGAACAAGCGACCAGAGACACCAGTCACCGCTCGGGGGGGTGAGCATGTAGGGAGCTGGGGTGGGCGGAGGTGGCTGAGTTTTTATTTTTCAATTTAAAGAAAACCTGTGGCTGTGACATCACACCTAGAAGTGATATCACTTCTGGGTGTTGTGGGGGGAAGAACATAAGAACATAAGAACAGCCCCACTGGATCAGGCCATAGGCCCATCTAGTCCAGCTTCCTGTATCTCACAGCGGCCCACCAAATGCCCCAGGGAGCACACCAGATAACAAGAGACCTCATCCTGGTGCCCTCCCCTGTATCTGGCATTCTGACTTAACCCATTCCTAAAATCAGGAGGTTGCGCATACACATCATGGCTTGTACCCCATAATGGATTTTTCCTCCAGAAACTCGTCCAATCCCCTTTTAAAGGCGTCTAGGCTAGACGCCAGCACCACATCCTGTGGCAAGGAGTTCCGCAGACCGACCACACGCTGAGTAAAGAAATATTTTCTTTTGTCTGTCCTAACCCGCCCAACACTCAATTTTAGTGGATGTCCCCTGGTTCTGGTATTATGTGAGAGTGTAAAGAGCATCTCCCTATCCACTCTGTCCATCCCCTGCATAATTTTGTATGTCTCAATCATGTCCCCCCTCAAGCGTCTCTTTTCTAGGCTGAAGAGGCCCAAACGCCGTAGCCTTTCCTCATAAGGAAGGTGCCCCAGCCCCATAATCATCTTAGTCGCTCTCTTTTGCACCTTTTCCATTTCCACTATGTCTTTTTTGAGATGCGGCGACCAGAACTGGACACAATACTCCAGGTGTGGCCATACCATCGATTTGTACAACGGCATTATAATACTAGCCGTTTTGTTCTCAATACCCTTCCTAATGATCCCAAGCATAGAATTGGCCTTCTTCACTGCCGCCGCACATTGGGTCGACACTTTCATCGACCTGTCCACCACCACCCCAAGATCTCTCTCCTGATCTGTCACAGACAGCTCAGAACCCATCAGCCTATATCTAAAGTTTTGATTTTTTGCCCCAATGTGCATGACTTTACACTTACTGACATTGAAGCGCATCTGCCATTTTGCTGCCCATTCTGCCAGTCTGGAGAGATCCTTCTGGAGCTCCTCACAATCACTTCTGGTCTTTACCACTCGGAAAAGTTTGGTGTCGTCTGCAAACTTAGCCACTTCACTGCTCAACCCTGTCTCCAGGTCATTTATGAAGAGGTTGAAAAGCACCGGTCCCAGGACAGATCCTTGGGGCACACCGCTTTTCACCTCTCTCCATTGTGAAAATTGCCCATTGACACCCACTCTCTGCTTCCTGGCCTCCAACCAGTTCTCAATCCACGAGAGGACCTGTCCTCTAATTCCCTGACTGTGGAGTTTTTTCAGTAGCCTTTGGTGAGGGACCGTGTCAAACGCCTTCTGAAAGTCCAGATATATAATGTCCACGGGTTCTCCCGCATCCACATGCCTGTTGACCTTTTCAAAGAATTCTATAAGGTTCGTGAGGCAAGACTTACCCTTACAGAAGCCATGCTGACTCTCCCTCAGCAAGGCCTGTTCGTCTATGTGTTTTGTGATCCTATCTTTGATGAGGCATTCCACCATCTTACCCGGTATGGATGTTAGGCTGACCGGCCTATAGTTTCCCGGGTTCCCCCTCTTTCCCTTTTTAAAAATAGGCGTGACATTTGCTATCCTCCAATCTTCTGGCACCGTGGCCGTTTTGAGGGACAAGTTGCATACCTTAGTCAAGAGATCTGCAACTTCATTCTTCAATTCCTTAATAACCCTTGGGTGGATGCCATCAGGGCCCGGTGACTTATTGATCTTTAATTTATCAATGAGGTCTGAAACATCTTCTCTTTTAACCTCTATCTGACTTAACTCCTCGGTCAGGAGGGGCCGTTCGGGCAGTGGTATCTGCCCGAGGTCTTCTGCCGTGAAGACAGATGCAAAGAACTCATTTAATTTCTCTGCCATCTCTAAGTCTCCTTTTATCTCCCCTTTCCCTCCCTCACCATCCAGAGGGCCAACCGCTTCTCTGGCGGGTTTCCTGCTTCTAACATATTTGAAGAAGCTTTTATTATTCCCCTTAATGTTGCTGGCCATGCGTTCCTCATAGTCTCGCTTGGCCTCCCATATCACCTTACATTTCTTTTGCCACAGTTTATGTTCCTTTTTATTCTCCTCATTAGGGCAAGACTTCCATTTACGGAAGGAAGCTTCCTTGCCCTTCACAGCCTCTCTAACTTGGCTGGTTAGCCATGCGGGCACCCTCCTGGATTTAGTGGAACCCTTCTTTCTTTGCGGTATACACCTCTGCTGGGCCTCTATTACTGTTGTTTTAAGCAGCCTCCATGCACTCTGGAGAGATTGGACTCTTTTTACCCTCCCTTTCAACCTCCTTCTAACCAGCCTCCTCATTTGAGGGAAGTCCGCCCATCGGAAGTCAAGGGTTTTTGTTAGAAATTTGCCTGGTATTCTTCCCCCAACGTGCACGTCAAAACGGATCGCAGCATGATCACTGTTCCCCAATGGCTCAGTAACGTTTACATTACTTTGCAATGTAAGCATCATCTTTAACTTTGCCCCAGGCTCCAGGGTGGCTAGCTACGCCGCTGCTGTATTGTGAGCCTGTCTAGATCAAGTGAGCAATAGTTAAGCATCTTCCCCATTAGTGCCAACCTGAGTCAGGCAGCAGCAGTCGTCCTTATCCTGGTTCTGAGAGTCAAACAGAGAAAAGAGAGAGAAAACAACCATGGAGGTCCACAGGGAAGAATCCAAAAGAAGCAGAGCTTGTGATCTAGTTAAGGGCTTCAGCATGCCCCTGCCCTGATCGCAGGTAATCCAAGAGGGATATGCAAAAGCTAATGCTGACAAAGAGAAATGGGTGAAAAAGAACTTTTTTCCCTGGGCTAATCAAGACGCACTCATTGGAAGGACCTGACGTCTCCTTTTGTTTCTTGGATGGTGGGTCTGTTGGGAGCCCAATTTAGTACTTTTGAGAATCATTTTCAGAAATAAAATGGTAATGCAGTACCTAAGGCAGAGTGCGGGGGGGGGGGGAGAGTGAAGGAAGATGAACATTATTCTGCTTCAGAGTAACTTACAACCCAGTCCTAACAAACACTGCTGCAGCAGGGCTGGGTGGTTTACGCTGTATCCAGTGCAGGGAAGAAGCAGCCTAGAGGTCTAAAGACCCAGCTTTAAAGCCCCTGTGTAAAGCCTTAACTTGCTCAGTGGGGCTATTCAGCTCGGTGCCTGCCAAATGGCTGGTGCAGGTCCAAGAAGTTCCATGTCTGACTTTCAAGCCCAGGTGGGGGAATTGAATTCTGCATGGTCCAGCACTGCCGATCCCACCCCCTTCTGCAGCTGATCTGCCCCTCCCCACCACCCTTCCCCAGCCCCTGCACTGCCCAACAGGTGCTTACCTGCTCCATTGGACATGCAGACTGGATCCAGCGCCAGGGCGTTGCAAAATGCTTTACGGCACGTTTGCGATACCCTAGGCCAGCCTAGCAGTCTTTGCCCCTGAGTAACGTCAGGCTAGGCTTGTGCCATCAGACTTAGTATTGAATCGTAATTGTGTCTTAACTGATGCTTTATCCTTGTGTTTATCTCTTAGTCTCAGAATGTGTTTGTGCAACAGAAAGACATTGCCAAACAGCCTGAAGAGAGAGCAAAGTGCAGAGAGCAGCCATTGGGTACCAGAAATGAAGAGAAATCCAGGTATATGGGGAGATGAACAGGGCTACAGTCTAATCTGCCTCCAAGAACTGGGGCCTTTGTAGGACCAGTGACATAGCTAGAGGGGGTGAACATAAGAACAGCCCCGCTGGATCAGGCCATAGGCCCATCTAGTCCAGCTTCCTGTATCTCACAGCGGCCCACCAAATGCCCCAGGGAGCACACCAGATAGCAAGAGACCTGCAAGGCTTCCTGGGAATTGTAGTTAAGAACATAAGAACAGCCCCACTGTATCAGGCCATAGGCCCACCTAGTCCAGCTTCCTGTATCTCACAGCGGCCCACCAAATGCCCCAGGGAGCACACCAGATAACAAGAGACCTGCAAGGCCTCCTGGGAATTGTAGTTTAAGAACATAAGAACAGCCCCGCTGGATCAGGCCATAGGCCCATCTAGTCCAGCTTCCTGTATCTCACAGCAGCCCACCAAATGCCCCAGGGAGCACACCAGATAACAAGAGACCTGCAAGGCCTCCTGGGAATTGTAGTTTAAGAACATAAGAACAGCCCCGCTGGATCAGGCCATAGGCCCATCTAGTCCAGCTTCCTGTATCTCACAGCGGCTCACCAAATGCCCCAGGGTGCAAGGCAATAAGTTTTGCAGAGCTTCACCGTGGTGTACAAGTGGCCCCTCCCCCTCCCCTTTGGAGCCATTCCTCCAAACACCTCCATTTTGCACCCGTTGCCCAGAATGGCTCCAAAGGTGACGGGGGGGCACTTGCACACTGCGTGAGGTTCCCTGCAAAACGTCCCCCTCTCTAGCTATGGCATCAGGCAGGACATAATCCTTCTGCTGATTTCTACTGAAATATTTTTTTCTTAACAAGATGAATGCTTTTTCTTCAAGGCTGGCCTCTGGAGGTGCCCCCAAAAGAGAAGACAGGCAGACACTTGCAAGTTTCCAGAAGGAGAAAGGCAAAGAAATCCAAGCTTTGCAAGAGGAATGGTACTACCAAAAGACAGAATTGCAAGCTCAAGTACAGTGGCAAATTCTGTATTGATATACCATGACAAATGCATTCTTTTGAACAGAAAAGCCATTCGGCATTGCCAGAAAAGCCAGTCAACAGTATACAGCAGCAACGGCTAATTTCTTCAGCCATGGCAATCAGACTGCCTTTATCATTCACAAACCCACAACCAGAAGCTTGGCCAGGGAGAATCTGGCTTCACAAACTGAAGAATCCCAGAGAGACCTGAATTCAAATCCAACCAAAGCCCTAAAGCTCAGTGACCTTGAACCACTCATAAGTGTTCACAGTGTTTTTGTGAGGACAAAATAGAATAAGCCCACACACATGGTCCTGACCTCATTAGCAGGATACAGCGATAAAGAAGAATGAGGCAGGCGCACTTCCTCTTGGGATATGAGAGAGTGCCCCAGAAAGAGGTCTCTAGAGTGATCTCATTTGCTGACACGCATAGCTCAGCTTCTTGGCTCAGGAGGGATTTGGACACAGGTCTTACCAGAAAAATCCTATTCTCATATAGTCGAGGGCCCCAAATTCTTTGCACAGTACTGTTCTCTCATTATATGGGAGATCAAAAACCCAAATACACATAAAGACAAAGGCTTTCAGTGTTATCAACGCAGCTTGGTTAGCTTTATTCAGATGACCTCATTAGGAGACAGAAATGTAGCCCAGGTCAGCCATTTCTTACTACTTCAACCAGTGCGAATATCCGCCACGGAGGAAGGAAAGTCTGGGCTGGGTTAATATTAGGGGCAGAGAGTTAAACCTCCCTTCCCCCACATCAAGGTCCTGATCCATGGGGGAGGAATCCAGTTGCTATTTACTGAATTTTTAAAAGCACATTCGGGAGTGCAGCCAGTGAAGTGACTCGCATTCTGCTGCTTGGAAACCCCAAGGCATTATGGGTTGTGCCATGGCCAATGAAGTGGGCACAGTGTTAAAAAGACTGAGAAGCACTGAAGGACGGGATTGGAATAGACACCCTATGAGCAGAGGTGTTTGAAAACAGTGTTATTTACTTTACTCAGAAGTAAGCCCATTGTGGTCATTAAGACTTAGGCCTATCTTACTAACTGGAAACAGTTAGTAACTAAGGGTGCAATCCTAACGAACTTTCCAGCACTGACCTAAGGGCAATGCAGCTTTGAGGTAAGACAACAAGCATTCCCTTACTTTGAGGAGGTCTCCGTGACTGTCCCCCAACTGCAGGATGCAGCACATGATCCACTGGCACAGCTATGCCAATGCTGGAAAGTTTATTAGGATTTGGGACTAACTTACTTATAGTTAGTAAGTTAACTAAGGAAGGAAACAACTAAGTAAGGAAACAAACGCCTCTACCTCTAAAGCCTCCTCTTAAGTTTATGATTCTAAATTTTTCAGTTCTGACTCCATAGATTCCTATGACCCTAAATTCAGGATTCATAGATACCTCTCAAGCAACTGTTTTGTCACCAAACCTGAATGACTGCAGGCTGTATCAAATTTCAAGTCATTTCCGTATTGGGTCAATGTTATGTTGTAAATGATGACCTGATGTTAGCACAGGCTTTTTTAGGCTTTTTCAGCCAGCGGGGTCAAGCTCTTCTGGGCAAGCTTCTTGGATAGGGACGCCATGTCTGGGGGAAGGGTTTCTGGCTCCGCTGGCTTGAATTGACCGCCACTGTTGTTGTGAAGTTCAAATTTCTTTGGATACGGGCAGTGTCACTCGACAAGCTGAGTTGCTCAAAAAATGGCACAAGCTGGGCCAAAAGGTAGCATAGGAAGTATACTTCTTACATGGTAGTTGCCCTTGCCACCCGAAAATTAGAAGTCTTCTGGAAGCCTCTGCAATCGAGGCTCCCCTGGCATGAGTGCCACCCATTGTAGCACTTACCTGAAAAGGTCAGCATTCGGGAATTTTGGGGGCAACGTAATGATGTAATCATGTCACCTCCGACCGTCCATGCTATCACATTGCTTTAAACAAGAAAGTCTGCTTCCATTTGGCAATCTTCAGCCTGCTGTGAGCCAGGTTGTTTTGTGTTCTTGCCAGCGAGAGGTCAAAACGTGATCATTGGTAAGAGTGCGAGGCGACTGGGACCAGAACAGGCCAAAGATCACCAAAAAGAGGCTCAGGTGGTGTAGTGTCACCCCTCCTGGGGGTAACACACAGTGTGGCCTGCACCCCCCTGCACACCTGTTGTGATGCTATCTCCCACAGGATTTGTTGAACACATTAAGCACAATCCTGAGAAAGTGAAGTGTACTTCATTCCCATTAACGCATTTGGGACTGAAAAGCATAGCTAATCGTTTGAATCCTATTGCTTTTGGTGGTTTCAAGCATTCTGAACTTCCCCATCTACTGATTTTAGTATGTGTGATCCACTGGTGTAATATTTGGTAAAAACAAATGACTTATTGAAGCTAATGACGAATGAATTTTCCAAGGTCATAACAATAAAATGTAGCATATTTAGAATAAGTGATGATAAAGGGTCTCATGATGATGCCAAGTATGCCAATGCAAGAGTTAATGACCGTGTTCTGTTGAACTCCTGATGTCTGAAGGTCACGCAGCTGAAGGAAACTTTAGAACAGCAAGCAAATGCATTCAGAGAAGCCCTCCAACAACAGAGCCTCGAGTCTGGCAAAGAGAAAGAAAAGCTTTTGCAAGAACTTCAGGACACAATCAAGGAAAGCCAAGATATGAAAGCACAGCTAGAGGCATCTCACCAGAGAACCATAAATCTCCTGGAGAAAAGCAAAAATCAAGAGCTCAAGGTTAGATTTGTACTGATAGCACTGCATTATTTTTTTTGAATCTGGACTTAACCATTAGGGCTTCCAAGCCATGCTCAAAAGCTCAGAAGCTGGGAGGCAATGGGACTGTTTAAAGATAAAGAATTATGATCTGAAAGAGAGAGAGAGAGAGAGAGAGAGAGAGAGACATAAAAGATGTAATGTCTGCAGAACAATCTGGAAAGCAGAGATTTTGATTCATGGAATCATGAATCATGGAATCATTCATGGAATCATTCATGGATTCATGGAATCAAATCTTACTGGTTTGATCCTTCCAGATCAATTTCCTCAAACTAACCAGTGCAAGAAAAGACCAATGTACACACAGTGGCTGCATTCAGATACTATGCTGCAGTTTGGGAAAACCATTATATTAAACAGTGGTTGGATAGTGGTTTGCCAACCAGATTTTGTGCTGTGATTTGCCATCCAAATTTACAAACAAGAGGCAAACTGTAAATAGGGCCAAGAGGCTAGCGCACCATGGAGATGGGAGTGAACTTACAAGATGGAGTGCAGAACAGATGGAAAACGAAAGCAAACAAGCTGGTTTCCCTGTTGTACATTTGAAAGCACAAATGTACATTTGTTGTACATTTGGAAGCACAAACCATGGTATAGATTTTTAACTATGGTTCTAACAAACCATAGTTTGGCATGATGTTTGACTTGAGCCATTAGATCCAAATTCTTAACTATCTGAGAATGTCAGGTGCAAAGGAATGGCAACATGATGCAAGTATATTTGTCTTGTGTGCTCCCTGAGCATCTAGTGGGCCACTGAGATACAGGAAGCTGGATGATATGGGCCTTTTTGGCCTGATCCAGTGGGACTCTTTTTATGTTCTTATTATTTATGTTACTGGGAATAGGCTGCCCAGTTGTGTCTTTCCAAGAACAAATTCCAAGCAGAGCAACTCAGTGGCTTCAGTTGGTGACATCACACAGAATCCAGTTGACTCACTGTGAATGAAGGAACACAGTGCCATTCATTAGTAGGCAGACATCTACAACTGGTACAATAAAACATCAGTTTGGGCATGATCAAGAAGTGAGGGTAACTCAGGTAAATCTTAGAACTGGAAGAGTTAGCTCCATTGCTAAAAATCCATACACAGTCAAGGCTTCAGCTGAAAACAGGGGTCTGGGCCAAATATAAACAAAGATAAGAAGGTTTCTAATCAGGTTCCTTTATTAAAGGATCATGAAACATTTGCTCACTTTTATTACTGTTTAGAGTTTTATTTTATGATTTTTATTTCGGTTTTCTCCCTCTTGTAAATCTGCTGCATTTAAAATAATAACAATAGCAGTATGTACATTGTAATCCAGAGGAAGAAAAGGCCAGAGGGAGATACATCTGATGGTGTTGACCCACAGCCAGTCCCTAAGGTGGCTGAGCCGGACACCACCTCTGACTTAACTCTTCCCTTTCTCTATGGGAGATGAACTGCAAAGCTTTGCCCAGAGGCTCACAGGAACCTGGTACCAGCACTGGCTGAAGTTCACATATTTATTTGAAATATTCAGTCACATCTTTGGCTGCAGGCTTTTATGGTGCAATAAATTGTGAAGGCTTACATTGAACTATCACTTTTAGTGAAGAAGGATATTCAGCTCCTGGGGGTTTGATTTATCCTCCCATTAAAACCTGTGATAAAGAACTGAATTCCCCCCCCCCCCCGGTTTGCAGGAGACAGAAGAGCACTGGAAGAAGGAATATAATGACAGATTCAAGGAGCAACAACAATCACATAGTCTGGAAATGCAAACCTTGGAAGAGAAGGCAAGAGAAGAGCTGCAAAGCAAACTTGAAAGGATGCAGAAGCAACAGGCATTACTGATCGGTATGCTAAGCCATGCCATGGAGATGTTTGAGTGCTTGGCGACGATTAGGGATTTTAAGAACTATGCACCACTTGCTCCATTGCTTGGGAATCCAGATGATTTTCAGCCAATGCAAAAGCAATACAAACCGTTGTACAGGTGTGCCTTGGTATCCATGGGGGATCCATTCCTGGACCACCACAGGTACCAAAAAAACTGCAGATAAAAATCCACAGTTTGATACCCTTTAAGGCTTAAGTTGCTGTGCTCCGGTCATCTCTGGAGCTGAGGCCCATGGTGGCTGCATGTGGCCTCCACGAACCTCAGTACACCTTGTAAGGCCTCTGAGAGGCCTTAGAAGGTCACTTCTGGTTTTGCATGAAAACTGGAGGTGATGTTTAAAGGCCTTATAAGGCCTTTGGAGGGTTGGGGAAGCCTTCCAAAGACCTTATGAGGTCTTAAAACGTTACATCTGGTTTTTGCGCACAGCTTCCACAGACCTCAGTAGATGCTCCGTAGGGCTTCAGGTTTGGCCTAATCTGGCTCAGCGCAGGTCCGGGAGATCTGCGTTGAGCCAGATCCTTGGTTAACTAATCCATGGATATGGAGGCACCACTTGTATTGCTAAGTCATAGGAATTCTGAAACAAGACTAGCTTAGTTGCTGGTGAATCCATACAGTGGTCTATTTCAGAAGATTCTATGCAATTAATGTACGATGTGTTAGATCAGGAGTGTTAAACTTGTTTCATACAGTGGGCCAAATTGTATTCATGGCATCTGCTGAGAGCTGGAAGTGACATCATTAAGCAGATGATGGCCAGAAACAAGCACTTCGTTCTCATATAGAAACTCATTAGCTGCAAATGACAGAAAAGAAAATGTGCAGATCTTGTTCATGTTTCCAAGATATAAGAGAACCCAATTATTAAGCTGGGAGAGCCCAATTATAATGGGGCTGGATAAACTGCTTCAGTCTGCGGGCCTTAAGTTGGACACCTCTGCCTTAGCAACTAATGTTCCTCCCCCCTCAACCTCTTCTGAGGAGTCTCGACACTAAAAGAGAAGGAAGAAAAGCATGGTTAGTGGAGAGTAAAAGAACTGCTGGCTCCATGAGATCATTATTTATATTTATCCCTAGCTCTGTCTCTGTACATGATGCTTTACACAGAATGTGTACTGGGACGTATTCTTGCCCCTAAGGGGTTCACAGTATAAAAAGACATACAAGGGAGACAAGAGGGAGTGCAGGGAGTGCTTTCCTTATGAGGAAAGGCTACGACGTTTGGGCCTCTTCAGTCTAGAAAAGAGACGCCTGAGGGGGGACATGACTGAGACATACAAAATTATGCAGGGGATGGACAGAGCAGATAGGGAGATGCTCTTTACACTCTCACATAACACCAGAACCAGGAGACATCCACTAAAATTGAGTGTTGGGAGAGTTAGGACAGACAAAAGAAAATATTTCTTTATTCAGTGTGTGGTTGGTCTGTGGAACTCCTTGCCACAGGATGTGGTGACGGCATCTGACTTGGATGCCTTTAAAGGATTGGACAAGTTTCTGGAGGAAAAATCCATTACGGGTTACAAGCCATGATGTGTATGTGCAACCTCCTGATTTTAAAAATGGGTTATGTCAGAATGCCAGATACAAGGGAGGGCACCAGGATGCAGGTCTCTTGTTATCCGGTGTGCTCCCTGGGGCATTTGGTGGGGCCGCTGTGAGATACAGGAAGCTGGACTAGGTGGGCCTATGGCGTGATCCAGTGGGGCTGTTCTTATGTTCAGGGGGGAAGCTGATTCTTGGAGGGGAGAAGCCAAATGTCACTGATCTTTGCCAGACTAATGGGGGTGGCTTGAAATGGTGTTTCTTGATAACACAGCCATGTGGAAATGAATGCCAGAAAACACCGTTCATGGATGGAAAGTAGCTTTGACCTGTTTTTTTTTATCTCCTTCAGCTTTCTCTACCTGTCTCTGGGGAAGCCTTAATTCATGAGTTTGAAAGGAACCACATTCCAGAGAATCTGCAATTGCTTCAGTCTATGACACCCCTGGGAAAAGCCTGCCCACGTTACTTTCAAGCAAACCTCAGCATCTTTGCACTCATCACACTGCACAGAACTGGCTCTGAGCATGTAGTGGGAAAGCATGGGAAAATGACCCTTCTTCCCAGTCTGTGCTGAACACCTACGGTGATGGCTGCAGGTGGTGTGACAAACCAAGGGCCGGGAGCCAAAGCGGGCAGGCTTTTCAAGGGGCCATAATGTGTTCAAGTAATTTTGTCCCTGGGCCTCCCACTATGATTCCTTGAGAACATTCTGTTATGTAAAAAAGAAAAAAAAATTGTCCTGTATGAATACTAATTACCATTAAAAGGAGAGTAGTATTATGGGGAATTATACAGGTGGGGCCTTTATATCTGTGCGTTCAGAACCAGTGGATTTGACTTACTGCGGGTTCTGAACCATGGTGGAGGACCCCACCTGACCTCTTGGTTGCGACTGGAAGCACCTTCAGGCTGCATCTGGGAGGCTTTCTGGGCAGAGCCTTAATATAGTTTTCCTGATTTAGCAAGGTAGCCTGGCAGCCAGTGTCAATGCATAAATGCATCCAGACGCACAGGCTCCATCGCAACTGCCTGGATGCATCTTTGTCATGCCAATAGTGATGTGCTTGTGCTTGTTAGTTGTTGCACAGTCAGATCTGGATCTAGGTCAAGGTGTGGTGTGTACAATACACTCATTTGTGCCACAGTGTTTTCTGCTCCTTCAGAATCTATTTAAGAACCAACTCTAATAAATGTAATTGTTTCACTTCTCTCATTCAGAAGAACTTGCCCACATTTCTCTGCAGCCTAAGGATTTGTCATTCTTTCTAGAATCTCTGAGAATGGAGCTGTCCGAGCAACGAGTGTCTTGCGTAACTCATAAAAAAGAAAAGGAAGAACTCCAGGTGGAATTGAAGAACATGATGGCCACAGAGAGGCAACAGGCAAGCTTCTGACCCCTTACTTCACCAAAAAACATTAGTGTTATCCAGATAGCACAAATTCTGCTTCAAATGTTTAGACGGCATAGTGGCCAATCCTAACCAACTTTCTAGCACCAAGGTAAGGGAAGTGCAGCTCCAAGGTAAGAGAACAAAAATTTCCTTACCTTGAGTATGCCTCCATGCCACCCAACTGCAGGATGCAGCACATGCCCCATTGGTACAGCTATGTCAGTGCTGAAAAGTTGGTTAGGCTTGAACAAAAGAACACCATTGGTGTATTTTTTCATAATTTAGTATGTGATCATAAACCTATCACTATTAATATTCCAGGCTGCATGTACCATGCACATGAAAGAAAAAAAACTGCATGAAGGTTATTGAAATTCTGCAACAAAACAGAATTCTGCAGCTTGCATAAATTATGCAAAGAAAGTAATTTTTCATGATCATTCATTTGACAATTCATTTTGCTTTTTCTAGGAATGGGACTAGGGACTAGGCACTTTTTCTAGTGCCATATGGAGCACTAAAGATCTGCTTTCTAATCTCTAGAAATTTTATTCAACTACTCTGACTTCTGGGTTTTCCCCAAACATAAGGACTAGAAACATGATTTGTTCAATTAACGATGAGATGCTTGGAAAGCTGGACGCTGTGTTCATTGCTCTATTATTTTCTGCAGTACCATGGCATGTACTCAGCCCTGATCAGACTTGATAATGTAAATACACAAATCTCTTCAAAGAGAGCATGTGATCTAACTGCATGTGTTTCTGAAAAGACAGAACATCTCTATGAATCTGTAATTCAGAAAATCCCAAAATTAGACCTTTTTTTGGTGTCAGTATTTGGTGAATATTAACATCCCAGTACATAATGTGCAGGCACCACTTTCAAACACATACATTTGTGTGTTTTTTTTCTTTCTTAGGAAGGCAGTTACCAGAATCAGATAAAATCTCTTAAAGATGAGCTGGAGAAATACAAGAATGAAATTCTGGGTCTCAAGAAGGAGAATTCCCTCCTGAAGGACACAATGGATCTGTTAAGTGTAGATGTGGAGCTACAGAAACAAACATCTGCACAGCTTCAAGACAAGCAACACAGAAGGTAAAACCACTGTGGTCCCCTTTTAGTGTATTAGG
Organism: Tiliqua scincoides; assembly: GCF_035046505.1. NCBI lineage: Eukaryota > Metazoa > Chordata > Lepidosauria > Squamata > Scincidae > Tiliqua > Tiliqua scincoides. Next base: position 80,329,300 of record NC_089826.1, read on the forward strand.
AAACACCAACTGGCTATCCCAGGACCAAATCCAGCTCCCATAGCCTACTATTTTCTCTTTCCCTCATTTCCTCCAGTTGGTGTCCTAGAGATAAAACAGTAAGGATTGAGGAACATGTGGGATTGGGTCTGGCTAACAGTTGAACTTCATCAAAATCGCCCTCTAGTGAAACAAATTTCTGAACAGAGTAATATAAAAATTTTGAAAAAATTGTACACCGAGAGAAGAGAGTGCATGAGCTCAAGACTGTGCCTGCTTATTCTTATAACATTATATCATTAAGAACTTGCCTGCCTTTTCCCCATAACTCAAGCATTGCCTTGAGTGCAAGATTCTAGACCAGTGTTTCCAAACTGTGGGTCAGGAGCCACCAGTGGTTCACGAGCCAATTTTTGATGGGTCGTGAAGAGTTTTTGAAATATTTTTTTAAAAATCTTTTCAAGCAACCTTGCCCAGTTTACAGAAGAAAATCATTAGCTGGAAACCTAACCTGTGGTAATCTTCATACACTCATATTAAAATGTCACATTTTACCATTTTCTCCAGTAATCGGTGAGCCGTAGATCACATGTGAACTCAGTTTCAGCCTTTTGTCTGGCCTGGAAGTCCCTAACTTCCCATCTTGCTCTCCAGGTCAACCTTCTAGGTACCCTGGAATGGCTGTAAAAGTTTCAGGAAACCATCCTTGAAGTCCATTTTTAGGAGAGTCTCGCAAATGTCTATACACACATTCTGTATGTATCTGTCTGCCTCAGGAACACAGTACTGATGGTGTGCCCTGAAAATTTTAGCACCTTGTGCCAGTGTACCATGAGATGAAAAAGACTGAAAAATCACTGAGCTAGATGGATCAGAAATCTGAAGCTGCTTCCTATGCTTCTTAGACGAAAAAAGGATGCTTTGAAACTTTAAACAAGTGTTTTTCATTCTTTGACACAGACTTAAAGAATTAGATGAGAAACCACGAAAGAGGGAAGAAGACTATCTTATAGGTTGCCTCCAGGATAAATTGAATGAAAAAGAACTAATCAAGGAATTAATGGTAAGATTTTCTCCAGTAAATGTTAGTAGCATTGGCTACTTTGCAGCTTTTAAAGAGTTTGAAGGAGAGACAATATTTTGGATAATTGCTTCCTTTTTTTTTTTTTTGTACAACTTCTCAAAAAATAGGGGAAACCATCCTACTTTGAATGCCAACCCTTATTGCGCAACAATGCACAATAAATGATTTTAAATGATTTGGGGTGCAAGCCTACGCATGTCTACTCAGAAGTATGTCCCACAATAATCAATAGGGCTTGCTCCTTGTGTAAGTGTGGATAGGACTGCAGCCTAGGAGATGAAAAACAAATCAATTTTCCTGAATGTATCTGCAATCTCACAATAAGTCAGCTGCTTGCGTAATCCTGACTTTTTTTTTTTAAGACTTATGTTTGGAGGCTGACACTTTGATGAAAATATTAGGTGCAGTGAAGTCAAAGTTGGATACTTTTTGTTCTCTTGACTTCACCTGAAGAATTAAGTATTTGCTTAAATCTTTCACATTGAAAATCAAGGGGAATTTTTTCTCTTTGGCTGTCTTAGGTTGCAATTGATTCCAAAATTCAATTCAGTGATCAAAGGATTTTGAAAAGACTGCCAATATAAATCTGTGGGTTTTTCACATATTAATTTTAGGCATGATTCCTGCAAAGAGTGGCATTTTTCCCCCTCCTCAGCACCATGCTGCAAGAAAATAGTGCAGTGGTTCCCAAATGGCATGCTTTGGAATGTTCCTGGAAGCCTCTTCTTCCAAGCTGTCCTGGGCATGATTATCTGGTGTGCTCCCTGGGGCACTTGGTGGGCCGCTGTGAGATACAGGAAGCTGGACTAGATGGACCTATGGCCTGATCCAGTGGGGCTGTTCTTATGTTCTCATGGCATCACCATCTTGGATCGTGCACCATCTTGCATGATTATTGCAAGATCTCACATAATCCAGATGGTGGCACCCCTCTTCCCAGCTCTCCCAGACACTGCCATCCTGGATCATGCAATTTTTACGTGATCCCAGAATGCCGTTGCCCAGGGAAGCCAGGAAGAGGCCTCCATGAAAGGGTGCCATGGCCATGGTAAGTTTGGGAACCACTGGACTAGTTCATACTTCCTAGATCCTTGCAGCCATCTGCTGCCTCTGTAGGGGCCTGGCCCACAATGTCTTCCTGACCAAAGCAACCAGATAGATCATGAAAAGGCTGCATTTAGCCCTTTGCCAGTGGGATTTCATGGGCACCCAAAGAGGAGAGGTTCTGTCCTACATTTTTGATCAACCATTCCACCTCAGCTTGTGTTTCATTTGCAATTTACCTCATTCAGGATGAATAATTTCAGACTGCATTCACTTTTCAGTTCTCAAATTTCTTTAGGGCTTTGTTTTTAACAGCAATAAAATAAAACTTCAAACAGTGAAATGTAGGCAGTGCGCATTTTTTTTTCCTGGACAGGATGGTAGAAAACTTCAGCATTCATTGATGTCCAGTTCAGAGCCTCGTCGCAACCGATCCTTCTCTTTTAATACAAATCCTTCTACGTGTTTGACTCCTATCGCAAAGGTAATACAAACAGCAAAATAAGGCCTGTTGCATTGCTACTTCCCAAGTACACAGTCACTGATATTAAGACAATATTACAGCGAACCTGCAATTTATCAGACTAATGGGGGAAGAGGCATTTGTTAATGCTGAAAGTCCATTAAATCCAAATACAGTCCGTTAAACCCCAAACTTGCAATGCTCCATCCACATTGTTCTGCTCCCTACCAGGCTGCTCTAGAGATACCTTGGTGGAGAGGGGAGCAGCAGCACTGATGGAGCCCTCTGAGGTAGGTAATGGTTGAGAGGGGCAGGGGGGGACGCTTACCTACCTTCCAGGGCTGTTACTTGAGCTGACACTCTCTGTTTTACACTGGACCAGGGCACTCTAAGAATGGAAACGTTTCCATTCCTGAGACCACTCTAGGAGGATCTCCTGGAACTCACCTCCTGAGGAACTATCCATTATTCCTGGATAGATGATTGCATTATGAGCACTGAAATCAGATTTTGAGACAGAGCAGAGTTCAATGACATCTAACCTCATGACGCTGATTTCTGTTCTTGTTATGAAGCAGAAAAAGAAAATGGATGAAGCTCCCAGCCGCATTGTCAGTGTTCCAAATTTAGCCTCTTACGCGAGAAGCTTTCTGAGTGGTGACTTGAGGCCTAAGAGAAATCCACCTCAGATTACAAAGTCTACAAGTTTAGATCAGAATCCTGGCTGTGTTCGAGTGTGCTATCCATCAGTGCAAGCCGTGGAGAGCAAGCCTGTCCCAAGGTAAGAGGTCAATCTGCACTGACTGGGAGAAAATAGACCTAGTTCATCATTACTGTTCAATAAACTGACATAACCTGAGAGTCCTCCAGATACAAGGGCATCATTCTTAACTCTGAAGTGAAAGTCAAGAAGGCAAGATCAAAAATATTACTCCCCTGGAAAGGAGTTCAGCAATGCCTAGAATCTGTTACTCTGAGCCATGTTGACCTTCAGAGCTTTTGGGTAGGTTGAAAAATAAGTAGAAACAGACAGCAGAGGAACAAGGAAAACCTAAGATGATGTAAAATATTCCTGGCTATTGAGAGATTTTGCATGGTGCAATGGCTTCTTTAAAGACAGAGAATCAAACCTATTGAAAATGTGGGTTTCATTCTGGTTCATCAGTACAGCGTGCGCTCAGTATCCACAGGGGATCAGTTCCAGGATACCAAATTCCATGGATAATTAGATCTGTGGCTGGAGGGCTTCTGGTCATATCCAGGAGGTGTTTGGGGCCCTCAAGCCCATGGATAAGGAGGGCCCACTATACTTTTTTAATCCTCTGGTTCAGTTCCAGCTCATTCACTAACATTTAAATTAGTTCAGATACTCAAAACTGATTTAACTACATTTCTTGCAGAGTAATATCAAACTCTCCTGTCTGCAATAACTAATTGCAGTGCAACTCATTAAAATATAGTGATAAAATATTTATCTTTTGAACTGCTTGTTTTTGAACGTTAAAATTTTTTTACACACAAAAGGTGTACAATACTATTAAGAAGATTAAAATATTAATCATGCACCTGATCGGAATGCCGAATTACACAGGGCAACACACATTTTGCTTCCTTCAATATTACACCAATTCCTGGGTATATTTGGGGTGCTGATTCCAAAAATGGCAACCATTTTGCCCTATCACATCTAGTTTTGGAGACATGGCATAGCCTCTTTAGTGAATGGTTCAAGCAGCTTCCTCATGAGGAAGCCTACACCAGGGCTCCCTCATGAGGAAGCTGCTTGAACCATTTACTAATGAGGCTATATCTCCAAAACTAGACATGATAGAGCAAAACAAATGCCATTTTTGGAATCAGCACCCCAAATTCATATCAAACCACCATAAAGTTTGGGAAAAACTTTTCTGACCCTCACTTTTGTAGGCCTTGTTATCAAATCACTTATTTTGAACGTATTACTACATTTTATGTTTGGACATCAGTTCATGTTCACAGCAACCAAGAGATTTTAGGCAGTGGTGTCGCTAGGATTCGCATAGGTGCGGGAGACCTGCGTGTCACCCCATGCAGTGGGTGGGGCAACACCCCAGGTGGGCATGGTGATGTATCATCGCCCTGCCCCCACCAGTTTTTGGGCTGTACCTTTTGTTAGAACACAGATATTTCAATGCGGATTGTTCCATTGCATTCTGCATGAAATTACGCATTGATTGATATATAACATGATGGTATTATTCCTCCAAATTCTGATTTTAGTGATTTTGAAAACTTGTAGAGTCACACACACACACACACACACACACACACACACCCCATGTCAACTTACTAACAACTTATTGCAGCAATTCTCAAACTTTTAGCACTGGGGCCCACTTTTTAGACTGACAATCTGTCCAGGACCCATTGGAAGTGATGTCATAGCCAGAAGTGACATCATCAAGCAATTAAAATAAATAATTATAAATAATTAAATCAAAATAAAATTTTGATTTAAAATTAAATTTTATTTAATTAAATTAATTAAAATTTTATTTTAAATAAAATAATTAAATAAGGGGGAGCCAGTCCTGTTCCACCAAGTGAATCTACTCTGAAGTAAGTCCTATTGTGGTCAATGGGGCTTACTCTCAGGAAAGTTTGGGTAGGATTGCAGCCTGTGAGCCAAGCCTGTGAGCCCCAAGGATCTGTCCTAGGACCCGTGCTTTTCAACCTCTTCATAAATGACCTGGAGACAGGATTGAGCAGTGAGGTTGCAAAGTTTGCAGACGACACCAAACTTTTCCGAGTGGTGAAGACCAGAAGCGATTGTGAGGAGCTCCAGAAGGATCTCTCCAGACTGGCAGAATGGGCAGCAAAATGGCAGATGCGCTTCAATGTCAGTAAGTGTAAAGTCATGCACATTGGGGCAAAAAATCAAAACTTTAGATATAGGCTGATGGGTTCTGAGCTGTCTGTGACAGATCAGGAGAGAGATCTTGGGGTGGTGGTGGACAGGTCGATGAAAGTGTCGACCCAATGTGCGGCGGCAGTGAAGAAGGCCAATTCTATGCTTGGGATCATTAGGAAGGGTATTGAGAACAAAACGGCTAGTATTATAATGCCGTTGTACAAATCTATGGTAAGGCCACACCTGGAGTATTGTGTCCAGTTCTGGTCGCCGCATCTCAAAAAAGACATAGTGGAAATGGAAAAGGTGCAAAAGAGAGCGACTAAGATGATTACGGGGCTGGGGCACCTTCCTTATGAGGAAAGGCTATGGCGTTTGGGCCTCTTCAGCCTAGAAAAGAGACCCCTGAGGGGGGACATGATTGAGACATACAAAATTATGCAGGGGATGGACAGAGTGGATAGGGAGATGCTCTTTACACTCTCACATAACACCAGAACCAGGGGACATCCCCTAAAATTGAGTGTTGGGCGGGTTAGGACAGACAAAAGGAAATATTTCTTTACTCAGCGTGTGGTTGGTCTGCGGAACTCTTTGCCACAGGATGTGGTGATGGCGGCTAGCCTGGACGCCTTTAAAAGGGGATTTGACAAGTTTCTGGAGGAAAAATCCATTACGGGGTACAAGCCATGATGTGTATGTGCAACCTCCTGATTTTAGAAAAGGGTTATGTCAGAATGCCAGTTGCAAGGAAGGGCACCAGGATGAGGTCTCTTGTTATCTGGTGTGCTCCCTGGGGCATTTGGTGGGCTGCTGTGAGATACAGGAAGCTGGACTAGATGGCCCTATGGCCTGATCCAGTGGGGCTGTTCTTATGTTCTTATGTAAGCCTATGCATGTCTACTCTGAAGTCCCATAGTGGTCAATATGGCTTACTCTCAGAAAAGTTTGGGTAGGTTTGCAGCCTGTGAGCCCAATCCTATGCATGTCTACTCTGAAGGAAGTCCCATAGTGGTCAATGGGGCTTACTCTGTAGTCTGCCTGCAATAACCCCCCCCCCCCCCCAAAAAAAAAAAAAGAATCAGTGAGATTTCCAGCCTGCCCAGTTTAAAGTGCTTCTATTTCAGGTATATCAAGATAAAGACCCACCTGGCTTTGCAAGTGCAAAATAGAAAACTTTCCCCTTACCATTCAAGCCTCTTTTTTGTTCTTTTTAGGGGGGGGGAGGCTGCCTTCTGTTGCACTCCAGCTCCATCGGATCAGGACCCTTTTGGTGTCCTCACATTCCCCTTTGCCTGGCCTGACCACCAGCCAAGGCATGTCTGCCTACTTGCGAGTAAACACGACTGTGAGGCTGCTTTGCTTTCCATAGGACTCCATAGACTGGGAGGGAGGCAGCTGGGAGGGAGGAACCTCCTTCTCCAGCATTTCTGTGGGCTGCACTCATTGGATGAGGACCATTCTAACGTCCTTGGAGCCTCTCAGTCTGTCTTGACTAAGGCAAGTCCGCCTACTCACGAGTAAATGCGACCATGTGGCTTCATTTTGGGCTCAGACTCACAGCTGGGAGGGGGGAGCTTCTTGGGTTTTTGGGGGGGCTACATTCATTGGATTGGGACCATTCTGGTGTAGTTGGATTCCTATCAGCCTGCCCTTTCCAACGGACTATGGCAAGTACAACTACTTGCGAGTAAACACGCGATATGGCTCACTTTCACTTTCCATAGGGCACCATGCATTTTTCCTTCTGGTTTTTTGGCCATAACTTTTGAACGAAAGGAACGATTTCAATTCTGTTTTTTGCAATGCACTCCGCTTGCCATTCTGTATCCAACAGTGTATGGCTTGATGCAGTAGCTCCTAACCCCAAGACGTTATCGTGTCCTCCCCCTGGCACGTCACCCCCCGGCGCGTCACCTGGTGCAGCCCGCACCCCCCTAGCGACGCCAGTGATTTTAGATTAGGTTAAATCATTTCACTGAAATAAGTGCTTGCACAAGCAATATTCTGGAGGGAAAAACACTGATATTTTTCTATACTGTGGTATATTACATGCATTAATTGCGAAGAATAAGCACAAGTCCTCAATGCTTATATGTATGCAGCAGCATCTTTACAATTTAAGATATCACACCAAACCATAACTAAGCTTCTTTAACCATGGTTTCATGGGTTATTTAAACCAAACCTTTGTATGTTAAAAATGTTCCAAAAAGCAAATCCCTGTACTCTAAGAAGGAACATATGAATATTAAGTCCTTTTCAAAAGTGACATAAGAAATGTTGAAATGAGTTTTTTTTTAGTAAACCCAAGTTTACTATAATCTGATTTGTCAGTAATGTGTCTCTTGAATTTGAGGCACTGAATTTTTTTCTATTCTGTTTCAGTGTTCTCAGAACAAACACTCTTTTGCTACTTGGTAGTGGTAAAAGGTGACTGTGTTTTTTTGTTGCGGTTGGCTTGGCCTCATTCAAGGCCCACTTTTCTGATACACTATTAATGCTTCTGTGCCTTGCAAAATCTCAGCTGTCCTTGGGAAAGTTAGTTTGATCAAGGTCCCCCAGCCCATGGTTAGAAAAGGGAAGGGTGGGGATAGTTTGACAAGAGGTCTGAATTGAAGCTGACCATACGCAACATCTAAAATGCTGCACTGTGGGAGATATATAAAATGTCCACTTATTACTTATGGTTCTCTTATTCCCCATTTTAAGCCCGAATTAGTCTTGCCAGTTCTTCAGTTGACTGATTCAGCTAATGAGGATATTTACTGTACACATTTTCCAGGACTTTCATTTAAACTTCTCCTGCACAAGCAGTTTCCAGATCATGTGCAACACCACTCTTTTCTAATACTTAGCATACTTTCCAAGTGCCCATGATTGCTACTACAGACTATTTTTTATCTTCATTTATTATTTTTCTAGGCTGCAAAGTAATGAAACCTCAGCCCCGAAGGATGCTCAGAAACAAGATCCTCGACATCAGGAGTGGTTCACCAAATATTTCTCATTCTGAGAGAAACAATTTCTGCAATATCTGTCATTGACATTTATTTATTTACTTATTTATATAGTGCCCTTTTGATGGTGCTTTCTCAGCAAAGCGTACACAAAAGAAATAACAGGCCTCTGCCCCAACAAGCTTCCAATCGGATTTGATAGTAGGAGAGAACTGATATACCATTGTAACTGTGGGAAATGAACAAATGGTTGGTACCAAAGCAACAAACATTCTTGGTATTCTGCAAGTAAATGGCATTCAAAGACTTATCAGTATTCCACCAGTGCAAGCCTATGCATGTTTACATAGATCTTACTATGGGGCTTACTTCTTGGTAAGCATGTTGTAACTTTAATGCGATCACAGGCATGTTGACTTAGAAGACCATTATAGATAAGTGGGTGCAGGATTGCAGCCTGTTTCCTAAGAGGTTTTGATAAATAGGCTGTACTGAAAAATAGGATTCTGCTAACAGACACCTGGACGGGAGGATTTTTCCTTTCTTGGTTTTTTTCTTCCATTTGGGTCCCTTTTTAAGTACTTATTCTGTAGTGTTTTCAGCACAGCTTCACCTTGCTGTATGTAAATGATTGCTTTTCAGAAATTTATATTGCATAGTACCTGAAAGAACGTTTGCAGGTTGGTTCAGAAATTGGTTGCTATAAAAAGTATACTCTTTTACTCTATTTCAAATCAATTGTATTTATACTGAAAGCATAAGGAGTATTTATAGTCATTACACACACCAGTCATTTTTTAAGCTGCATATTCACTACATCCTTATGTAGCAAGGATTTCCCCCTTTAAAGTGTTTTTGTCCCTTTTAAGAAATGAGGACAAGCAGATCCACAATATTGTACTAATGGATCACTATTCCACTTCTTACCTCTTAGGAATGAAAGCCCTTGGCCGCTTTGGAGAATGGTAGCTTTAATACAGAAGTAAATTTGTTTGAACCACAACTAATCTTTTGTGGTATCCCTAATCCTCTCGTTGGACAAAAGCCCTAAAATCAATGTTTAAGTGTAATAACTATCTTACCATAACAAATGCTTATGTTTTGGCCTAGGTTTGAGCTCACAATTGGCCAGTTCAACCATAGACTGAAAACTCCTAACATTACAGCCCAATTTTCATTTAGATTGGGGAACATAAGAACATAAGAACATAAGAACAGCCCCACTGGATCAGGCCATAGGCCCATCTAGTCCAGCTTCCTGTATCTCACAGCGGCCCACCAAATGCCCCAGGGAGCACACCAGAAAACAAGAGACCTCATCCTGGTGCTCTCCCCTACATCTGGCATTCTGACTTAACCCATTCCTAAAATCAGGAGGTTGCGCATACACATCATGGCTTGTACCCCATAATGGATTTTTCCTCCAGAAACTCATCCAATCCCCTTTTAAAGGCGTCTAGGCTAGACGCCAGCACCACATCCTGTGGCAAGGAATTCCACAGACCGACCACACGCTGAGTAAAGAAATATTTTCTTTTGTCTGTCCTAACCCGCCCAACACTCAATTTTAGTGGATGTCCCCTGGTTCTGGTATTATGTGAGAGTGTAAAGAGCATCTCCCTATCCACTCTGTCCATCCCCTGCATAATTTTGTATGTCTCAATCATGTCCCCCCTCAGGCGTCTCTTTTCTAGGCTGAAGAGGCCCAAACGCCGTAGCCTTTCCTCATAAGGAAGGTGCCCCAGCCCCGTAATCATCTTAGTCGCTCTCTTTTGCACCTTTTCCATTTCCACTATGTCTTTTTTGAGATGCGGCGACCAGAACTGGACACAATACTCCAGGTGTGGCCTTACCATCGATTTGTACAACGGCATTATAATACTAACCGTTTTGTTCTCAATACCCTTCCTAATGATCCCAAGCATAGAATTGGCCTTCTTCACTGCCACCGCACATTGGGTCGACACTTTCATCGACCTGTCCACCACCACCCCAAGATCTCTCTCCTGATCTGTCACAGACAGTTCAGAACCCATCAGCCTATATCTAAAGTTTTGATTTTTTGCCCCAATGTGCATGACTTTACACTTACTGACATTGAAGCGCATCTGCCATTTTGCTGCCCATTCTGCCAGTCTGGAGAGATCCTTCTGGAGCTCCTCACAATCACTTCTGGTCTTTACCACTCGGAAAAGTTTGGTGTCGTCTGCAAACTTAGCCACTTCACTGCTCAACCCTGTCTCCAGGTCATTTATGAAGAGGTTGAAAAGCACCGGTCCCAGGACAGATCCTTGGGGCACACCGCTTTTCACCTCTCTCCATTGTGAAAATTGCCCATTGACACCCACTCTCTGCTTCCTGGCCTCCAACCAGTTCTCAATCCACGAGAGGACCTGTCCTCTAATTCCCTGACTGTGGAGTTTTTTCAGTAGCCTTTGGTGAGGGACCGTGTCAAACGCCTTCTGAAAGTCCAGATATATAATGTCCACGGGTTCTCCCGCATCCACATGCCTGTTGACCTTTTCAAAGAATTCTATAAGGTTGGTGAGGCAAGACTTACCCTTACAGAAGCCATGCTGACTCTCCCTCAGCAAGGCCTGTTCATCTATGTGTTTTGAGATCCTATCTTTGATGAGGCATTCCACCATCTTACCCGGTATAGATGTTAGGCTGACCGGCCTATAGTTTCCCGGGTCCCCCCTCTTTCCCTTTTTAAAAATAGGCGTGACATTTGCTATCCTCCAATCTTCTGGCACCGTGGCCGTTTTGAGGGACAAGTTGCATACCTTAGTCAAGAGATCTGCAACTTCATTCTTCAATTCCTTAATAACCCTTGGGTGGATGCCATCAGGGCCCGGTGACTTATTAATCTTTAATTTATCAATGAGGTCTGAAACATCTTCTCTTTTAACCTCTATCTGACTTAACTCCTCGGTCAGGAGGGGCCGTTCGGGCAGCGGTATCTGCCCGAGGTCTTCTGCCGTGAAGACAGATGCAAAGAACTCATTTAATTTCTCTGCCATCTCTAAGTCTCCTTTTATCTCCCCTTTCCCTCCCTCACCATCCAGAGGGCCAACCGCTTCTCTGGCGGGTTTCCTGCTTCTAACATATTTGAAGAAGCTTTTATTATTCCCCTTAATGTTGCTGGCCATGCGTTCCTCATAGTCTCGCTTGGCCTCCCCTATCACCTTCTTACATTTCTTTTGCCACAGTTTATGTTCCTTTTTATTCTCTTCATTAGGGCAAGACTTCCATTTACGGAAGGAAGCTTCCTTGCCCTTCACAGCCTCTCTAACTTGGCTGGTTAGCCATGCGGGCACTCTCCTGGATTTAGTGGAACCCTTCTTTCTTTGCGGTATACACCTCTGCTGGGCCTCTATTACTGTTGTTTTAAGCAGCCTCCATGCACTCTGGAGAGACTGGACTCTTTTTACCCTCTCTTTCAACCTCCTTCTAACCAGCCTCCTCATTTGAGGGAAGTCCGCCCGTCGGAAGTCAAGGGTTTTTGTTAGAGATTTGCCTGGTATTCTTCCCCCAACGTGCACATCAAAACGGATCGCAGCATGATCACTGTTCCCCAATGGCTCAGTAACATTTACATCTCTAACCAGGTCCTGCGTACCGCACAAAATTAAATCCAGAGTCACCTGTCCTCTAGTGGGCTCCGTGACTAGCTGATCTAAGCCACAGTCATTTAGCACGTCAAGAAATCCGGTTTCCTTATCGTGACCAGAACACAAATTGACCCAGTCAATATGAGGATAATTGAAGTCCCCCATGATTACAACCCTGTCCTTCCTTGTCACCTCCCTGATCTGTTTCCTCATTTCAAGGTCCCCAAAAGAACAATAACTTTTGAAGCACACCTTTTGTTTCAAAACACTAAAGTTAACAATACTATGGCACATGGGTATGAGGTGACACATGCACCCACGGGGATTAATAGCTCTCATTTCCATGGTTCTTTGGAAGCCAATATCCCATAGTGCAGCTGTACTATACTGAAAGAGTTGGATATTTATTTTTGAGGCTGCAGAAGTAAATGGTGTTTTAATACAGGCTAGCCCCCCATCCACAAATCCAGGGGGGATCCTATCCACAAATCTAGGGGGGAACCCCCCACACCAATTACAGTACCCTTTATTTCCATAGTAGCACATGTGTTTCTTGCTTAAGCATTCTTGCTGAACTGAAGAACCGAATATGCAGGCAACCAGCCTGCACACTAGATGGTGACTAACAGGAAGTGGGGCAGTTCCTGCTTCCTGTTAGTCTCTCTGTAGTTGCACACTCGTGCTGCAAGCACTATTACAGAAATAAAAAGGCACCACAATGGGTGCACGGGGGTCGCTATTTATATAGGGTTCCCATGTATCCGTGGAGGAGGGGGCCAAACTCCCACAGATAGAGAGCCTGCCTGTTTTTAATAGCAACAAATTTAATATACATCACTGTAGAACAGAGTCTCTCAAAGTGTACTCCTAGAAGCTCTGAGACTCCCTTAGATCTCTTCAGGGGCTCCACAAGCACACAGTGACTGCCATCTACTCACTGCTGTGCCACTCAGCAGCTCACCAAGACTCTTGTTTAGGATTGAAAAAGGCTCCTGAGAAGAAAACATTTAGGAATCACTGCTGTAGAACATCTGCATTTTTAGCACAGAATGATGTTGTCAGAAACACATTATGGCCACAGTGAAACACATACTGCTTAACTGGCTTGGATCCTAAGTTATTTGTGTGCTAATGGGAAGATACTGTTGTTGATGCAATGGGATAGTCTTCACAAATTTCCCCTTCCCTCTGCTGTATCCTTCACATCTTCTCCCCAATCCTGATACGTGGGGGACATTTCATGGCATTCAAGACTACAAAACGAATTCACCAAGAATTCCCTCTTGCAGAAATGTTGGTCCCTTCTGTTCATGCAAAAGCAGCTCAAGATACAAGTATCTCTGTTGGGCTTTAACCCTCCCGTACATAAAGCATAAAAACTAAGCATTAAATGGAGCAACTTCAAGAATAAATCTCTATGAACACTGTCACTAAGCTATGCAACATTAGCAGTTCTTTTAGAACCAGAATCCTTGGGAAGTGTCTGTGACAGACATTTGAAAGACACTTGAAAGCAAGCCAAAGAGTTTTATAAATAAAATAATCCAAGAGCACTCTACATCTAAAGCCCACTTACAGCCAAGTGATCAAAATAAAAACAGGTTTCATCAAAAGCTCACTTGGTGATGCTATTAAAATAAAGCTAGAAGACAAGTTTTATTTCTGCTTGTTCATGTACAATTTCATTTTCCACTACATTGATTCAAAGTATTGAGAGTAGTTTGTTCTTTGTAGATAGTTCTACAAATTGAAGCAAGGTTGGCTACCTATTTCTCATGGGTATTTTTGTTCTTCCATTGTGTAACAAGAACTCTGAACAGCAAGGCTAAAGCTATTCTGAAGAGGTAATTAAGAGCACCATGCTTCTAGGGACAAAAGAAAAAAATGTGACTTCAGTCACAAAAGAGATGTCAGGCATTAAGATCCTGAAAGGAAGATTGAGACTGGAAAAAGAATACTCTGATCTCCCCCCTTAGGCAGAAGGAAAATAAACAAAAGAGTGTTCCAAGGAGCTTTTTGTTGAATGTTTTACCTTCTGAAGAAGCAACAATGGGGGGGGGGGTCCTAGAACCTGTCTGGGAAACAAATTTCAAGGAGCTACTTCAGGCTAGCCCAAGAGCATACTGATGTCTTTGTTGCACAGCAAATCCCTGCATGTGTTTGTCATGGAGGGGGTGGATGGGAGGGACTACATGTCAAAATCATCTACTAGAAAGGGCAAGAATCCAACAGAATATGCAAGCATTTGTACAGCCCTTTGGATCTCAGCTAAATTGATGACCCTCTTATATTCACAATCAGATACATGGACCAGTCTGAGAGATTCTTTGGGTTTGGTCTGTTCCATATGAGACCAGGGATCCACGCGCCTCAAAGTAACCTCTTAGAAATACAGATCATTGTTGCTCCTTCAGACTTCTGTTCAGCAGAAGGCATTTTAAAAACCCCTATAAAAATTGTTTAGTCTACTCTTAGTAGTTTTTTGGAAAAGATGACCGATTAAAAAATACAACCGCAATTCCACCCTCATCCTTTTAGGGAAGAACTGCAAGTTCCTTTATAAAAAATGTATATTAGTAACAAAAAAAATCTTCCATATAAAGCTGCACAATACAAAGTTCCACAATGTTTGGTCTAAGAAAATCTACTAAAACAGCATTTTGTTTTAGTATTAAAATGATGCTCCTGATTCACGTTTGTTTGAGAGGTGCAGGGATATTAGCTGAAGCTTGCTCTAAATATGCTAAAGGTCCTTGTGGCATTTCAGCAGGTTTTTTGTGCTGCACATTGATGTCTTCTAGAATCTGATGCCAGTTTCTCAGTTTACCCAGGTGCTTTTGGATTAGTGCTTCTTTCCTTTGTAATTCACCTCTCAGCTCTGAAACATCCTACAAGGAGAGACAGGCACATGGGAATTAATAGTCAACTCAGAATTTTCCCTGTAAGTTTTTTGCTTATACAACTAAGGGCACAATCCTAACCCCTAACCCCCCGTTCCAACACTGACATAAGGGCAATGCAGCTCTGAGGTAAGGGAACAAACATTCCCTTACTTTGAGGAGGCCCCTGTGAGCGACATCCAACTGCAGGATGCGGCACACGTCTCATTGGCACCACTATGCCAGTGCTGGAAAGCACTGACATAAGGGGTTAAGACTGCACCCTAAATGCTACAAACTTCCAAGAATTAAAAAATGTCCATAGTAAAATATCTATTTCAAGGCTGCTTTGCTGTTTAATATGGAATTTATTATTTTTACATTTTTTTAAATGTATTAAACACCTATTCCGTGTAACAGTTAAGAGCTAAAGCAGAGTTTAGCTCAGAAGTCCTTGGTTCATATATTGCCTCAGTCACATACTCATACTGACCTACCCTACATGGTTGTTGTTAAAAGATAACCTAGGGAATTCATGTGAAGTGCCTGAAAGCTCAGGATATGCTATTTAAATATTTGTTAAGATATTCTCCATTTCCAGGAAATAGTTGGTGGATTTATTGCACCCCTGTGACCTTCACAACAATATGTTCTCAGTTCTGTGCATTTTCAGGTTAATACCTATCCCTGTGTTCTTTAACCTGTGGGTTGGGACCCCAATGGGGTTGTGATGCCTCATGGGGGAGGGGGGAAGGTGTCACAGCAACCTTTCAAAGCCTGTGCAAGAGAAGGTTTGAATCCAATCCAATCATGGTACTGCCTTGTTAATTCTAAGTTCTTGTTAATTCTGCATGGCTCTTCTTGCTGACTTGTCCCACAGCTTCTAAGGCTGGCTCTGCTCAGGCTGCTACCTCACAGGGTGGTTGTGAAGATAGAAGAGGTAGAAGAAAATAGGGCTTGCGGGGCAAGGGAGTGAGCAGATTGGGTTGGGGAGGCAGGATTGCCAATGAATCCCAGTCTCAAACTTTATGTATTTATTAGACTTGTGGCATGAAAATGGTTGAAGACCACTGCCCTAGCCCATGTGACATGTTGCCTCCTTGTGTCCAGCCTTCTGTTTCTGTAGGAGATTGAAACTGCGGTAAACAGACATTGGAAGGTAACTGGAAACTGAAAATAAATTTGTTTTCCACCTGCCTATTACACACACTTATACTACTCTTTCTTCATCCTTCTCTGTGAATTGTCTACGTTTGAACCACTGGGCAAGACGTATAAAGATTAACTGAAAATGTGCTCATGTTTGAGCTAATTTGGGGAAGAAGCAAGTTTCAGTTTACCAGTGCTCATTAGCAATGTATTATCTAAAGAAGAGAGCAGATACCACTTGGGAGATTTTTTTTTTTCAAACATGCAAGAAAATAGATGTTCATAGGAGCATAGCCTAACTTTAAAGGCTATGTATATAACCGACACAAAGGGCAAAGGGCAATTACATTTTTTTGTTTTTCATTAGAGAGATAAGATGAATTAAATCTATATTGTACAGAAAGATAGTAGCTCTTACCAATTAATAGTGGACTAAAGCTTTAGGCAAGAAAATTAACTGATCACTCCCTGACCAAGTATGCTTTGATATACGTGGAATCGCCCCAATGACTTTGACTAGGGCCACAATCCTAAGTATACATATGCAAGTTTCGCTGATACACGGAATAAGATGCATTTAAAGCTGAGGAACCAATCAGCATAAATCCAGTTACTTTGTTGTTAACTATGCACTAGGTATTTTAAGAAAAAATAGTATCGGAATAGTAAATTAAAAATCACTTTTTACCTCTTTAATTACTTGCTCTGGTTTCTGAACAGAAAGCTGTAGCCTTTTTTGTAGGAAAAAGCATTCAGTTTGTCGTGCAACATCCAAAAATTTCTGGATACATTGGTCAACACCTGTTATACAGAAAGAAGAGAAAGATTCTAAAGCTGTTTCAAAGAAAAATTAGGACAAAATGAGGTGACCTTACAAAGCCAACCCAGTTAAAGTACAACTTGGAATATGGTGTGTGAAATATTTGGCTACGTTGATTGCATTAAAAAAAAAATCATGCAAAAATGAGATTCCAGTTCTAATTTCAAAAATGCAATTTAAAAGATCTGATGACCTAAAGTCAGAAAACAGACTGTTAAGCATACCTACAGATCTTGTATGCTAAAATAATGTTAACAGAAGAATATAAATAAAACAAAAGTTTTTATTTCTAGCTTTATTTAAAATCTATTAAAAGTAAAACTGTCTGATAAAGTCAAGAAAAAAGTTAGTGTTAGTGTCCCAAAATACTTTTTAAAAAATTATAGTAGCAATTGCATTACACATCTAGAGAAGATATATGCATGTATAAGAATGTTCTAATGGAGATTAAACTATGCCTGAACTGTTAGATGTTAACTCAGTGTGTTGAATACATTCACTATTACATGCTCCTCAAAATGGCAAGCTTTGCACTGCATTCATCAGTGTCTCTCAGCCCAAAAAGCTGTGTAGCAATATCGTCCCAAAGAGGAGAGTAAAGATGAACCAGGATTCCCTGAAACCACAGTGGAATCTCAGAAGCATCCCCACTGCCTAGAAAGCACAGTCCCATCCTTCACTTGACTTGGAGAGAGTGGTTTGCCATCAGGCAGTACTAAGTGAGCTATACCACACATATCTTACCAGTTCTAATTTCTTCCTGGTCTGTACCATTCACATAATCTTGACTCACAAGGGAAGCAAAGCAAGCCTAGACAATTGGAGAAATGTACACTTTAATTAATGCAGCCAAAAGGATATTCAAGTTTTATGCCTTTATGCAGCTTTTCCTTGGTTTCCACAAACATACAGCAATAAAGAACAGTCAAATGCATTTTTGCTTTCTGTGCAAATATTTCTGTGGCGTTTTAGTCATAACCAAGAAATGATACAAACAGATACCTTTGCCGAAATGTAGAGCTTAGGAAATTTCAAAATATTCAAATTAAACTACAAGAGCAAGCCAACTGTACATAGCAATACATAGTCCCAGAGAAACATGTGCACATTCCAAACAGACACAAAGCTTACATACAAGCAAGTGCACAGATTCTCCTTTTTAGATTAACTAGAGAGCACAACTAGAGAATGTGCTAGTTTCCTGTTAGCGTACAACTCTTTAAATCACTAACAGCACAATCCTACACACATGTACTAAGAAGTAAGCCACACTGAGTTCAATGGAACTTGCTCACTGGTGTGTACAGAATTACAGCCTTAAAAGCTCCATAATACATAAACACAGGGACAGAGAAAGCAAACATTGTGAACAGTGGGGGCAAAAGGTGCCCAGAAACACTAGACATACAATAGATCTTTGATAACAATGGACAAGCTAAATCATCATAGTCGCTATATAATGTAAGCACAGAGAGATTTCCAATGCCCTATTGAGCATATGGAGAACCAATGCAAAGAAATAAAGCATCAAGATCTGGTGGGCTAGAGCAGTGGTTCCCAAACCCTTTAGAACAGTACTGACCAAACTCGGCACTGCAGCGCAACAGAAAAGTGGTCACCATTCAGAACACAACTTTCCATTCTGCCCAAGGTGCCACACGAACTCCTCGAATAGGGGTCAGGAATTGTCTGGGCTGCCCCGCATCCCAGAAGGGCCCCCCCGACTCTGGGCATGACTACCCAGAGTCCTTTAAAAAGACATGAGTACCCAGAGTGTCCCTCGATTGGGGGAGACTTTGCATGGCACCCAGGCAGAATGGAAAGGTTCACTTAATGGGCAGATGGATCTGTCTGAACCCTGGATTTGGCCCCGGGGCTGAGGTTCAAGCAGCCCTGCTTTAGAGCAGTGTTTCTCAATGTCTGTCCACTTCATATGGTCTACCTATTTCAAGTAGCAGTGGGAGTAACTGGCAATTACATCACTGCCAGATACTTCTGGGTTAGGAGGCCAGATGTGATGTGACAAACACCAGGAAGAGGTTCAGAGTGGACTGGAGGGTTTTCTCAAGTGCAAAAAAGGATGCTTGGAGCTTCCTACTGCTGTTTGTTGCGTTGCGTTCCTGGTCTTGCTGCCAGGTGGCAGGGTCCTGAGAGTACCACTTGACACCACCTTGTTGTAAGCATTTACTGTAAGTTGTTGTGTTAAGTTTACTGTAAGTTTAACATCACTATAACAATATGGGGTCTCTCTCCCTGTGGCAGTGACCTGTCAATCACCATGACAGTTGAAGGAGGGCAGTTGAGGAGAACAGCGGAGGAGGGAGCTGTGGAGAAAAGAGCAGTGGAGGGAACAGTTTAAAAGAGAGGCTGAGGAGAGTTAAGGTGAGTTGATAGAAAGGATGATTACTCACCTCAGGAAGAGATTTTAGGAAGATTTAGAGAAGGCGGAAGACTGTTGGAACTGGTCGTTCTTTTTAATTTGATAAAATAAGTTATATTACATAAGAACCTAAGACAAGCCCTGCTGGATCAGACCAAAGACCCATCTAGTTCAGCTTTGTGTTTCTCACAGTGCCCCACCAAATGCTTCAAGACAAGACAGCAAGACCCACCCTGCGTCCTGGTGCCCACCCCTGCATCTGACATTCCGAGGTAGTTCACTTCTGTTGCCGCTTCCATGGTCTCTGGTGTCTGTCCAGTCCCCTTGTCCTTCAGCATCCTTCAGTCTCGGAAGACTATGGTATTGCGCTCTGAATGGTGGCTCTGGAACAGAGTGTCCTCTCCAGTGCGCGAAGCCTGGGTAAAGTAGGTATGGAGGATAGGCTGTTACCCATGCAGCAGATCCCCCCTCTCCACGTTGCTGAAATGGTCCAACGGAAAGGCAGAGGCCAATACGGTTGGTTCCAGCGGCGTCGCAGGAGTTGCCAGAACGTGACTGTGTTCAGCCATGAACTGCCTCAGGGACTCCAGCTCCGGATTCTGCCTCGAGGTTGACTCCTGAAGCCTTTTCCATAACTGGATGTAGCCACAAGGCAGTGGAGGTTTGGGATCAGAGTTTTCCTTCTCTCAGATGAGCTGCCTTCCCAGGCTGACGAGTCCC
Source organism: Tiliqua scincoides (assembly GCF_035046505.1). NCBI lineage: Eukaryota > Metazoa > Chordata > Lepidosauria > Squamata > Scincidae > Tiliqua > Tiliqua scincoides. The sequence goes on from NC_089826.1 coordinate 80,349,282, forward strand.
ATCTACCCGGTGGCTGTTAGTTGCCTCTTACAACAAGTACAGCCAAACTGAGGGCCTATTCTTATCCCCAGCCCCCAGGGTTACCCCTTGTCCAGGCCCCACATTACAACCCCAAGTGCCACTGGCTGTTTGAGAAACACTGCTTTAGAGACTCCAGGTCCTCATCTTGGTCCAGGCTCCCTGCCTCACCTGCCTGTGGAGCAGGGACGTGCAGTGGGTGGGTGGGGGCTCCCCACAGGAGTCCTTTGAAAAGCACCACTGTGATGTGAGGTGTGCAAGCACTCAGGGACATGTGGGGGGGGGGTTTGTGCATGGGTTGAGTGTGCTTGAGTGCCTCCCGCGGCAACAGCATTTTCAAAGGACCCCAGTGGGGAGGCTCTGCCTCCCCTGCCCCCCCCACGTCCCTGAGTGCTTGAGGACCTGGTCTTGGTCCCAGCCTGCCTCCCTGCTAGTCCTTGCCTACTTTGGCCCTTACCTGTCTATGGGGTCCCACAGAGGGGACAGGTACTGAACCTATGGGCATCCCTAACGACCCCCTCTCCTTCACACCACGACGCACCCAGAGAGAGGAGACACCCCTCCCCCACCCCTGACGTCTCCCCTCCTCCACTCTTTTCCTCGTCACCCTTGCTCCCCTCGGTCCCCCCAGTGGAACGAGCCCCCTCCCCCGACGTCCCCCCTCCCCCAGCCCTGAGGTCTGCTCCTCCCCCACGTCACCCTCGCTCTCCCCGGCCCGTCCAGCGGAACGAGTCCCCGCCCCACCGCAACCCACCTCGAAGGAGGCCTCCAGCTCGTCCACCAGGGTGCTGTTGGGGTTCCTGGGCCCGGCGGGGTTCTGCGGGAGAAGCCCCGCAGGGCCCGGGCCCCCTGGGGCCACGGGCGGAGGCGGTGGGGGCGGCGGAGGAGGGACCGGGCCCTGGTTTCCAAACATCCCGCTCAAGCCGGACGCCATAGCAACGGAGCGGGGACGACTGCGCAGGTGCACTGGAGCTGAGGCGGCTGGGGGGAGGGCGAAGATGAGGACTGCGCAGGCGCGCTGGAGAGGAGACGGGAACGACTGGGCAGGCGAGGATGCTCTCCTCTTTGGAGCGGAGACGGATGAGTGGAGGGCCGAGGTAGGGATTGCGCAGGCGTACTGGAGCGGAGGTGGCTGAAAGTCAGTACTGCGCAGGCGCACTGCAGGGGCAGTTGAGTGGAAGCCCCGACGCACTGGTTAGGAAGTGGCTGAGTGGAGAACGAAGGTAAGGTTTGCGCAGGCGCACTGGGAAGGAGGTGGCTGAGTGGAGAACGAAGCTAATGTTTACGCAGGCGCACTGAAGAGGCGGGTGAGAAAATGCCGAAGGGGATGACTGCGCAGGCGCACTAGAGGAGGCGGTTGAAGCCGAAGGGGCTGACTGCGCAGGCGCGCTGGGGCGGAGGTGGCTAAGTGGTGGCTGAGGGAATGACTGCGCAGGCGCAATGGAGAGGAGGCGGTTGACCCCCTCGTAGCCGTTAGAGGCGGCTGGGGCCGGATCGAGAGGGGGCGAAGGAGTGGATGGTGCAGCTGCGGGCAGTGGTCACCGAACTCTCCAGCCCTGGCGCCCGATTGTGGTTCCCTAGCTTACCCAGTCAGAGTAGATTAGATAGAAATGGTGTTCCTGAGCATGTGCAGAGTACAGTCCCTCATAAGCACTGGATGCCCGTGTGGCTTCAGGGGAGGGGGGCTCTCCCTCCAGGGCCTGCTCCTCCCAATCCTTTTTCTACTACTGGGAGTGATAATATTTAGATCAGCATTTCTCAAAGTGTGGGTCAGGACCCACCAGGTGGGTCGCGAGCCAATTCCAGGTGGGTCCCCATTTATTTCAATATTTTTAATCTACACAGTGGTTCTCAAACTTTTAGCTCTGGGACCCACTTTTTAGAATGCGAATCTGTCAGGGCCTACTGGAAGTGACATCAAGCAGGAAAATTAACAATCCTAGGCTGCAACCCCAGCCACACTTACTCAGGAGTAAGCCCCATTGAGTATCATTGTTCAAAGCATATACACAGTACCCTATTCTAAGTACAGTTCTGTCACATTTCCCCAAATGCAGTCACATAACATGGTAGCATCAAGTCTTAACTATTAAAAATACAATATTTAAATGAATGGGGACCCACCTGAAATTGACTCATGATCCACCTAGTGGGTCCCGACCCATGGCTTGAGAAACACTGATCTATTAGACTTGATACTACCCTGACAGCATTGGGGGAAATGTGACAGGTTTGTACTTTGAACAGGCTACTATGTCTGTACTTTTAACAATGAGAGTCAATGGGGCTTACTCCCAAGTTAATGTGAACAGGATTGCAGCCTATGATTGTAAAAAAAATAATAAAAACAAAAATGTTTATCACTTGCAGTCATGACATCACTTCCACGTTAATGACATCATTTCCGGGGGATCCTGAGCAGATCATCATTCTAAAAAGTTTGAGAACCAGTGATTTAGAATAAATATTAAATAAAATAAATATTAAAATAAAATATTACCCCTTCCCAAATGCTTAAAAGAGTGGTGGCATTTTTTAAAAAGATGACAGTACAAGCCTATATGTGTCTGCTCAGAAGTAAGTCCCACTGTGTCCAATGAGGCTTACTCTCATGAAAGTGTGCATAGGATTGCAGCCTCAGAGCCCAATCCTATCCAATTTTCCAGGGCCAGTGCAGCTGCACCAATTGGGCGTGAGCTGCATCCTGTGGGTGGGGAGGCAGTCACAGAGGCCTCCTCAAGGTATGGGAACATCTGTTCCCTTACCTCAGGGCTGCATTGCAGCTAGATGCTAGAAAGATCTAGATCTTTCGCTAGATCTGCATTGATGCTAGAAAGTTGGATAGCATTGGGCCCTCAGTTAGCCAGTTAATGATGAAGCAACTGTTTCCTTAATTGGTTGCATTTAAATAAACGCAGCGTCAAATTGAACTGTAGTGTATGTTATAAGGGCATCCTAATTACAAAAAATACACATAAATATTAAAACAGGAATTGTTTACATACACAGTAAACTTATTCAATTTTTTTCATTTGCTTCTTGCAGCCTTCCCACAGGCGTCTCAAACACTTCCACTATCATAACGTGCTTTCCAGCACATTTGCAACAGCCTGTGAAGGACTCCACCTGGAATGAAGAAGTACTTGGAAGACAGAACTTGTAATTGTAAAAATCCCTATGGGAATTTAGTAAAGCCTGCCTATGTAAACCACCTTGAATAAAGTTGGAGGAGTAAGCCAATGACAAGAAAGATGATATATAAATACTGATATTATTAATAATATTATGTACCATATAGCTCCCCTGACATGTAACTAACAGGGTCACCAGATCATGAGATGTCAATTTCCCCAGACACAACTTACAAGCATTTTGTGTGGGGCCGTTGAAACTGTGGGGCCCCCAGCATATGCTGCTTTTGCTACCAGGTAAATCCAGCCCTGAATAAATGTGCAGCTAACCAAAGACTCAGTGTAGGCACTTTTTGAAACGAATTTGCATGTCATCCTTGCTCTGCAGCCATGCTAATCTCTGGTATTGTTCCAATTTTAGTACATGTGCTGCTGGAGACATTGCTCCAGTAAATTTAAAGGGTGCCACTCTTTGTGTGAGCTTTTAAGGATAGAGGCTGGGTACATTGATTTAATATGACGAGAGGCTGCTAACCCAGCTGTACATAGTCAGATGACATCTGAAATTTAACAGCTGCATCATCCCTTCAATGCTCCTGAGAATGAAGGCTGCTAGGCAGATTTCATATAACATCAAAGAGAGTATTCGTGGATTTAGTTATCAAATCACTGATCTCAGCAAGCAACCCCCCCCCCCCCAGCCTTCTCGAGCTTCAAGGCTGTTACAGCAGGGCCAGTTGCCAACGTCCAGTCAAGAGCACAATCCTCCATGCAGTCTGAAGGTAGCCTGAGTCAGCTTGCATTTAGCAACTTGGGCGAGCTGCAGCCCAGCTTGAAGACTAGTTTGCTGGGTGCTCAGTAGGATAGTTTGCAAGGAGCTAGGGGACAAAACTTGATCTCTTCAGGAAATATTACAAGTATTTGTATTTCTTCCCAAGGATTTCCCCTGATTGGAAAAGGCCTTACAAAATCAATTGAGCTTTAAGAGAAATGCTGACATAGTTTGCATCTACCTTTCAATATTCCACCAGAACGTCTCTGTAAAACGAACCTTTTCCAAGTTGCAGTTATAAAAACAAATCCTAAGGAATCAACACCTTGAAGTTTTCAAAGTTATATTTATTGTTTGTGATAAGGTTGCATCTTCCATTAAATGTGAATTACAAAGCCTGATTGTTTGAAGTGATCGACCCTTCCGTATTAAATGTATAAAAACAATGGATGTCTTAAGTCAATTATGAATGTCCGTCGGAATAGAAAGGGAAGAATAAGATGCTTTTACAAAATGGATCTGTAGTCCATCATAGCATTATTTTTAAATATGGCGACAATTCTATGTTGTTGATTTTTTTCTTTTCCTGTTTATTAGCACACTCAAAAGGAGATTTGCTCATTACTATGGCAATCTAAAAATTATGGACAGTTTGAAACAAACTGATTAAGGCTAGAGGTCACCAAACTGCAGAATGAGCCATGTTCTAGATGCTTTTCTTGTCCTGGCTCAGTCGAGTAGCAAACTCCACTAGAGTTCGTGTGGGCCGTCCAGCCATCCCTTTACGAAGGTATGGAACCTCATCGATATTGTCCATCACACCAGCAATATCCAAGTGAGCCCAATTAGAAATGGTCACAAATTCTTTCAAGAATGCAGCAGCAGTACAGGCACCACCCGATCTGATGAAAAAACAAAGTGAAGTGTCATTAGTGAATCGTCATTACAGTTTTGAAGCACTTCCTTAAGAGAATGAAACAGTGGGCCCTCCTTATTTGCTGATTCAAGAATCCACGGATGGCAAGCACATGCCTCAGGGGGCTTCCTGGGCGCAAAGAGAAGCCACTTCCACTTTGCATCAGTGACTTCCAGTCTTGTCTGGGAGATGGTCGTGTGAGACCTCCTGGACGGGAGGTGGTTGCAAGAACACCTCTCAGACACAACTGGATGTTGCAGACATGAACTAGAAGTGGCCTCTGATCATGTTCGGGAGGCCTTCAGAGGAGGCTGAGAGGCCAGCATGACCGCTGGAGGGCCCAGCATAGCCTCCAGGTAAGTTACTGGACCACCGTGACCCTGCTCCCCATGGGTTTCAGCATCCGCAGGTTTCAGTATCCAAGGGACATCATAGAACCGATTCCCTGCAGATACTGAGGGCCCACTGTACAGGTCATTCCCAACATACAGACACCATACTGGTGCTTTCATACAGGCACAGTCTGACTAGTCTTGTGTTTTTGCACAAGTGCAATAGCACTGTTCATTGGCTCCCACTTCCAGACAAACCTCCAGAATGGAAGCAGGACTACCTCTACCAAAACGGACAGCACTAAGAAGCCTTAATTCAGCCATCACACCAAGCCTTGGTTTCCAGTAACCATTCTTTAGGACCCAAACCATGGTTTGTATTTCCAAATGTATTAACTGGTTCTCTGTTCTACTTTCCTTTCACCATTGTATAAATCCACTCTAATCTTTATGGTACAGCAATCTCTAGAAGCAGAGTGATGGCTGTAACTTTGGTTTATCAATTCAGACATCACATATGTTTGCATAGTTAGCGCAAACCACCATTTGCAAACCTGCCTCAAGCCATGGATTCCAATTACGCCTTGCTGATGGAGGATAAATTATGACTGGTCAGTGCAAAAGTCTTATCAAGCAATAGTTCAATTCTCTTAACTGAGGTTTGGTATGTTTTCTGAATAGAACCAGAGTTACTTCTCTCCTGATAGGTAGGTATATTTTTTTTTAAGTTGAGCAAGATCAACTTGTTGCTTCTGCCCACTGCTGTATGAACCAAGGTTCAGCCAAAGGGCTCCTTAAACTACCCTCCTACCACAATCTGAATAAGAATTAACACCATGTCAGAGTTCTTCCCCTTGCACGTGTCACCTTCTTATGCTTGTTTGCTTGCATTTGCTATACAAACTGGGAGGTTTAAGGTAGAAGCAGTTTGCTGTATTTCAAATGAATACCATACTTGTATTTCCCAACGTTGTTGACATCTGCAAGCTGACAGTCTGTGACCTGCTTCGTGTAATGTTCGAAGAGAGGCATCCTCCAAACACGGTCCCCCGTCACAATACTAGCCTATAAATTTATATATACATTGGTAAGTAAAAGAAGTATGCAGCAAAAATATCTTCACGGACCTCTATACACAGCACCCCTCTTATACCAGAAGCTGAGGTTAATCTTTTGGTTTAATTAAAAAGAGACAAATCTCCCTGTCCATCCACTACAGTTCTGTGCCTCTTATTTCCTATGCCAGCCCTGCTACTCCCTTCAACTTAGAATGTATTTATCACATTTTTACCACCCTTCCTTCCTCCAAGGAGCTCAAAGTGGTGTATGCAGTTCACATGTGACACTAAATTTTTCTTATTTTTCATTTTTTTGCACATCAGTAAGACCTATATTGACTGGACAGTTTGGCTCTCTTCCACTTACTCTCTGGCAAACAGTGTGTGAAGCAGGATCAAAGGGCCTTCTGGCATCTAGCCTCAACATGCCCTTTGAATTTCAATATACCACCAGTGGAGACACACCTGTACTATAATTTATTACAACAATACATCATACATACCAGCAATAATACCATTATATTTCATTCATTCATTAGCATTGAAAAGGTTCTAAAATTTTAAAGCTAGGAATATATGTACAGTATTGCTTTGTTGAATCAGACCAAAAGTCCATCTAGTCCAGCCCTTTGTCTCCTGAGAGTGATAAGCTGAACAGGGGTTGCCATCTGTCCCTGCCATCTTGGTACACACATTTGCCCCTGAGAAACATGAGATTCCATGTTTAGTTTTGGGAGCAGCTGACCATTCTCAACAAAATTGTCCATTGTCTCATCTTTCCTGGAAGCCCTCGAAGCTAGTAGTGAGCTTTACATCTTGTGGGCCATGCAGCCATTACCTGCTCTGCAACTTACCTCATACAGCTGATTCCACAACTGGCACGAATTGGTAAAAACCCCAGTAGCTGCAGATCCAAGTGCTGTAACCATGGCACCTATAGAACATTGTACAGCTCCGGTTATTAACATGTCTTTCCAGAGGGTCTCTGTGTTCTCTGTTTCTAAATGGCACATTGATGAAGTCCACTCAAAGATACCACCTTACATACATCTTTGCTCCAATTCTGCTTCATTTATGTGTCTATAGCGCAGTGCAACCCCTTCTGCACTCTATGGCGTGGGGAGTTAAAGAAACGGCAGGGGAGATGTGAGGGACAGAGCAGAGATGAAAGGGTCCAGTGCATTCCTTCCTTCCCCTTCTTTGCACACATCTTGGCACAGACCAAAAGAGGTGAGGGAGGGAGATGCTGTTGAGACACTGGGAGAGCCCAACTATCACATGGGCCACCCTTTCAGCAGCTTCAGTTCTGCCAAGGCATCAATTTACAGATCGCCTCTCAACTGTGAAGTGAAGCAGCACTCCTTAAAGGGCGGCCCGCATGGTAATTGGTCTCTCTCACATCTTGAAAATATGACCAATATTTACATTTTTTCTCTTCAGTCATTTGCAGCTAATGAGCTCCTACATGAGAACACAGTGCGCATTTCTGGCCATCATCTGCTTAATGATGTCACTTTTGGCCCTCAGCAGGCACCATCAATGCTATTCGGCCCACTGGATGAAATGAGTTTGACACCTCTGTCTTAGAAGATGGGGGGGGGGCAGCTCCACTTCTGGTCATTAATGATAAAAATGAGGACATTATGGGAAAAGCTGATTTTTAAACCCCTTGAACCCTGTTGCTTGAGAATCTGCTCCCCACACCTCTAACTCACTTCCTCTACCACCTGTTTCAAGTCCAGCATGTTTCCACCCAGCCCATTTTGAAGAAGAATCTGCAGGAAGTGGTGGTCCCAGTGCAATCCTATCACTCTCCTGAAAGGATCACAATGGCCATGTCACCTCCACACCAGCACGTGGAAGAGGAGGACCACTGCTACCCCAATCCCACAGCTAATATGCTGGAAATGCAAAGGTTAGAAATTGCAACAAAGTAGATGTGAGTTACCTGTTAACGTTGCCGCATCTACAATGGCCCTCGGTTTAAAACTGTGTGCATAGAAAAGAGCATCTGCTAAAACCAACCTCCCCTCTGCATCCGTGTTGTCAACCTTTCATGATGAGAGGGTGAGAGAGAGAAAGACACACACAGAAATAGAAAAGAGTTAAGAACCATTTTTTTACTTGATTGCCATAAGCATCTTGTTAATGAAAGAAAATATTCGCATCTGTATCGCACTTGAGCATCCAAAGCACTTCTCTTAATCTTACAGCAGCCTTGCCAGGTAGGCTAGGACTATGCCCATTTTTCAGGTGGTCAGAATGGGGAACCAGACTTGCCTAGTGAAGCCTTGTCTATCTTGCAGCAGAATGGAGTTGTAGTAAGAGCGACTGTGCCATTTTAGACCACATGTGAGAGAAGACAATTTTTAAAAATGTTCCTTTGCAAAAAGAAAAAAAAAACTTCCCTGCAAGTAGAAAATTAGTACCTAAGGAAGAAAATTTGTCTATCCCAAATTGCTTCTTGTTGAGCTATTTTTACTTGCATGGAGTTTTTGTTTTATACACAAGCAACCAACCAAACACCCAATTCCACCACCCAGTCTGCATGGGAATAGTCCATTCTACCACCTCATTTCACTGCACCTATAGATTAGGTCTGAAATCAAGACTCAAAGGGAAGTGAAGCTGAGGACTTCTTGACTCAGCTGTTACATTATTGTCAAAACCATTGGATTGCACTGCATGTCATTTAATAACCTGAGATTTTCCCTTGCCTCAATTAAGCATCATGTAGCTTTATTCAAACAGCTCTGAATTAAGTAATCCTCTGAAACATACCTGTATTGTTTTTCCATTCATGGCCGTCACAACATCACCAGGTTTATTTGCCCTCCCACTGGGCATGTTTTCACAAAGGGGTGTCAAACCTGAGATTGAGAGATGGCAGCTATTATTGCAACTGGCCATCACAATCAACATTATCTGACCTTCTTTTAAAAACAAACCACTACTAAAAATTGTTTAAAGCTTGTTTGCACTTCATGATTTACGTTTATGTCCGATGAAAACTTCTGCACTATTGACATTTAAATAGAAAGCTGTTTAGTGTTCAATTAATGGAAACTATGACCTGACATCCATCTGTGTCTTATCAAAGTAACATGTGAAAATAGTCGTGCAAGCATGAAGGTCAAGGTTCAATCTTGGACATTTCCAGCCCATGGCACTTTCAGCTATCTCAGCATATGTGGGAAAGACGTCTTTGCCCAACATCTCAAACCAGTGATCTGAGTCAGCATAAAACAACTTCATATCTCAGCAAACTATATGTACAGCAAACTATTTTTATTGGCAACCTTCAGTCTCGAAAGACTATGGTATCGCGCTCTGAAAGGTGGTTCTGGCACAGCGTCTAGTGTGGCTGAAAAGGCCAATCCGAGAGTGACAATCCCTTCCACACCGGGAGCAAGTGCAGTCTGTCCCTGGTCTGTCTCCCTGGCTATGGGCCTTCCTTCTTTGCCTCTTTGCCTCAGACTGTTGGTCAAGTGTCTCTTCAAACTGGGAAAGGCCATGCTGCACAGCCTGCCTCCAAGCAGGCCGCTCAGAGGCCAGGGTTTCCCACTTGTTGAGGTCCATTCCTAAGGTCTTCAGATCCCTCTTGCAGATGTCCTTGTATCGCAGCTGTGGTCTACCTGTAGGGCGCTTTCCTTGCACGAGTTCTCCATAGAGGAGATCCTTTGGGATCCGCCCATCATCCATTCTCACGACATGACCAAACAAACGCAAGCGTCTCTGTTTCAGCCATGCATACATGCTAGGGATTCCAGCACGTTCCAGGACTGTGTTGTTAGGAACTTTGTCCTGCCAGGTGATCCCGAGAATACAGCAAACTATATGTACAAACTATATGTACTGAGTCAGCATAAAACAACTTCATATCTCAGCAAACTATATGTACAGTGGGTCCTTCTTATTCGTAGGCTTGGCATCCATGGATTTCAGTATTCGTGAATATCTAGCCTATGGCTGGAGGGCCTCAGAACTGCTGGATGCGAGCAGAAGACATTTTTAGTTGCACTTAGGAGGTTCTCTAAGGCTCTGCTGCAGATTTAATTATTCATGGAAATCAGTATCTGTGGGGAGAGCAGTCCTGGAAAGGTATAATAAGCCTACAGCACCCGGTATTCCCAGGCGGTCTCCCATCGAAGTACTAACCAGGCCTGACCCGGCTTAGCTTCCGAGATCAGACGAGATCGGGCATGTGCAGGGAGGGCCTAGTGTATTATTAAAATATCCCGGTTGCTCTTTCCATAGGCAATGTCTCCAATGCATTTTTCACCATTCCTCTCTTGTTCACTTACCAATCATGTTGAGGGGTAGCTTTAGTTTTACTGCTGTCACAATGGCTGAACTGATGGTGGCTGCTCCTCCCATATCAGCCCTCATGGCATCCATGTTGGCAGAAGGCTTAATGGAAATGCCACCACTGGGAAGAAGCAACTAGATATTAATGTAAAACTCCGATTCCAAAACATGATTTGTTCAACACTTAACCCTGTCACCTCACCCCCGTATCACTCAAATACACTTTTGGTGGATATTAGATCTTCCTCTCCAGAAAACAGCATTCAGATGGAAAACATGACATTATTTTAAAGGCTGCACAAATTTGGCAGAAAAGAACACTGAATTCTTCCAAGTATGCAGAGAATTCTGGCATCATTGTAAGTAAACATACAATTTTTTCATGTTTTAATAACAAATTAGGATAGCACAGTAATTCCCAAATTATGTACCACAAGAAAAAAAGGTCTGCCACATCTCTGCTTTGCACATGAACAAATCATCCAGTTACTTCCACAGCCCAGTTTCTATGTATCTGTATGAACCATTAATTTGGGTAGGCCCAGTGGCATAGCTAGAGGGGGTGTAAAGCACTAAGGCATCAATCCTACCCACACTTTCCTAAGAGTAAGCTCCACTGAACAAAACAGGACCTACTTCTGTGTAGACCTGGTTAGGATTGTGCCCTAAGTTTTACAGGGAACTTCACAGCAGTGTGCAAGCAGCCCCTCCCCTTTGGAGCACCCACTTCCATTTTGTTCCCACCACCCAGAATGGCTCTGAAGGGGAAGGGCTGTCTCACGCTGTAGTGAGGCTCCCTGCAAAACTTAGTGCTTTGCACCCCATCTAGCTATGCCTCTACCCAAATTAATGGTTCATGTAGATATATAGAAACTTGGTTCTTCTGCAGGTGGATCATGCTTGCATTTCAACATACTGAAAGCAAATCTATTCAGGTAGGAGGAATTTGGAACAGAAAAAATGATCAACAGGGATCAAATTAAGTACCCCTTCTCCTCCACTCAAAACCATCCCATCCTGAACATGTTTTCCATTTAACAAAATGAAAGGTCAGTAGAGCTTTGTTGTGCATTTGCAGGTAATTTGCCTTTTGGCCCTCAAGAGGAGAAGTTTAACTCCATGAAAGGTAGCAGCCTTTGAACTATGCCCACTGGGACCTGTTTCAGACACTATCAAATCCTCCCAGTAAATGTGACTACTCTCTTGCAACCAGGATATTGAGCCTAATGCAAACATACTGGTAGGTGCTACAACCCAGTAGCAATTTAAAGTCGACTAAGGACAATGCTTTTCAGATGCTGCTTTTAGCTGGACATGACCTCAGATGATATGAAAATTAGGCAATATGAACGTTGCCTAATATGAACGTTAGCTGGACATGACCTCAGATGATATGAAAATTAGGCAATATGAACGTTCTTCATGAGAGGTTAGCTTGAAATGAGGAAACAGATCAGGGAGGTGACAAGGAGGGACAGGGTTGTAATCATGGGGGACTTCAATTATCCTCATATTGACTGGGTCAATTTGTGCTCTGGTCACGATAAGGAAACCGGATTTCTTGATGTGCTAAATGACTGTGGCTTAGATCAGCTAGTCACGGAGCCCACCAGAGGACAGGTGACTCTGGATTTAATATTGTGCGGTATGCAGGACCTGGTTAAAGATGTAAATGTTACTGAGCCATTGGGGAACAGTGATCATGCTGCGATCCGTTTTGACGTGCACGTTGGGGGAAGAATACCAGGCAAATCTCTAACAAAAACCCTTGACTTCCAACGGGCGGACTTCCCTCAAATGAGGAGGCTGGTTAGAAGGAGGTTGAAAGGGAGGGTAAAAAGAGTCCAGAGTGCATGGAGGCTGCTTAAAACAACAGTAATAGAGGCCCAGCAGAGGTGTATACCGCAAAGAAAGAAGGGTTCCACTAAATCCAGGAGGGTGCCCGCATGGCTAACCAGCCAAGTTAGAGAGGCTGTGAAGGACAAGGAAGCTTCCTTCCGTAAATGGAAGTCTTGCCCTAATGAGGAGAATAAAAAGGAACATAAACTGTGGCAAAAGAAATGTAAGAAGGTGATATGGGAGGCCAAGCGAGACTATGAGGAACGCATGGCCGGCAACATTAAGGGGAATAATAAAAGCTTCTTCAAATATGTTAGAAGCAGGAAACCCGCCAGAGAAGCGGTTGGCCCTCTGGATGGTGAGGGAGGGAAAGGGGAGATAAAAGGAGACTTAGAGATGGCAGAGAAATTAAATGAGTTCTTTGCATCTGTCTTCACGGCAGAAGACCTCGGGCAGATACCGCTGCCCGAACGGCCCCTCCTGACAGAGGAGTTAAGTCAGATAGAGGTTAAAAGAGAAGATGTTTCAGACCTCATTGATAAATTAAAGATCAATAAGTCACCGGGCCCTGATGGCATACACCCAAGGGTTATTAAGGAATTGAAGAATGAAGTTGCAGATCTCTTGACTAAGGTATGCAACTTGTCCCTCAAAACGGCCACGGTGCCAGAAGATTGGAGGATAGCAAATGTCACGCCTATTTTTAAAAAGGGAAAGAGGGGGGACCCGGGAAACTATAGGCCGGTCAGCCTAACATCCATACCGGGTAAGATGGTGGAATGCCTCATCAAAGATAGGATCTCAAAACACATAGACGAACAGGCCTTGCTGAGGGAGAGTCAGCATGGCTTCTGTAAGGGTACGTCTTGCCTCACAAACCTTATAGAATTCTTTGAAAAGGTCAACAGGCATGTGGATGCGGGAGAACCCGTGGACATTATATATCTGGACTTTCAGAAGGCGTTTGACACGGTCCCTCACCAAAGGCTACTGAAAAAACTCCACAGTCAGGGAATTAGAGGACAGGTCCTCTCGTGGATTGAGAACTGGTTGGAGGCCAGGAGGCAGAGAGTGGGTGTCAATGGGCAATTTTCACAATGGAGAGAGGTGAAAAGCGGTGTGCCCCAAGGATCTGTCCTGGGACCGGTGCTTTTCAACCTCTTCATAAATGACCTGGAGACAGGGTTGAGCAGTGAAGTGGCTAAGTTTGCAGATGACACCAAACTTTTCTGAGTGGTAAAGACCAGAAGTGATTGTGAGGAGCTCCAGAAGGATCTCACCAAACTGGCAGAATGGACAGCAAAATGGCAGATGCGCTTCAATGTCAGTAAGTGTAAAGTCATGCACATTGGGGCAAAAAATCAAAACTTCCCATATAGGCTGATGGGTTCTGAGCTGTCTGTGACAGATCAGGAGAGAGATCTTGGGGTGGTGGTGGACAGGTCGATGAAAGTGTCGACCCAATGTGCGGCGGCAGTGAAGAAGGCCAATTCTATGCTCGGGATCATTAGGAAGGGTATTGAGAACAAAACGGCTAATATTATAATGCCGTTGTACAAATCTATGGTAAGGCCACACCTGGAGTATTGTGTCCAGTTCTGGTCGCCGCATCTTAAAAAAGACATAGTGGAAATGGAAAAGGTGCAAAAGAGAGCGACTAAGATGATTATGGGGCTGGGGCACCTTCCTTATGAGGAAAGGCTACAGCGTTTGGGCCTCTTCAGCCTAGAAAAGAGACGCCTGAGGGGGGACATGATTGAGACACACAAAATTATGCAGGGAATGGACAGAGTGGATAGGGAGATTCTCTTTACACTCTCACATAATACCAGAACCAGGGGACATCCACTAAAATTGAGTGTTGGGCGGGTTAGGACAGACAAAAGAAAATATTTCTTTACTCAGCGTGTGGTCGGTCTGTGGAACTCCTTGCCACAGGATGTGGTGATGGCGTCTAGCCTAGACGCCTTTAAAAGGGGATTGGACAAGTTTCTGGAGGAAAAATCCATTATGGGGTACAAGCCATGATGTGTATGCGCAACCTCCTGATTTTAGAAATGGGTTATGTCAGAATGCCAGATGCAGGGGAGGGCACCAGGATGAGGTCTCTTGTTATCTGGTGTGCTCCCTGGGGCATTTGGTGGGCCGCTGTGAGATACAGGAAGCTGGACTAGATGGGCCTATGGCCTGATCCAGTGGGGCTGTTCTTATGTTCTCAGCTATGGCCCATTCATACACTCAAGTCTTCACTTAATACTGTAGTCATCGAGTGAGGAACATGCATACCTACCTATCAAAAGTAATTCCTTTTCCAACAAATATCAACGGGGGTTCACTGGCATCATTGCTGCCTTGATAGTGAATCTCCAAAAAGACTGGGGGTTCGTCAGAGCCTTTAGCCACACTGAAGAACGATCCCATCTTCTGAGCCTCTATCCAGGACTTATCCCTGTAAGAACAGAGATTAACCCCAGCTAATTTCATTCCAAAACAAATGAAAAAAGTAGACATATGCTGAATTCCTAAGTCTAACTTATGTGCAACAACATAATACTGAGGTATCTTTTAACAAGTGAATATAGAATACTGCAAACAGCTGTATTATCCCTAACAAACTATAAAACATTTAATTCCCTTCCCCTCAGTAAGCCTCCTGTCCTGCAATGGGTCTCCTTGGACTACCAGCTCTTTAGCTGACACACGTCCAAAGACAGAAAGGGGGCAGGGAGGCTGTGAGAAACAAGACCAGGATGCATGTCATCGCCACCAGATCTACCCCTTCCCCTCCCCATTCCATCCGCCCCACCCCTCCCACACTGGTGTACCTGCTTCCCGTGGGTGGCTAGTGCTGGGACAATGCATGAGGGGAAGCTCTAGCAGCACACAATAGTGCTGGAGCACTACTGGAACACTAGTTCTGCCAGCGGGGAAGCCAAATAGGATTGTGTGTTTTATCCATTCAGTTGTGCATGACTTTTGGCCAATAGGATGTTATTTATTTAAACTATTTTTATCCTGCCCTCCACCCCTCCCACCACAGGATCCATCAGGGCAGCTTATAACAATATTTAAAAACAGGTAATACAACGAACATCATAATCGAAAAACAATAGTGTTTTAGATGGACTATTAAAAATACATAGCTAAAATAGGAATGATGTCAGATGTTAAAAAGGGCAACCTCATAAGCAGGATGCTGGTTGAATTAAAAGATCTTGCCCTCTGTTTGGAAACTGTCAGAGTGGGAGCAAATCATAACTTCTTAAGTTCCACAACTTAGGTGCCACCATCAAAAAGGTTCTGCCTCTCGTGGCTTGGAACATGTGAAGCTTTAGCCACCACTGACAAACTGAATCACATTTTTTTTTTTTTTTGCACAGGTATAACCAAAATGAGGAAATCTGTCTTTCTCCCACCCCACGCACATGCTACTTAGATTTTCTAACACAGCAGTAAAGATAACATAAGTCAGGTCCTAAGAGCAGTGCTGGAGAGGCAAATTAGATCAGCATTCCAAAAGCCCTAAACCAGCATAGACTCATAATCAAAAACTGACCACGACACCAATTCTCCTTATGTGTACTCACTCAGCAATCTGTAGCCATCTGAGGATCGTTCAAACCAAACTTACCTTGTGTGGACGGTCACTTTGCCACTTTGGGCTGCCGCTTTGCCAAGCTCCTCTTTAATGATGGCAGCAAATCGGGTGGGTGTGATGTAATTGGCTGGGCCTTCCATCAGGGATCGGGCCAAGTTCTGGCCATCTGCATAGATGCAGCCTTTCTTCCATAGGTCTTCATCCTGGGCCTCAATTCCACCACTAATCAAGAACACATAAGCACATAAGTCTTAAATATCCTCATGGAACCAAGGTATTCAGTCACTCCCAATATAGCACATTTGTGACTGAAACGTAGAGCCTCGTTTGTGACGGGGGGGAGGGGCAGGAGAGTGAATGAGACTGTGAACTTAATCACAGTGGAAGTACAAGGCTGTGCTATGGGTCAATCCATAAATTACATAGCAATACAGGGACTGAAACAAAGTCTTCATCACAAGGCCACTGACCAACCTCTGTATCAGGCAGTGACAGGACCGTTGCGTCCTGGACAACTGTGTCCTGGTCACTGGCATCCCTGGACATTTATACCTGTTTTGTGTGTGTTTGTTTTGTGTCCCAGACATTTGTGCTCCACACAAATATTTATATCAGAAGTACTTTTTTATTTTTAAGCCGCAAAGTTTGGGCTAGGGTTAGAGGTGGAATAAGAGGCTTTGCATATATAACAGGGGATGTGTTGCCCAAATAACTGGGACACAAAAAAATTTGAAGGTGAATGTCCAGGGACACCAATGACTGGGATGCATTTGACCAGGACACAATTGTCCTCCGTCCTCCCCAGAACGCCTCCTCCCCGCCTCGCCCCACACCTCCACTTACCTCTCTGTTGCTCGGCGGTCCACACAACCGCAGAGCGGCAGAGCTCAGGCACCCACCCAGCACTAGTCCAGTGCTGGTCGGCACTAGGCTACCACCAGTTCTCACCCAACGGTAGGTCCCGCAAACGTGCCTTATGGCATGTTTGCAACAGTGCGCACTGACAGTAACCCAGCCCGCCAAGCTCAGGACTGGGCTCTGAGCCACTGGAAGAACTTCCAGTTCTTGACACCCATGACTCATGCACATGTGATTTGATGGCCAGTCACCTCTTATGCAGCTGAACTTCAACCTTTGGTTTCTTTTTCGTCTTCAGCTCATCATAATCAAAGAGTCCAAGGATGGCTCCTTCAGCAGCAGCCTGAGCATCTCCGCAAGGATCGACTTCCACGCATGGAACTTCCAGGTCCTGAAACTGCCTGCATCCCACTGGAGAATAAAATAAACTGACACTATTAAGAACTAGAAGGGGGGGGGAGGGGTGGAAAGACAGACAGGAAAAGAAAAAGAAACCTTTTAGTTCAACAACCTCAGTGTAACAGGTACAGGCACCCCCCCCCCTTTATCCACAGGGAATCTGTTCCAGGACCCCCGCCCCCCCCCCGAAGATACAAAAAGCATGGATAAAAGGGGGACCCTATCAGTAAGATGCTCCAAACCGCCCAGGACCGAATACTTTCCATTTTCTTCTTGATCAGGCTTTTTTTTTTTTTTTTTTTTTTGCTTTTACAGATGCTATAAGAGCAAATTGACAAGCAGGCAGGCAGTCTGAACACTAGAGGCACACAGAATGTTAAGTGTTCTTTTAACATTCTGACTGTGTCCCCCTAACATGCAGGCTACCTGCCTGCTTGTCACTTCAGTCTTATAACATCTGTAAAAGCAAAAAATATACCTGATTTGCTGAAAAAGAAAACAGAATGTAATGAGCATGGGAGACGGATGTACAGATGACGGAGAAGCATGGATACCAGGATATGGTATCCATGGATATGGGGGGGGGGGGAAACGTGTATTATAAATCAGAAACTAAAAGATTGCAAAGTTAAGTTCACGTAAGCAATTAAAAGCCGTTCCAAAGGAGAAGCTGGTTATTAAACCAGGATCTAAAGGACATGTCAGATGCATTGACCTAGCAAATTCTGCCTACAAGCAGTTCTGCAAGAAATGAGAAAGCATCTAAGCTACTCTTCCTGCGTGGCACAACGATTGAAGAACTCGGCCAAAGTCTGTAGCAATTGTTTTAAAAAGTACAGTACACCATAAAATAGTGTAAGCGCTCATAATGCTTATTTGGCTTCATTTTTAGCTTCTGCACGCAGAATTTGCTAGATAAATGCACCTAAAGTGCACTTTAGATCATGGATTAATAACCAGCTTCTCCTCTGGAACGGCTTTTAATTGCTTGCATGAACTCAGCATTTGTGTCTTTATTTTTTTTAACTTCATATCAGCATGCAGTCCTTGGTACTGGTTTGATTGATAAGACCACTTTAGTGATATGTATCCACTTATGAGACTTAATCATGGAAACGTTTAATAAAAGTCTCTGCTCTACAGAATTATAACCTGTTGAAATGATACATTCTTGAAAGGAAAAAGGCGCAGTCCCAACACAATTCGTTATTGGCACGAGGGGGGGCATTAAATTGAGCCATTTGCCACCCAAGTGGAACAAGGTTTTCATCCCACAGGATCAGAATTAGAAGGCTACCCCAATTAGAGAGAGGATTAGAGAGCACCCACAGTGCACAGTAACAGAAGTGGGCACTTCATCTTCTGCTCTGGTGAGACAAGCTCAGCACAAGATCAAGGAAGCCCCTACCCTTTTCTAAGCTTAGGGAAGACAAAGGATTCTCCCGAATGGTTTGTTGAGCCTTGGGAAGCAGCAAGAAGTCTTGCCATCGTGCAAGATTTGTTTGTAGAGATGTGGTTGCAGTTTCTTTTTTTTTAATGTGATCCCTGCTCATCCCTATGCTCAAAAGGCATTGGGACCTGGGAAATGGTTCCAGAAGATAATGGTCACACACGCACCTTCCCTAGATTTCCATAGGTGTGCCTTCTCTAGGATTTTAAAATAAAATACTTAGCACTTATGCAGTGGACCTGCAGCATCTGCAGATTTGGGGTAAGACTGGGAGGAGCAACTTCTACGCAACTCGGAAGTGGGGTTTCCAGCACTAAAAATTGCTTAGGAGGCTTGGAAATGGTTCAATTTTGGCACATAACAGTAGGAACCCCAACTGTTGTGCTTTTTTGTTCTGCAGGCATATAAACATGGACCCTGGTATTCATGGATTCAGGTATCTGTGG